>NC_092147.1:47008132-47339204 GCF_045791955.1 Oncorhynchus clarkii lewisi
TTTGTCCAACCACAGGGCCCTGTTTGGCCTGAAAAACGTATGTAATTAGGCGGCTGCAGACAGTTTTCTTATTGGACTGCCATAACATTGTATGTGGATGGTGGTTCCATTGTTTCCCATCCCAATCCTTAGGGACATCCACTTTGTGTATATCACCAGGTATCACTGGGTGAATAGAACAAAATGATACTAGCACACCTGGTGAAACCTTGTTTAACAAGTCCACTGAGTATTAAAGCGTCCCTCGCTAGCCCAGTGCTGGTACCTAACACGTGCAATACATGGGGCACGAGGACCTTGTTGGGAAACTGTAGACACAACTTGAACAGTGCAGTCTGGGTTCTCTGTCGGTCTGGGGTCTCTTTTTTTCTCTGTGCTTGGGGCTAGAGATCAGGGGGGTTCATGTGTCCAGAGACCTCTGGGGTCTATGTAGACAGACCAGGGTTACACAGCATGTCTTCCTTTAGAGGGTGGAACTTCCTCTTCACCAATTAGCAGCAGGCTTGTTTTTAGTGGGGTTAAGTATACAAGCTCACTCTCTGCACGAAATGGTACTAAATCTTCCCATCCATCCATTTTGTGTCGTGAAGGGCACGAGGTAAGACGAGTAGTAGTTTTACTCACGCTTCAACACTGACCAGTATAAAAGCCTAAGAACACCATATTAATCCGAATGATTTAAAAAAATATTTTGCACCATTCTGGGCACTGGAACGGCATGCTATTGTCCAGCCTTATCTCTAGACCTTGGCACTAGAGGGGCAGGAACAGACTGGCAAGGCTGGGTACAAAAGATAGAGGGAAAGGGGGGTAGGAAAAAGAGAAAGTGAGAGGGAAGGAGAAGGGGGCTGAGAGAGAGAGAGAGAGAGAGAGAGAGAGAGAGAGAGAGAGAGGGGGGGCATCCAGGGACCTCCCTGGCTAAGCATGGGAGTGCACCAACACCCTCCACCCTCTCCCTCCATTTATCTGGCCCTGTGGGACCGGGTCTGCCACAGTCTCTCTCTGACCTCTCAGCTCCCAGATGGAACACAATGGGTCAACAGGGAGAAGACCTGGAGAGACCAGCATATACCTCACCCTAGCCACTGTATCAAGACACACTTCAAAAAGTAGGTATGTTGCTTTATCTGACTTTTGGAAATAATTTGAAAATATATTTTACAAAGGAATTGAGTCTGTAAGTCTGATTTGTTTCTGGGGGTGGGGGGGGGGGGGTGCGTCTCCCTTTGCAGTATGTTGCACTGATTAAGTGGATAGAGGATCTTACAGACGCATCACCATCGTGAGTCAAGGTTTGCTATCATACAGCATTCTCTCTGTTTCTGTACTGTCATCCGTCTATTGAAACTTGTACTACAGCCTAAATCACTGTCCATTAACGGTACGTCGTGGTCGACTAAACCTGTGCTTTCCAACCCTGGTCCTCGAGTACCCCCAACGGTACACATTTTTATTGGCACCCTGGACAAGCACACCTGACTCAACTTGTCAACTAATCATCAAGCCCTCAAATAGGTTGAATGAGGTGCGTTTGTCCAGGGCTACAATGAAAATGTGTTCTGTTGGGGGTACTGGAGGACCAGGGTTGGGAAACACTGGACTAAACTGAGCTGAATACCTGCCAGGGTAGTGTTGTGGTGTCGGTCTGGACAAAGAGACGAGACACAGGGATGAGCAAGAAACCATAAGGGGACTTTAGGGACCCAACCAGGACATACTGGAAAGGGGAGGAGAGGACACACATTTACAGTGCATTCGCAAAGTATTCAGACCCCTTGACTTTTTCCAGATTTTGTTACATTACAGCCTTATTCTAAAATGGATTCAATGTTTTTTTTCTACACACAATACCAGGTAATGACAAAGCAAAAAAATATTTTTTTTTACTTGGCAAATTTCTAACAAATAAAAAAACAGAAATACATTATTTACATAGATATTCAGTCTTGAAATTGAGCTCAGGTGCATCCTGTTTCCATTGATCAGCCTTGAGATGTTTCTACACCTTGATTGGAGTCCACCTATGGTAAATTCAATTGATTGGGCATGATTTGGAAAGGCACACACCTGTCTATATAAGGTCCCACAGTTGACAGTGCATGCCAGAGCAAAAACCAAGCCATGAGGTCGAAGTCATTGTCCGTAGAGACAGGATTGTGTCGAGGCACAGGTCTGGGGAAGGGTACTAAAAATTGTCTGCAGCATTGAAGGTCCCCAAGAATACAGTGGCCTCCATCATTCTTAAATGGAAGAAGTTTGGACAATCTAAGCAATCGGTGGAGAAGGGCCTTGGTCAGGGAAGTGACCCGATGGTCACACTGACAGAGCTCCAGAGTTCCTCCGTGGAGATGGGAGAACCTTCCAGAAGGACAACCATCTCTGCAGCACTACACCAATCAGGCCTTTTTGGTAGAGTGGTCAGACGGAAACCACTCCACAGTAAAAGGCACATGACAGCCTGCTTGGTGTTTGCCAAAAGATGACATCTCTTTAGGTGAGAAACAAGATTCTCTGGTCTGATGAAACCAAGATTGAACTCTTTGGTCTGAATGCCAGACGTCACATCTGGAGGAAACCTGGCACCATCCTTATGCTGTGGGGATGTTTTTCAACGGCAGGAATTGGGAAACTATTCAGGATCGAGGGAAAGATGAACGGAGCGAAGTACAAAGAGATCCTCGATGAAAACCTGCTGCAGAGGGCTCAGGACCTCAAGACAACACAGGAGTGGCTTCGGAACAAATCTCTGATTGTCCTTGAGTGGCCCAGCCAGAGCCCGGACTTGAACCCGATCGAACATCTCTGGAGAGACCTAAAAATAGCTGTGCAGTGACCACCCCATCCAAACTGACAAAGCTTGAGAGGATCTGCAGAGAAGAATGGGATAAACTCCCCAAATACAGGTGTGCCAAGCTTGTAGCGTCATACCCAAGAAGACTCAAGGCTGTAATCGCTGCCAAAGGTGCTTCAACAAAGTACTGAGTAAAGGGTCTGAATACTTATGTAAATGTGATATTTATATATATTTTTTAAAACATTTCTAAGAACCAGTTTTCACTTGTCATCATGGTGTATTGTGTTATTATTTAATCCATTATAGAATGAGGCTGTAACGTAACAAAATGTGGAAACAAAATCACAGACAAACAAATAGACGGGCAATGCAATGCAGGTCCAGAGTGTGAGTGAGATGGTAACGGTAAAGATTTTCAGTTTGAAATTATGACCAACCATAGTTCTCTGAAACAATAGAAGCTGTCTTTGTGTACAACAGCCAGAGGGTCTCATTGTATGCTGTTTTTGTTGTGTGGTTGGTTTGTGGAGGTTGTTGTAGTGGAGTGACAGCCTTAGTTTCTTTAAAAGAAAAATGGTGTCAAAAGCAGATGATTTCCGTTTGTAAAGCAGAGGGCAGTTAGTCTGGCTAACACCTAATTCTTCAAGTCCCCCTGACTTCAGAGTCTGAAATGGCTCTTTTGATATTGTTGGCACAATACGTTGATAACGAAGGGGGCTGTGCTTTTACTGGTTGGCTCTCCTATGTGTCTTTCACACTCAACCCACACACAGTCCCTGAGCGCTGACCCCTTCCATTACAATGGTTGGATTTTCAAATCCAAACAATGAGAGGTCTCATTTGAGAGAACCAATCAAACCCGTCTCTCACATTTCTGTGAGTATTTCTGTGAATATTGCATTAACAAACAGCCTCCTTCCCAGAATAGTGTGTCACAGCTCTCCCTGTGCTGTGAGTCACGTGGGTCGCGTCAGCCAGGCTAGAAGACAATATCAATGCAGAAGTCACCACCTTTGCACTGGGTGTCTGTGGGTTGTTGCTGCTGTTTAGTTCAGATATTTAAGAGCAGCATCAGTGTTTCCTCTATATTCATGTACTGTAGCAGTGGCAACAAACTCTCACAGACTAACTGTTCACTTATATGTTTTCTTGAAATTATATACAAAAACACTCAACAACTGTGGGCTTTCTAACAACAGTTGTTACTGTGTCAACAATTGAAGGTCCAGGACAGGTCAGTCCTTCATCTGTCAATTACATGTGAAGGTTGAAGGTACAGTGGGTTGAGGCTGACGGGAGGATGTGGAAGAAGGAAGGAAGAGATGTCCTACTCAGAGAGAGAGAGAGAGAGAGAGAGAGCTCTCCCCCTCCTCCTCCTCCCCTCCGCTGTCTCCTAACTAGCAGTGGATCATGTACCAAAAATAACATTTTATACCCTGATTCACACCCCTTGACTTGTTCCACATTTTGTTGAGTTACAGATTGAATATCAAATGGATTAAATGTAGTTTTTTGTTGTTGTCACTGGCCTACACACAATACCCCATAATGTCAAAGTGGAATTATGTTTTTCAACATGTTTGTCCAGGGCAGAAACTAAAATGTATAATGTTGGGGGTACTTGAGGACCAGGTTGGGAACACTGGACTAAACTGAGCTGCACACATGCCAGGGGGGTGATGTGGTGTCTGGCTGGACGCAGAGATGAGACACAGGGATGAGCATGAAACCATAAGGGAACTTTAACGACCCAACCAGGACATACCAGAAACGGGAAGAGAGGACACACATTTAGATGACAAAATCAGAGACAGACAGACAGAAAATGCAATGCAGGTCCAGAATGTGAGTGAGATGGTAATGGTAAAGATTTTCAGTTTGAAATTATGGCCCACCATAGTTCTAGAAGCTGTCTTTGTGTACAATACCCAGAGGGTCTCTTTGTATGCTGTTTTTGTTGTGTGGTTGGTTTGTGGAGATTTTTGTAGTGGAGTGACAGCCTTAGTTTTATTTTTATTTTTAAAGAGTGTAAAAGCAGATGAGACACAGCTCACCTTGCGCAGTGCTGGGTGTCTGTGGGTTGTTGTTGTTTAGTTCAGATAGAGCAGTGTCAGTGTTTCTCCTA
Organism: Oncorhynchus clarkii lewisi; assembly: GCF_045791955.1. NCBI lineage: Eukaryota > Metazoa > Chordata > Actinopteri > Salmoniformes > Salmonidae > Oncorhynchus > Oncorhynchus clarkii. The sequence continues at coordinate 47,013,052 of NC_092147.1, forward strand.
TATTCATTTAGCATTGGCAACAAACTAACTGTTCACTTATAAGTTCTCTTCAAATTAGATACAAAAAACTCAACAACTGTGGGCTTTCTAACAACATTTGTTGCTGTGTCAATGAGCAAAGGTCCAGGACAGGTTAGGGCTTTGTGTGTCAACGACATGTGAAGGTTGAAAGTACTGTGGGTGGAGGCTGACAGGAGGATGTGGAAGAAGGGTGGAGGAGATGTCCTGCTCAGAGAGCGAGAGCTCAACCCGCTCCTCATCCTTCTCCTCCTCCCCTCCACTATCCCCAGACTAGCACAGGATGTTAGGGAGGGGGTAGAGTGTTCCACAGGGGGAAGGGACGAGACGGGAGGTCAGGAGAGACAGGGTTAGTTTAGGGCCCCTATCCCACGAAGGACCCACTCCTGCTGGAGATAGGGTCCTTCGTGGGATCTGTTGACCCTGGAGTGTTGTAGCCCTTATTCTGAGCTTCTCTCTCTCTCTTTCACTCTCTACCACTCGCCAATCCATTCCGTCGTCTATTACCTTTTCACCATCAATTATGTCATGACATGCATGTCAACAAAATATGGCAGCATTTGACTTACTAACTTATGCCTTCCGATGGCCCTAAAATCATGGGTGCCATCATCTTTATGCAGATTGGTGTTCTCACTCATACAGATACCTTGCCAATGTTGCAACTGCCTTGTATTTTGAGGCTCAAGGCCAATGGTAATATGTGTTTGTGTGGAGGGCTGGCATGATTCAAGCCTGTGAAGCCATGACTCACTGGGCACAAACTGGTTGAATCAACATTGTTTCAATGTAATTTGTCAAATTGGATTGGAATATGTGATTGGAAAATACATTGGATTTGAAAAAGGTCATCAAGTGTTGTTTTGAGGGTGAACGTTCAACCACAGGATTATGTCACGGTAACCAATTTTCAACCTAGTCAAACCGTGTATAAAATATGTGAGATTTTCAATGTTATATCCACTAGCAGAAAAAAACGTTTGGTTGGGCAGCACCTCCTACTGGAGAGTTGATCTAGCTACAGCTATCCCTTTGGTCTCCCATCCAGGGTTTAAACCAAGCCCAGCCCTAGTTAGCTTTGACATTTGTCACTGACTACTACCAAAGTGTTAACGTGAGAATGATTATTGAGAGATCTCCACTTAATAAGCAAATAGATTCACTGTTGCTATCGAAGTCATTCCAAAGGGTAGGTTTAACAGAGCAAATGAAATGTAAGTCATACAGTATATCATTAATGATACTATTTAGGCTTATATAGCATTTGTGAAGTCATTAACAGGTATTATTTCAATTCAACCCAAGGTTTAACTAAAAATATACAACGGGTGGGACGAATCCTGAATGCTGATTGGTTAACACCGCATTCCAGCCGGTGTCTATTCCACAAGTTACCATCAGTTAAATCTATGACATTAAAAAACGTATTTAATCTGTTCCATCTGAGCAATCCACTGTCTCATCAGCACAGCCAGGCAATTTATAAACTTGATCTCCACTATAAAAAGCATCTAGATTCTAGACATTATCTCACATTTCTTTTAGACTAACATTTCATTTTCAACAGCTGAGATTTGTATAAACTTTATCTGTCTCTTCGACGTTTGCAACATTGTTTCAATATTGAAATTCGATCTCCTGCTGTCCCATAGTAATGAACGTGTTCGAGAGTCGGGACTAGACAGACAGACAGACAGGCAGGATTTCTCAGTGAGTCGAAATCATGAATCAGCTGGCATCATTTTTATGGATACATACAAAAAATATATATTTAAAAAATGTGACGCATTGATGAAACGCAGCCAATTTGCAGTTGACCCTGTCTTTCAAAGATAATTCTTAAAAATCAAAAGAACTTCACAGATCTTCATTGTAAAGGGTTTAAACACTGTTTCCCATGCTTGTTCAATGAACCTTTAACAATTAATGAACATGCACCTGTGGAGCGGTCGTTAAGACACTAACAGCTTACAGAAGGTAGGCACAGTTATGAAAACTTAAGAGGCCTTCCTTTTTTTTTGTTCATTTTTTTTAAATTTTACCCCTTTTTCTCCCCAATTTCGTAGTATCCAATTGTTGTAGGAGCTACTATCCCGTACGGGCTCGGGAGAGACGAAGGTTGAAAGTCATGCGTCCTCCGATACACAACCAACCAAGCCGCTTCTTTAACACAGCGCACATCCAACCCGGAAGCCAGCCGCACCAATGCGCCGGAGGAAACACCGTGCACCTGGCCACCTTGGCTAGCGCACACTGCGCCCAGCCCGCCACAGGAGTCGCTGGTGCGCGATGAGACAAGGACACCCCTACCGACCAAGCCCTCCCTAACCCGGGCGACGCTAGGCCAATTGTGCGTCGCTCCACGGACCTCCCGGTCGCGGCCGGTTACGACAGAGCCTGGGCGCGAACCCAGGGACTCTGATGGCACAGCTGGCGCTGCAGTACAGCGCCCTTAACCACTGCGCCACCCGGGAGGCCAAGAGGCCTTTCTATTGACTCTGAAAAACTCCAAAAGAAAGATGTCCAGGGTCCCTGCTCATCTGCGTGAACAGGCCTTAGGCATGCTGCAAGGAGGCATTAGGACTGCAGATGTGGCCAGGGCAATAAATTGCAATAAATGTCCGTACTGTGAGACACCTAAGACAGCGCTACGGGGAGACAGGACGGACAGCTGATTGTCCTCGCTGTGGCAGACCACATGTAACAACACCTGCACAGGATCGGTACATCCGAACATCACACCTGCAGGACAGGTACAGGATAGCAGCAACAGCTGCCCGAGTTACACCAGGAATGCACAATCCCTCCATCAGTGCTCAGACTGTCCGCAATAGGCTGAGAGAGGCTGGACTGAGGGCTTGTAGGCCTGTTGTAAGGCAGTTTCTCACCAGACATCATCGGCAACAACGTCGCCTATGGGCACAAACCCACCGTCGCTGGACCAGACAGGACTGGCAAAAACTGCTCTTCTCTGACGAGTCGTGGTTTTATCTCTCCAGGGGTGATGGTTGGATTCGTGTTTATCGTCGAAGGAATTAGCGTTACACCGAGGCCTGTACTCTGGAGCGGGATCGATTTGGAGGTGGAGGGTCCGTCATGGTTTGGGGCAGTGTGTCACTGCATCATTGGACTGAGCTTGTTGTCATTCAGGCAATCTCAACACTGTGCGTTACAGGGAAGACATCCTCCTCCCTCATGTGGTACCCTTCCTGCAGGCTCATCCTGACGTGACCCTCCAGCATGACAATGCCACCAGCCATATTGCTTGTTCTGTGCGTGATTTCCTGCAAGACAGGAATGTCAGTGTTCTGCCATGGCCAGCGAAGAGCTCGGATCTCAATCCCATTGAGCACGTCTGGGACCTGTTGGATTGGAGGGTGAGGGCTTGGGCCATTCCCCCCAGAAATGTCTGGGAACTTGCAGGTGCCTTGGTGGAAGAGTGGGGTAACATCTCACAGCAAGAACTGGCAAATCTGGTGCATTCCATGAGGAGGAGATGCACTGCAGTACTTAATGCAGCTGATGGCCACACCAGATACTGACTGTTGCTTTTGATTTTGACACCCCCTTTGTTCAGGGACACATTATTCAATTTATGTTAGTCACGTGTCTGTGGAACTTGTTCATTTTATGTCTCAGTTGTTGAATCTTGTTATGTTCATACAAATATTTACACACTTTAAGTTTGCTGAAAATAAACGCAGTTGACAGTCATCAGGCAGTATTGGTTTTGGTTACGTTAAGTACGCTTCTCCTGTCTTGTATTAGCGTCATGATGATGATGATGATGATTATTATTAAACTCACCTACTGACCCTGTTTCTTGACTCCCTGCGTATACGTTACATGGAGGTCCTGGGCTGGTGTGGTTACACGTGGTCTGCGGTTGTGATGCCAGTTGGGTGTACTGCCAAATTCTCTAAAATATCAGTGGCGATTTATGATTCAATTCAATTCTCTGGCAGCAGCACTGGTGGACATTCCTACAGTTAGCATGTCAATTGCACACTCCCTCAAAACTTCGGACATCTGTGGCATTGTGTTGTGTGACAAAACTGCACATTTTAGAGTGTTATTTTATTGTCCCTAGCTCAAGGTGCCCCTATGTAATGATCATGCTGTTTAAAGAGCTTCTTAAAATGCCACACCTATCAGGTGGATGTGTTATCTTGGTAAAGGAGAAATGCTCACTAACAGTGATGCAAACAAATTTGGGCACAACATTTTAGAGAAATAAGCTTTTTGTGCATATGGAAGCTTTCTGGGATCTTTAATTTCAGCTCTTGAAACATGGGACCAACACTTTACATGTTGCGTTTATTTTTTTGTTCAGTATGTTTATATTCCGGACTCTAATGATTAAACCTTGTTTTTTTCAGAGTTCTCAGTTGTCTTGAAAGCTCCATAAATCCAGAGAATGACAGATTTGATGACAACATTTTCCCACAAAGGACCGCCGCGCCACCTTCCTGTTCAAGTCAGCACAGCACAACAAGGTGAGTCCAAACATGTCTTGTATGCTGCTGCATAAATTATGTAATATGCCAGGGAGATATATATTGTCACGTATACTCCCTCTCCGGCCTCTAGGTCATCAGGCTGCTGATTGTCCCACACACCTGTCACCATCGTCTTGCGCACCTGCGCCTCATGACACTCACCTGAACTCCATCATCTCCTTGATTATCTTCCCTATATCTGTCACTCTCTTGGTTCTTTCCTCAGGTGTTATTGACTCTGTTTTCACGTCTGTGCGTTGTTTGTGTTACGTGTTTATTGTTTAATTTATTTATTAAAACACTCACTCCCTGAACTTGCTTCCTGACTCTCAGTGCACTCGTTACATGTATACTGTACCTAATAAAGTAATACTAAGTGTATGTTGTGTAGTAAGATATTAGTAACCCATGTGCCGCACCCTAATTATTTGGTCCATTTACCCCTCCTAATTTCGCCTACTGTTCTGACTTGTTGGTGCACATGTAGCCTATAGTCTGTTTTAGAGAAATGTAATCGTTGAATATTGTAAGAGCTTTCATTATCTGCTTATATGCCCACTTTATTTATCCTACAGTTCTGACTTGGTGTACAGGGAGAATACTGTAAGAACGGCCCACGTTCTGAATTCTGTCGCTGTACATTTCAAAAGTACTGAACAAATAGTTATTGACTACATCCATTCTAGCTCGCTCATTAATGTCTTAATCAAAATTATGGTTTGCCTCTTGTCCACTCGTCGTCCCCTTATGCCATAGTTTGTACATCTCAAATTGTCATTAGAAACTACATTTTTTAAGCAAGTCAGCCATATCAGCTATGCTTTTTTTAAAGGCAGTACATGAGGCTGAATGAACTGTTCCGCTGCCAGACAAGGGTCCGCTGATAGCCAGGTGTAGCATTAGTCAGGTGTTGGAACTGCTGTTGGGACTCTGCTGTTGGGACAGCTTCATGTAGGCCCTAGCAGTTTGTGGTCACCGTTTGTCACCATTATAGTGCAATTAATGGATTGTTTAGTGTAGTGTTGTGTAGTGGCTTTGCTGACATGCATCCCATTTTTTAATTATTTTTTGTTTGTTTGCCCCACCAAGATTTACATGCTAATATTGCCACTGATATTTAGGTATTAATGCACCGTTGGAGCTAAAAACATAAGCAATTCGCTGCACCTGCACTCCTTGACGTTTTCCACATTTTGTTGTGTTAGACTGAATTTAAAATTGTTTACAGCAAAAAAAAAATTGTAAATGGTCTATACACAATGTCAAAGTGGAATTATGTTTTTCAAAGTGTCTTAAGTCAATAAGTATTCAACCCCTTTTATGGCAAGCCTAAATAAGTTCAGGAGTAAAAATATGTTGTAGGAACTCACTCTGTGTGCAATAGTGTGTGCATGATTATTGAATTACCACCTCATCTCTGATCTCTTTTAAACACAGACTCAACCACAAAGACCAGGGAAGTTTTCCAATGCCTCACAAGGGCACCTATTGGTAGATGGGTAAAAAATAAAGTAAAAAGCAGACACTGAATATCCCTTTGAGCATGGTGAAGTTATTACACTTTGGATTTAGTCACTACAAAGTGTCACGAATATCACCGAAGGTGGCTCCCCTTCCTGTTCGGGTGGCGCTTGGCGGTCGTCGTCGCCGGTCTACTAGCTGCCACCGATCCCTTTTTCCATTTTGTTTGTTTTTGTCTAATTGTTTTCACCTGTTCCTTGTTGGGGTTTTGGGGTTTAAGTTTGTTTAGCCCGCTTGTGTTTGTGCGGGCTTGTTGTCATTGTACGTTGGAGGTGTTTTGTTCATTTTGGGTTTTCTCTGTCCGGTTTATGTAACAGTGGTCTTTTGGTTGTGTTGCGGATGTGTTTTGGCTTCACCCATTTTTGTACCTGTTTCTGTTTACTGTGGACATTAAAGCGTTTTTTCCCGTGAAACTTCTGCTCTCTGCACCTGACTCCACACCCATCACTCTCCTGACGTTACAAAAAGATACAGACGTATTTCTTAACTCAGTTGCCGGAGAGGAAGGAAAACGCTCAGGGACTTCACCATGAGGCAAATGGTGACTTTAAAACAGTTACATAGATTAATGGCGGTGATAGGAGAAAACTGAGGATGGATCAACAACATTGTAGTTACTCCACAAAACTAACTGACAGAGTGAAAAGAAGGAACCCTGTACAAAATAAAACTATATCAAATGCAAAGAAATGTACTTTAGGTCCTGAATACAAAGTGTTATGTTGGCAAACCCAATAAAACACATTACTGTACCACTCTCCCTATTTTCAAGCATAGTGGTGGCTGCATCATGTTATTATAAGGGCACAGGGCGAGACCCAGATGCAGACACGAGAGGCAGATGGTTAGAGTATCCAAGGGGCAGGCAAGAGAACGGTCGTGGACAGACAAAAGATCATAACAGGGTCAGAGTCCAGGAGGTACAGAGTGGCAGGCAGGCTTGAGGTAAGGGCAGGCAGTATGGTCAGGCAGAAGGGTTCAGAGTCAGGGGAGGCAAGGGTCAAAACCGGGAGGACTAGGAAAAGAGAGATAAGAAAAAGCAGGAGCACGGGAAAAAACACACTGATTGACTTGACAAGACGAACTGGCACAGAGAGACAGGAAACACAGGGACAAATACACCAGGGAAAATAAGTGACACCTTGGAGACAATCATAAAGACAGGTGAAACAGATCAGGGCGTGACATTTATGGGTATGCTTGTAATCGTTAAAGACTGGGGTTTTTCCAGGATAGAAATAAACGGGATGGAGCTAAGCTCAGGCAAAATCCGAGCTTTAAACCTGGTTCAGTGCTTTCCACCAAACACTGGGAGATGAATTAACCTTTCAGCAAGACAATAACCTAAAACACAAGGCCAAATCTACATTCAAGTTGCTTACCAAGATGACAGTGAATGTTCCTTAGTGGCCAAGTTACAGTTTTGACTTAAATCTGCTTGAAAGTCTATGGCAAGACCTGAAAATGGTGTCTAGGAATGATCAACAACCAATTTGACAGAGCTTGAACAATTCTGCAAAGTGGGCAAATGTCTCACAATCCAGGTTCGGAAAGCTCTTGCAGACTTGCAGCTGTAATCGCTGCCAAAAGTGATTCTAACATACAGTGGGGAGAACAAGTATTTGATACACTGCCAATTTTGCAGGTTGTCCTACTTACAAAGCATGTAGAGGTCTGTAAGTTTCATCATAGGTACACTTCAACTGTGAGAGATGGAATCTAAAACAAAAATTCAGAAAACCACATTGTATGATTTTTAAGTAATTAATTTGCATTTTATTGCATGACACAAGTATTTGATCACCTACCAACCAGTAAGAATTCCGGCTCTCACAGACCTGTTAGTTTTTCTTTAAGAAGCCGTCCTGTTCTCCACTCATTACCTATATTAACTGCACCTGTTTGAACTCGTTACCTGTATAAAAGACACCTGTCCACACAATCAATCAAACAGACTCCAACCTCTCCACAATGGCCAAGACCAGAGAGCTGTGTAAGGACATCAGGGATAAAATTGTAGACCTGCACAAGGCTGGGATGGGCTACAGGACAATAGGCAAGCAGCTTGGTGAGAAGGCAACAACTGTTGGCGCAATTATTAGAAAATGGAAGAAGTTCAAGATGACGGTCAATCATCCTCGGTCTGGGGCTCCAAGAAAGATCTCACCTCATGGGGCATCAATGATCATGAGGAAGGTGAGGGATCAGCCCAGTACTACACAGCAGGACCTGGTCAATGACCTGAAGAGAGCTGGGACCACAGTCTCAAAGAAAACCATTAGTAACACACTACGCCGTCATGGATTAAAATCCTGCAGTGCACGCAAGGTCCCCCTGCTCAAGCCAGCGCATGTCCAGGCCCGTCTGAAGTTTGCCAATGACCATCTTGATGATCCAGAGGAGGAAAGGGAGAAGGTCATCTGGTCTGATGAGACAAAAATAGAGCTTTCTGGTCTAAACTCCACTTGCCGTGTTTGGAGGAAGAAGAAGGATGAGTACAACCCCAAGAACACCATCCCAACCGTGAAGCATGGAGGTGGAAACATCATTCTCTGGGGATGCTTTTCTGCAAAGGGGACAGGACGGCTGCACCGTATTGAGGGGAGGATGGATGGGGCCATGTATCGCAAAATCTTGGCCAACAACCTCCTTCCCTCAGTAAGAGCATTGAAGATGGGTCGTGGCTGGGTCTTCCAGCATGACAACGACCCGAAACACACAGCCAGGGCAACTAAGGAGTGGCTCCGTAAAGCATCTCAAGGTCCTGGAATGGCCTAGCCAGTCTCCAGACCTGAATCCAATAGAAAATCATTGGAGGGAGCTGAAAGTCCGTATTGCCAAGCGACAGCCCCGAAACCTGAAGGATCTGGAGAAGGTCTGTATGGAGGAGTGGGCCAAAATCCCTGCTGCAGTGTGTGCAAACCTGGTCAAGAACTACAGGAAACGTATGATCTCTGTAATTGCAAACAAAGGTTTCTGTACCAAATATTAAGTTCTGCTTTTCTGATGAATCAAATACTTATGTCATGCAATAAAATGCAAATGAATTACTTAAAAATCATACAATGTCATTTTCTGGATTTTTGTTTTAGATTCCGCCTCTCACAGTTGAAGTGTACCTATGATAAAAAAAAATTACAGACCTCTACATGCTTTGTAAGTAGGAAAACCTGCTAAATCGGCAGTGTATCAAATACTTGTTCTCCCCACTGTATATTGACTCTGGTTTGAATACTTATCTCATCAAGATATATTAGTGTTAATAAAAAATAAATAAAAAATTACAAACATTTGAATTTTTCTTCCCCTTTGACAATGTACAGTATTTTGTGTAGATTGTTGACAAAGTGCAAATTAAATCAATTTTAATCCTACTTTGTAACACAACAGAATATGGAAAAAACTCAAGGCGTATAAATACTTTCTGAAAGCCCTGTATCTCTATGCAACCAATAAAATGTGAATTGATTTGATAAACCGGTGTCCCCTCATTGCGTTTGTTTGCCTTCTATCTGAACACTTGAACATCTGTGATGTTCTTTGGAATTTCCGATAAAACAGCATTTCCCTGTCAATGTCCAGTGCTGACGGTTACTTTACTATGAAACAATTGAATAGAAGGAAACGCAAGTCACTGACTTTTTCCTCCCCAGAAGGACACTTCCCTTTGACGCCTCAGCTCATCTGAATCTACCGGACGAGTCAAACCATTACGAGTTGTAGACTAAAATGGATACTTTGTTTTTCCTAATATTTATACTTTTTCGATGTACTTCGTCAAGTAAGTAGACTAACTTTTAAAGTGTGAAGATGTCGGTTAATTGACTTGCTTATTATTATAGTAATAACAACTTTATTGTGCGTAGGCCTGAAGATATTTAACGGAAACTTTAGTTAATCCTTATCTATACAGGGAAGCCAGGCAGTGAAAGAATGTTTGATTGAGGTTATTTCAAATATTATGATCAAAGTAGTCTCTCACTGTAAAAATAAATAGTTAATTTTTTGGCAAAGAAAATACGTATTTCATTTTATATTGACCATCGTATACTATTTTACAGGTAGCCCAATAAAATAAATAAAATTTAAATTCACCCTGTAGGTTTGAGATGTGCATAATTAATGAATAATAAATTATGTCAATCACAAATGACTTTCACCTGATTTATATAGCAACACCTAAAGAAAATTCCGAGCGTAAACATGTAGCCTTTTTTAGGCCGTAGCTATTTGAGAAATGTTTGGATTTATGCATTTAAAAAAACGACATTACTAACCTGCTTTCAAAATAATTATAATAATGTGGCTCTTAAATTAGACCTTCAGTCTTTCAATGATTGTTAGTCTCCATACCATTAATTCACCTTCAATTTGCATCTTCCATTTAGACAGTTTCCTTATTGTGCACACCCCAAAGAAACTGTGCCTGTCTACCCACAAAACGACCGTTATCCTTGGAAAATGCAATGTCGCCAGTCCCTATCAACAATGGGAATGGACGAACGATATGAAGTTGCATCACACGCAGTCGTCGAAGTGTCTCTGGGCCAACACGAGCAGTGCGATACCTCTGCACGCTCGCCTGGCCTCAATCATCAACTGTGACAGCGCACATGCCTGGAAATGTTACGACAAACAGGGGACTTTCGGCTTAGCGGAGGAGCCCATGTACCTGAAGAAACAAGGTACACGCGTTGTGATTAGAGGAGATCCGAGGTATTCCAACTGGACAAAGCACGAAGAAGTCGACTCTGGAGGAGGACAGGTGATGACACATTTATGCTCGCGTAAAGGTGAGTGGTCTATTGAGGTCTATTGTGTTTAGTTTACGTTCCACTGATGAAATTAGGTTTACCAGTCATATAGGCCTACACTGTTTAAATATATTTGTGTATATGGCTTTGGGCTATCCCTTCGTTTGCATTCAGCGAATTATTTATGTATTTATTTCGGCTATTTGAAATGTTTATAGCCTCACAGTCACATGTATTTATGTGTATTCAACTACCTTACATACATTATCAGTAATAGTAGCCTTGAACTTTATGGCTATTTAATGTTTGATAAGAAAACATAATCTTGTAAAATGATAAGGCCCGACCACAGAATAGTATCCTATCTCTATGGGTAATGTAACCGATGGTCATTTTAAACCAGGGAAAAGAGAATAATCACACAGGCCAAATCTGTAGCTAAATTACTCCACACCATGTCAATTTTGGACTCGTCTGACATTGGTCTGGTGTGAGTGCATGAGGAAAGGCAGAGGATGACACTCTTGATACTGACTTCCCCTGCACATGGTTGTCAAGTTCTATCAGCCCACTCAGTCAGGAAGAACGTCAATGTTCTTCCTGTGACAATATGGCCATTCGGGGGAAATATGAGTGTCTCTCAATGTCACATTTGATGAAAAATACATGCCACAATGTAACTGGTATTGTTTAATGTTTATGTAGACTATGTTTATTCAGGCCACCTTTTATTACAACCATGCATGAAACCAATAGGGGAGAGTGGGGTGTAGTATTCTCTCACAAAGATATCTACATATATTTCAGGATGTTGTGTATGCCTGGAAATAAATCAGAATTTATGTAAATATTACAGTTTTGAAAACATAGCTTGTCCCAAAAAAAAGTGGTCTCTTGGCACAACTTAGCCTGGGTAAAAAATGTTTAACACTATTTATTAGTCCCAAGTAGGGCTTGGCTGTTTGGCTGTTTTTCAACCAATCCAGGGTTTTTCTTTATTTTAAAATGTTGGGATCACTGGTATTGTTGCGGCTTTCTTCGGTAGAAGGAGAGTCGGACCAAAATGCAGCGTGTAGATTTCGATCCATGTTTAATAACACAACGTAAACACGAATCAATACAAAAACTACAAAACAATAAACGTAACGAAAACCGAAACAACCTAATTCTCGTGCTCATAAACACGGAACACGGACATAAGGACAATCACCCACAAACACACAGTGAAACCCAGGCTACCTAAATATGGTTCCCAATCAGAGACAATGACTAACACCTGCCTCTGATTGAGAACCATATCAGGCCAGACATAGAAATAGACAAACAAGACATCCAACATAGAATGCCCACCCAGCTCACGTCCTGACCAACACTAAAACAAGGAAAACACACACGAACGATGGTCAGAACGTGACAGTACCCCCCCTCCAAGGTGCGGACTCCGGACGCACAACCTAAACCTATAGGGGAGGGTGTGGGTGGGCATCTGTCCGCGGTGGCGGCTCTGGCGCTGGACGTGGACCCCACTCCATAATAGTCTTAGTCCACCTCCTTAGCGTCCCTAGATAGGTTACCCTCCTTAATGACAGCTCGGGACAGAGGGGCAGCTCGGGACAGAGGGACAGCTCGGGACAGAGGTAGCTCGGGACTGAGGGGTAGCTCAGCACTGAGAGGAAGCTCAGCACTGAGAGGAAGCTCAGCACTGAGAGGAAGCCCAGGCAGGTAGTTGGATCCAGCAGATCCTGGCTGGCTGGCGGATCTGGAAGAGTCTGGTTGACTGGCAGATCTGGAAGAGCCTGGTTGACTGGCAGATCTGGAAGAGTCTGGTTGACTGGCAGATCTGGAAGAGTCTGGTTGACTGGCAGATCTGGAAGAGTCTGGTTGACTGGCAGATCTGGAAGAGTCTGGTTGACTGGCAGATCTGGAAGAGTCTGGTTGACTGGCAGATCTGGAAGAGTCTGGTTGACTGGCAGATCTGGAAGAGTCTGACTGACTGGCAGATCTGGAAGAGTCTGGCTGACTGGCAGATCTGGAAGAGTCTGGCTGACTGGCAGTTCTGGCTGCTCCATGCTGACTGGCTGCTCTGGCTGCTCCATGCTGACTGGCAGCTCTGGCTGCTCCATGCTGACTGGCAGCTCTGGCTGCTCCATGCTGACTGGCTGCTCCATGCTGACTGGCTGCTCCATGCTGACTGGCGACTCTGGCTGCTCCATGCTGACTGGCGGCCCTGGCTGCTCCATGCTGACTGGCGGCCCTGGCTGCTCCATGCTGACTGGCGGCCCTGGCTGCTCCATGCAGACTGGCGGCCCTGGTGGCTCCATGCAGACTGGCGGCTCTGGCGGCTCCATGCAGACTGGCGGCTCTGGCGGCTCCATGCAGACTGGCGGCTCTGGCGGCTCCTTGCAGACTGGCGGCTCTGGCGGCTCCTTGCAGACTGGCGGCTCTGGCGGCTCCTTGCAGACTGGCAGCTTTGGCGGCATCCTGCAGACTGGCGGCTCCTTGCAGACTGGCAGCTCCTTGCAGACTGGCAGCTCTATGCAGACTGGCAGCTCCTTGCAGACTGGCAGCTCCTTGCAGACTGGCAGCTCCTTGCAGACTGGCAGCTCTATGCAGACTGGCAGCTCCTTGCAGACTGGCGGTTCTGAACAGGCGGGAGACTCCGACAGCGCTGTAGAGGCGGAAGGCTCTGGCAGCGCTAAACAGGCGGGAGACTCCGGCAGCGCTGAAGAGGAGGAAGGCTCTGGCAGCGCTGAACAGGCGATGCGCACTGTAGGCCTGATGCGTGGTGCTGGCACTGGTGGTACTGGGCCGAGGACACGCACAGGAAGCCTGGTGCGGGGAGCTGCTACCGGAGGGCTGGGGTGTGGAGGTGGTACTGGGTAGACCGGACCGTGCAGGCGCACTGGAGCTCTTGAGCACCGAGCCTGCCCAACCTTACCTGGTTGAATGCTCACGGTCGCCCTGCCAGTGCGGCGAGGTGGAATAGCCCGCACTGGGCTATGCAGGCGAACCGGAGACACCGAGCGCAAGGCTGGTGCCATGTAAGCCGGCCCAAGGAGACGCACTGGGGACCAGATGCGTAGAGCCGGCTTCATGGCACTTGGCTCGATGCTCACTCTAGCCCGGCCGATACCCGGAGCTGGAATGTACCGCACCGGGCTATGCACCCACACTGGAGACACCGTGCGCACCACAGCATAACACGGTGCCTGCCCAGTCTCTCTAGCCCCCCGGTAAGCACAGGGAGTTTGCGCAGGTCTCCTACCTGGCGTAGCCATACTCCCTGTTAGCCCCCACCCAAGACATTTTTGGGGCTGACTCTTGGGCTTCCGTCCGCGCCGCCGTGCTTGCTTTGCCAACTCCATTCTCCGATAACCTTCCGCGCACTGCTCCATCGAATCCCAGGCGGGCTCCGGCACTCTCCATGGGTCGACCGCCCACCTGTCTACCTCCTCCCAAGTAGTATAGTCCATACTCTTGCTGTCCTTTCCTCCTTTCGCTGCTGTTGCCTGTTGACACGCCGCTTGGTCCTGTTGTGGTGGGTGATTCTGTTACGGCTTTCTTCGGTAGAAGGAGAGTCGGACCAAAATGCAGCATGTAGATTTCGATCCATGTTTAATAACACAACGTAAACACAAATCAATACAAAAACTACAAAACAATAAACGTAACGAAAACCGAAACAACCTAATTCTCGTGCTCATAAACACGGAACACGGACATAAGGACAATCACCCACAAACACACAGTGAAACCCAGGCTACCTAAATATGGTTCCCAATCAGAGACAATGACTAACACCTGCCTCTGATTGAGAGCCATATCAGGCCAGACATAGAAATAGACAAACAAGACATCCAACATAGAATGCCCACCCAGCTCACGTCCTGACCAACACTAAAACAAGGAAAACACACACGGACGATGGTCAGAACGTGACAGGTATTGGGGTAGAGGCAATCTCAGAGCTATAGCGCAGTATTGAGCTCCAAAACCAGGCAATGATACAAGGTGCATGTTACATTTAACAAACAGGTCTGTGATATTTTAGGGTCGGTATCAGGTAAGTTGAGCCACGGGACAGGGTAAGTTAAGCCACCTACAAGTGTCTGTACTGAATGAAACATTTTTATTTGATTTAACCTTTATCTAAATAGGCAAGTCAGTTAAGAACAAATTCTTATTTACAATGACGGCCTACCAAAAGGCAAAAGGCCTCCTGCGGGGACGGGGATTCAAAAATAAATAAATATAGGACATAACACACATCATGACAAGAGAGACAACACAACACTACATAAAGAGAGACCTAAAACAACAACATAGCATGGCAGCAACACATGACAGCACAACATGGTTGCAATACAACATGACAACAACATGGTAGCAACACAACATGGCAGCAGCACAACATGGTAGCAGCATAAAACAGGGTACTGCTTAGCCGGCCCACAAGAATGGAATGGTCTACCATATCAAATGCTTTGGCCAAGTCAATAAAAATAGCAGCACAACATTGCTTAGACTCAAGGGCAATGGTGACATCATTGAAGACCTTTAAGGTTGCAGTGACACATCTATAACCTGAGCAGAAACCAGATTGCATACCAGAGAGAATACTATAAAACATCAAGAAAGCCAGTCAATTGATTTACCACTACCTTTTTAAAATGATGTCTATCTTTATTTCCCAAACACAAGTCAACACAATCACAATCACTTTTTTGTATTTTAATAATTTAAGCATAATTTAACAGTCATAAAACCTAAGAAACACTTTGTACTTTTGTTTTACACTTTTAAAATAGGCCAGGCCCTGTCGTTACCTCATATCCCAGCGATAAACGCCTGGGTAGAAAACACTTAAATTTGCTATTTTCTGAAATTATTACAACCGTCTGTGTCTACCTCTAGTCACAATAACCCCTCTTTCTTCTAGGGTCCACCACCATCTCAACCACCAGAATGTATTCATCCACGCACAAACCGGTGGCATACACCAGCACTGTCCACGCCATCCGAACGGCCCCTGTAACAGCCATAAACACTCACTCTTCATCAAACGCTATGAGCACCCATAGGAGGACCACCCGTCAGATCTCTACGTTAAGAGTTCCCATCACAACGCCCAACAATGCGGTGACCATTGAGTCTACGGTGGCAACGCACACTTATGACCTCGTCAAGACTCAGACGTTGGGTTTCATTCCCAGGTCCGTCTCAACGGTCATCACGGCATCTGGGACAGCTCTCAACAACAGCCATGATTTTATCTGGTCCAGTCCTGCTTTGTCCACAACTGACTCTGCCATGGACGAAACGGTGAACGCTGCCACCGAAAATGCCCTCCTCGACTCGAGGAACGGAGCCAAGATTCCATCAGTAAACCAAGCAACTTCCAGTTCCACACCCCCTAATGTAGATGAGCTGGTGTCAACTGCCTCTACCACTACTGTGGTTTCCTCTACAATTTCCTCAGTGCCCAACTCAAGTGCTATGACTGATTCACCATCCACTTCTGCATCCGTAGTCGTTACCTCTGATGCTAAAGTCCCAACTTCTGTTGCTTTAACTAACCCTACCCCTGATTCCATCTCTAATTCTTCTGCTACCACCACACCTACCGATACCACAACATTGTCCACAACTAGGAAAGTACCCCCCAGAAAGACTGTGGTTCCATCTACAACCAAAACCACAACAATGGAGACTACAACAACCGCTGCCCCTCCTACTCCTACTACTTCTGCTGTCGGCCAAACCACTATGACTACAGCAAATCCCATTATAAAAGTAACCTCACCCACAACCGCCATAGCCTCACCCACAATAACTTCAACTCTGCCCACAACCTCCTCAGCTCCACCAACAACATCTTCAACTTCGCCCATAACATTTTCAACAATAAAGATTACAGCTAAAACCACAAAGAAAATAGCCCCACCCACAACCTCCACAGCCCCACCCACAATAACTTCAACTCTGCCCACAACCTCCTCAGCTCCACCAACAACATCTTCAACTTCGCCCATAACCTCTTCAACTCCACCCACAACCCCTCCAATCACATCTACAAATGCCCCACCCATGACCACTACAATGCCTCCCACAACTACAACAAACCTGCCTACCAAGACTTTGGCCACAACTACTGTAACCACAACTACTGCAACCACATCCACAACTACCGCAACCACACCCACAACTCCAGCAACCACACCCACAACTACCACAACTACCACACCCACAACTACTACAACCACACCCACAACTACCACACCCACAACTACTACAACCACACCCACAACCACCAAAACCACAACTACCGTAACCACAACTACTGCAACCACACCCACAACTACTGCAACCACACCCACAACTACTGCAACCACACCCACAACTACTACAACCACACTCCCAACTACCACACCCACAACTACTACAACCACACCCTTAACTACCACACCCACAACTACTACAACCACACCCACAACTACCAAAACCACAACTACCACATCCACTTCTACCACAACCACTCCCAACACAACCATAGCTCCACTCACAACTACCAAAACCACACCCACAACTACCAAAACCACACCCACTTCTACTACAACCACACCTACTACTACCACCACAACCACATCCACCACAACCATAGCTCCACTCACAACTACTACAACCACACCCCCAACTACCAAAACCACACCCACAACTACCAAAACCATACCCACAACTTCCACTTCTACCACAACCACACCTACTACCACAACCACTCCCACTACAACCATAGCTCCACTCACAACTACCACAACCACACTCCCAACTACGAAAACCACACCCACAACTACCACACCCACTTCTACCACAACAACAACCACACCCACTACTACCACAACCACACCCCCAACTACCACAACCACACCCACAACTACTACAACCACACCCACAACTACCAAAACCACACCCCCTTCTACCACAACCACACCCACAACAACCATAGCTCCACTCACAACTACCACAACCCCACCCCCACTCACCACAACCACACCTACCACAACCACACCCCCAACTACCACAGCCACACCCACAACTACCAAAACCACACCCACATCTACTACAACCACACCTACTACTACCACCACAACCACACCCACCACAGCTCCACTCACAACTACTACAACCACACCCCCAACTACCAAAACCACACCCACAACTACCACTTCTACCACAACCACACCTACTACCACAACCAATCCCACTACAACCATAGCTCCACTCACAACTACCACAACCACACTCCCAACTACCAAAACCAAAACCACACCCACAACTACCACACCCACTTCTACCACAACAACAACCACACCCACTACTACCACAACCACACCCCCAACTACCACACCCACAACTACTACAACCACACCCACAACTACCAAAACCACACCCACTTCTACCACAACCACACCCACTACAACCATAGCTCCACTCACAACTACCACAACCACAACCCCAACTACCACAACCACACCCCCACTCACCACAACCACACCCCCAACTACCACAGCCACACCCACAACTACTACAACCACACCCACAACTACACCCACAACTACCACAACCACACCCACTACTACCACAACTACCACAGCCCCACCCACAACAGCTACAGCTCCAACAACAACTACTACAGTACTGACTACGACCACAGAGTTGACCACCACCCCGCAGGTGAGTGATGATGACAGTCACTTGAAATGAACATTTAAATTGATTTAGCATTTGTGAAATTCCATAAAAAATGTTCAAGATCATATTTGCATACAGATTTGGACGGAGGACATTAAAAGGCTGTGAAGCTTTGCACAAACCTGAAAGAAGGGCTATGGTAATGGTTAACAGTAATATAGAATATAGACACATTCAAAAAGTATTTAAAGAGAGAACATTCAACAAACACAAAAGTAGGCTATGAAATACACCCGTGCCATGCCAGCTTTTAGCCTGCTGTATCCTATGGGTGTTAGTTTAGGTGGGCCATAAGGTCTTCAGAAAGAGAAAGTCCAAGGCCAGCAGGAAGGAAAGAAGGGTGTGGTGGGGCAAGAGGAGGGGAGACTGCTCAAGGTGCTGTTGTCCAGACTCAAGTGAAAGATAGGGCTGTGAGAAATACAGTAGGCTATTTGATTAGAACTTAGGCTACATATGAATTTATAGACAGTTTATAGACAGAGGGCTGAAGTGGATGCTTTGATATGGAATACATTTCCTAAGCACTCTGTCTACCTGACGCCAGTGATGGTGCAACCTGAGCATTGAGGAATGGTGTAGGAAAAGTATTTAGCCTAGAGATTTATTTCATTTATTTAACCTTTATTTAACTAGGCAAGTCAACCTAGAGTCAGCCTTCAGTCAGCCTAGAGATTGAAAGGGACGAGATGGTAGCATGGGAGGAGACGTCGAAAGAGTTGCCACGCTTTGTTAGGCGCGTACCACTACTGTAACGCCTCCAACATGCCATTGTGAAATTCTGAATATAATTATACATTGTTATTTTATGGACCGATTATGACAACCAATGTTGAAATATATTTTATATTTCTTCTATTATTTATTGACCTAACATATCTAAATCAGCGTCCGCAATGTTTAGATGTTCGACTGTTATTTTGATACTTTGTTCACGGTGGAGTTGTGTCAAGGTGAGTCATGGTTAAAGTACATTTAAAATTGTTCATTCGTTTCCAACTGTAGCATACCCGTTGCCTCTTTTTGTTCCTTTCAGGTCGAGACCACTGAGGCAGTAAAGTGTTCATTTAACCTGACAAAAACCAGCGCTAATACGGATTCTATTGCTCTGGAATTGATAACAACAGGAGAAGCGTGTAACTTCACCGTGTTTTATGAGACTAGTCGGTCCGGCATAACGGATTGTTATCAACATGGGGAGTACACTAATGTGTATATCTGCGACATAAGGGATTTGGAACCAGGAACATTACACCAATTCGAAGTTATTTCGAAGAATGATGGAGAGAGGGGCAACGTATCAGTGCGTACAGGTAAGCGTTTCAAACCTAAATTCGTTTATATTCTAATCTATTTTAACCTAATCAATAATATTATATTCCAAAAGTATATTAGACTGTTATATTGACTTTAATTCATATCAAACGTGCTACCGATATCTGATGTAAAAATATTTTCCAGTATCAGACAATATATGTTTTTCTGTTTATTATATTTATATTTTGAACCATGACATTCGATTGATTATTTTTCGTAAAAAATATCATAACCCCTTCAGAAGATTAGGTGAATGACTCCTCTGATGGCAAAAACGTGTTATCATTGAATAGATCTAACACGTATGATGTCACATTATGACAGAAAGAGTTCTATCATTTATTGAATATATCTTTGAATCTCTGAGGGCTCATGAAGGCTCTCTCTCTCTCTGTTGGCGTTTTATTCCACAAAGGATAAAAGCACAAAAGTTGATACTTAATCTTGGAATTTTGCATATGTATCATTTTACAATTTTGCAGTAATATTTGACCTATAGGGAAAGGGCTTGAAATAGTATATGTTCATTATTCGATTTATGGTTACAGTGTTGATTCTTTTTTTGTGCACAGCATCGCACTGATTGTGAATAGATTCTGTGCACCACTTTGAAGAACATAGAGAATAGATAACTCTTGTGCCGACACCTCCTGAAGTCCAGTAGGTACACTTTATCCCACTGTACCTTAGTACAATCCTTTGCACATTGTCAAGGCCACAACCTTAGAATGTCCTGTCAAGAACCACTCTGGTCAGTGGTCTCAAAGCTCTAGACTAGAACTCTGTAAGTTCTGGAACACAGCTCCAATCATCTAAAGTTGGTGAGGCAGAGGTCAGTAACAACGCAGAGCATCGTGTTTGTTTCCAGACATATCTCCATCTCCCCAGAGCCACATCCCGTCAAGCATTGTTTCTTTGTACTAACGGATACAGGAGGCCTCCATTGTTTTCTTTTCATGGCACAGATAGATTACACTGAGAGTACACTTCACATCTTTGCGTTGAAAGTGTGCCCAAGTTTTTTTCTTTGGTCCTTGTGAGTGGACCACAACGTTTCCATTTTTGACAGTAGCTTACGAAGGATGAAATCCTCAAGAATAACAGTTCAGGAATTGCCAAATCACTTGGACTTGACATTATCCAATATATTTTGAATACAGTAGAAATCACAGATACAATGTAGTTATTGTGTAATACAGTAGTGGTCTTGCCAGTTTGGTTTTAGGATTGGACGGACAATGCCCTTAGGGTTCTGCTGATTGGCCAATGTGATTCCTGGGGTTGCTATGAAGAGAGGAAGCCATTATGAAGAAAGGGTCAAAGTTCAGCGTTGAGCTACGAGAGGCACTGGCCTCTCGCCCCGTCCTGCTCCTCTCTCTCTCCTTGTTTTTGTTGTTTCCTGTCTCGCTCTCACTCTAAGAAGCATGCAGGTTTCCCAGTGAATCCAACACGACATTCTTTAAAGAACCAAAACAATATTATCTCTCCCCTCCATCGCAGGCAGTCACCACTGGCCTTCAGCTGAAGTACAAAAGCAGGATGCAGACTCTTCATGCACTTTTCTCCTAGTTATGGAATATCATAGATGTTTAATTGAGGTGTAGATAATATTGCCAAGGTGCTTCCCCTTGGTTACTGGTTTATGGGATATCTTTGTTTTCTATAGCAAAATTGCCAACACATTATCTCCATCTTTCTCGCTCTCCTTCCTCTTTTCTCTCTGTCCTCTCTTTTCTCTCTTTTATTTCACTCTCTCAGACCCAGTGGGTCCATCCAGGTTGGACGTACTACCAGACCAGATCCAAGCAACCCAGTATAAGAGTCCTATTCAGGGTCAGGGTGGCTCCCATGGCCTGCACATATCCTGGCCTCGATCTCGTGGGCAGGTCGACTGGTATGAGGTCACACTACAGGACACCAAGACAGGGACGAGCCGCAGTACCCGCATCATGGGAACTGCCGCCACTCAGTCTCGCTTCACCGCCCTCACCCCTGGAACCCTCTATGCCCTCAGCCTGGTGGCAACGGCTGGGAATAAAACAGCCCTGCCAGTGCTGGCCACTGCAGCCACAGGTGAGGGGTCATCTTGCTGCTCTAGTATGGTTTGACTGGTCCTCTGATCACACATGATTTGCCTGGTCTTCCACAACTACTGTGCTGCACACCATCTATTTATGATACTGTAGATAGCATATAAATCCCTGATCTACCTTGTCTTGTTAGACATCATTACTCACTGACACTGACTACTCTTGTCTTGGTTACACAGCTCCCTCAGCTGTCAGCGGCCTCCAGCTCTCACCCTCCTCCAGCAGCTTGGGTGTTTCCTGGCAGCCCGGTCCAGGCAGGAGAGAGGGTTTCAGGGTGCTACTGAGGGAGCAGCAGGGCGCCCTAGTCAGGAACGTCACCCTTAAGAGTAGTGTCACCTCCCACACGCTTGACGACCTGTTGCCTGGGACCCTGTACACCGTCACCGTGGTGACTGAGGCTGAAGGCCTCCAGAACGCCATCTCCAAACAAGCAGTCACAGGTATGGCAAGTAAAACACCTACGAACCATGGCATGGTAACTCTGTTTGTGTGGTGACAGTCCTCATTGGTGTAGCAGGGATGAATCTAAGTTTACATGTTAAAATAGTAAGACTGACAAGCAAAACTCAAGTTCAAGTCTTTAACCCTAGCCCTATTCAATGTGTCTGATAAAAAAAGTAGTTTGTTGAAGGTTATTTTTGCATTGTCTCTTATTTTTCAAGTCGTCTGCCATCAAATCACTTAGTCCCATTGTTTGCCAACAGAGCGATCTAGTGCTTCAATGTCTCGGTGGCTTCAATACAGGTGCAAGATATGGTGAAATGTCTCTCACATATTTATCTAACATAGTTTGTAGAGCTTTGTTTTACTATCCAACACTGCATCCTACCACCATCACGACCATGCTTTCTCTCTGTCGTTGTTTCCAGGATATTTTAGGCTTCTCAATCCCACCCTTCCCTTCCTCTTTCTGCAGCTGGCTGGCCCATCAAGGCCTCCCAGAGTGCTCCCTTCCCCTCCCAACCCCCCTAGACATCAATAGAAAAATAGAAAATTACTATGAAATAATACAATATTTCAGTTCTGTGTATTGCTTAGTTTTTATTTGATTAAATTGATCATCTCATCTCTGCTCAGACAGTAGCAGCAAGCCAGCCAGACAATGTTATCTCTGTGCTCCCCATACTGTGCTGTCTTTAGTCACCCTATTTAGCTATAGGCTAGCCTGCCTAAGTATGCTGCAGTGCTGTCTGACAAAATCATTTGATTAGTTCTTAAAAAGGTTATAGATAAGGCATACTTTCACTAACGGTCTCTATCCCGCTCTCTCATCATTGTGTGTACATTCCTCTCTCATGCATTCTATGCGGTCGGTGTGTGTCTAATCTATAGTAGCAAGCGTAAAAGTGTATCCATCTCTGTCCGAGCCGGAAAGAATAGGCACAATGGATGATGGTCATTGGAGTTAATTACCTAATTTCTGTGCTGAACTAGGTTGGATATTTTTTTTAAATGAAACTACATCTCCCTTCAGCCCGATGTTTTTTTTTTTTATGGTCCATTTCTGGTTTGTTCAGGAATGGAGTCTCCTCTTTTACCTCATTTGCTTCCTCTCTGTCTCAAGGACACTGATGTGTTACGATCGTTGGAATAAATGAACCAAGGCGCAGCATACGTAGAGTTCCACATGCTTAATTGAAATGAAACTCACAAAAACAATAAAAAGCTAAAAGAAACGTGAAGTCATGGAGTGCTCACAGGCCACTACGCACAAACAAGATCCCACAAAAATCCAGTGGGAAAAGGCTGCCTAAATATGATCCCCAATCAGAGACAACGATTGGGAACCATACCAGGCCAACATAGAAATACAAAAACTAGAGTACCCACCCTAGTCACACCCCGACCAAACCAACATAGAGAATAAAAGGCTCTCTATGGTCAGGGCGTGACATGATGATCCTTTCTTATCTTTAGTTATTGTGTGGTTTTTCTTGATCTAAATCCTTCTCCCCACATGTTTAAATCAATACTGATATTTTCTCCTTCTCACAGTTCCTGTGGCGGTAACCGAGCTCTTCTTGGAGAACCACGGCAGTCTGGACACCCTGAGGGCCTCCTGGGTCAATGCTAGGGGCGGCGTGGATGCATACCTGGTCTCCCTGGCAACCCTAGGCTCAGCCAACCAGGATAGGAAGCTTCCCCCCAACGCCACTGAAGTGGTCTTCAGCGGCCTGACCCCTGGACGGCCCTATCAGGTGACTGTGAGGTCAAAGGTCGGAGAGCAGACAACTGAGGCAGTGGCCACAGGCAGAACAGGTAAGTCATTCTGGGGAGTCTATCAACTAGCCTTTTCACATGATTGAGCAGAGTTAAGCCAAGTTGAGCCGAGCTGTACTGCCTGGTCACGGATCCACCATAGTTGCTGGAACCGTGCTGGAAAGGACAATGTGAATCTCTCACTTTCTCTCTCTCACCATCCCGCAGTGCCAGCCAAGGTGTCTCAGCTGTCCATGGTGGGCGTCATTGATGGCAGCACTCTGAAGAGTACATGGTTGCCCCCAAGAGGGGACTGGGAGAACTATCGTGTCCTGCTACTGAACGGCACAGTGGCTCTAGTCAATGAGACAGTGAGCAGGCTGGTTAGACAGTACTCCTTCTCTGTAGCTTCCTTGGGGCTGGTGCCTGGCAGGCTCTACACAGCTCAGGTCATGGTGGAGAGCGGTCTGTTTGGCAACACCGCTCAATGTCAGGGGAGGCTAGGTACGTTACATTAAACATTTTTACTACACTGTATTTCAAATCAAAACAAATTTTATTGCTCACATGTGCCGAAAAACAACACATGTAAACTTCACAGTGAAATGCTTACAGACCAGCCCATTAAAAAAATAAATAAAAATATTAGCTACATAACATTTTTATAGTAACATAATAAAAGTAATAACGAGGTGCCAGTAACAAGTCAATGTGCAGGGGTACTGGGTGGTACTCACTACCCTTTGTAGCGCCTTGTGGTTGGATGTTGAGCAGTTGCCATACCAAGCAGTGATGCAGCCAGTCAAGATTCTCTCAGTGTTGGAGCTGTAGAACTTTGTGAGGATCTGAGGGCCCATCTCAAATCTTTTCAGCCTCCTGAGGGGGAAGACGCATTATTGTGCCCTCTTCCCGACTGTGTTGGTGTGTTTGGACCATGATAGGTCCTTAGTGATGTGAACACTGAGGAACTTGAATCTGTCGACCCTCGTGGCGGATGTGTTGTTGCCTACCCTCACCACCTGGGGGCGGCCTATCAGGAAGTCCAGGATCCAGTTGCAGAGGGAGGTGTTCAGTCCCAGGGTCCTTGGCTTAGTGATGAGCTTGGAGGGCACTATGGTGTTGAACTCTGAGCTGTAGTCAATGAACAGTATTCTCACGTACGTGTTCCTTTTGTCCAGGTGGGAAAGGGCAGTGGTGCTCTCACGCATGGTTCAGTGTTGCTTCCTTCGAAGCGAGCATGTAAGGCATTTAGCTCGTCTGGTTGGCTCGCGTCACTGGGAAGCTCTTGGCCGGGTTTCCCTTTGAGAGGGAGAGCTTTGTATGCATTCCTGTGTGTGGAGTAAAGGATCTACAGTTTTTTCCCCCTCTAGTTGCACATTGACATGCTGGTAGAAATGAGGTAAAACAGATGTCAGTTTTCCTGCATTAAAATCACCAGCCACTAAAAGCGCCGCCTCTGGATGAGCATTTTCTTGTTTGTTTATGGCCTTATACAGCTCGTTGAATGCGGTCTTACTGCCAGCATCGGTTTGTGGTGATAAATAGACAGCTATGAAAAATACAGACGAGAACTCTCTTGGTAACTAGTATAGTCTACAGCTTATCATGAGGTATTCTAACTCAGGCGAGCAGAACCTCAAGACTTCTTTAACATTAGAGATTGACAAAGAGACACACACACCGCCCCCCGGATCTTACCGGACTCTGCCATTCTGTCCTGCCGATGCATATAAAAACAGCTAGATGTATGTTATCCATGTCCTTGTTCAGCCATCACCACGAGAAGCATAGATAACAGTTCTTAATGTCCCATTGATAGGACAGTCTTGAACGGAGCTCATCCAGTTTATTCTCCAGTGATTGCACATTCACCAATAGAACAGAGGGTAAAGGCAATTTATTCACTCGCTGCCGTAGTCTCATCAAGGCACCCGCGTGCCGGCCTCTATAGCGTCATTTTCTCATGTTTCGGGGAGTGTCGGGGAGTGTCTGGGATTTGGGCCTGGTCCGGGATAATCAATGTCTTTCGCCTTCGACTCATTGAAGTAGAAGTTGAAAGCCTTCCCAGGACATCTAGTGGATGGCCTTTCCAGAAGAGTGGAGGCTGTTATAGCAGCAAAGGGTGGACCAACTCCACATTAATG
Organism: Oncorhynchus clarkii lewisi; assembly: GCF_045791955.1. NCBI lineage: Eukaryota > Metazoa > Chordata > Actinopteri > Salmoniformes > Salmonidae > Oncorhynchus > Oncorhynchus clarkii. The sequence continues at coordinate 47,039,340 of NC_092147.1, forward strand.
CTCATGATGTTGGAATGAGTTGTTCGACGAGCAGGTGTCCACATACTTTTGATAATGTAGTGACGCTGTTCTAATGTCCAGAAGCTCTTTTTGGACATAGGAAACGATGGCGGAAAGTTAAGATTAGCACCAAAAAATACACAAAAAAGCACAATCGGTCAGGAGCCCTTAAACCGTCCGCTTTCCAAAGCAGCGCCAATCTTGCTGGGTCCCCTGCTGGGCGTTTACCCAATGTTGTTATGGGTTGTATGTTGTCAAGAGCATTTAAGATGTCTATTTAAATTGCCATGGCTTCTGAAGTTTTCATTTTTGTTTTGATTACCCCTCCTCCTTTGCCCTCTCTCTCTTTACTCATTCACATAATCTTCCTCTGCCCCCCCCCTCTCTCTTTACTCAATTACTCCTTCTATTCTCTTTCTCTCAGCCCCGCAGCCTGTCCAGCAGCTGATGGTCCGTCACGGTGATGAGACGTCTCTGAGCGTGCTGTGGTCTCGCCCCGCGGGGGTGTGGGACGGGTACACCGTGGTCTTGAGACAGGGGGACACTGTTGTGTCACAGAGGACACTGTCCCGTGACGCCAGGGAGTGCACATTCAACATCCTCATGCCCGGACGCCAGTACGCCATTGCCGTCACGACCAACAGTGGGGGCCTAAACAGCTCGGCTTCAGTGATTGGACGAACCAGTGAGTCACGGTTCCAAAGGGAGATGGATTTCACCTTTCTTTTCCCAATGTGTTTGTTCTAGACACGACACTAGAACATTGTTCCTCACAGGTTTTGCAGTCATATAACATAATTGTTGTTGTTGTCATATAATAATGAGCTTCTCTCCAAATCAAATCAAATTTATTTTTATAGCCCTTCGTACATCAGCTGATATCTCAAAGTGCTGTACAGAAACACAGCCTAAAACCCCAAACAGCAAGCAATGCAGGTGTAGAAGCACGGTGGCTAGGAAAAACTCCCTAGAAAGGCCAAAACCTAGGAAGAAACCTAGAGAGGAACCAGGCTATGTGGGGTGGCCAGTCCTCTTCTGGCTGTGCCGGGTGGAGATTATAACAGAACATGGCCAAGATGTTCAAATGTTCATAAATGACCAGCATGGTCAAATAATAATAATCACAGGCAGAACAGTTGAAACTGGAGCAGCAGCACGGCCAGGTGGACTGGGGACAGCAAGGAGTCATCATGTCAGGTAGTCCTGAGGCATGGTCCTAGGGCTCAGGTCCTCCGAGAGAGAGAAAGAAAGAGAGAATTAGAGAGAGCATACTTAAATTCACACAGGACACTGGATAGGACAGGAGAAGTACTCCAGATATAACAAATTGACCCTAGCCCCCCGACACATAAACTACTGCAGCATAAATACTGCAGGCTGAGACAGGAGGGGTCAGTAGACATTGGCAATACTGCTTCTTTATGATCTCACTATGATTTCAAAGTCTCTATGACAGGGTTCAACACCTGGCGGCCTGGTGATATTATTTGGCCCCCCCAAGTTTTCTGAGAAAAAAAAAAAGTTGTTATTTTTTGGACATAAAATACTAAAAACACCAGCAAATCAGCTCCAAGTGATTTTAATTTTGAAAATATTTTCCAAAGTATTCCCATGCATAAGAGAGAGATACTGTTAATGTGATTGTATACAAATGTCAGCAAGGTTTGAAATTATTCTGTTTTGGTCAAATATTATATCTGTTTGGGCTTCTTGCGGTCAATTTGCAGTCTACAAATTCTTTGTAATTATGTTAAGTTATTATGTTATGTTATGTTTGGGGCGGCAGGGTAGCCTAGTTGGTAGAGCGTTGGACTAGTAACCGAAAGGTTGCAAATCTGTCGTTCTGCCCCTGAACAGGCAGTTAACCCACTGTTCCTAGGCCGTCATTGAAAATAAGAATTTGTTCTTAACTGACTTGCCTAGTTAAATAAAGGTAAATGTTCTGGCCCCCCTGAGCACCGCTCAAGAAAAAAAATTGTCCCGCTGCTGAATCATCACTGATCAAAAATATAAACGCAATGTTCCATCTCCTTTAGTGAGCATTTATCCTTTGCCAAGATAATCCATCCACCTGACAGGTGTGGCATTTCAAGAAGCTGATTAAACGGCATAATCATTACACAGTGATGGGGACAATAAAAGGCCACTCTAAAATCTGCAGTTTTGTCACACGATGCCACAGCTGTCTCATGTTTTGAGGGAGCGTGCAAAGAGCTGTTGCCAGATAATTGCATGTTCGTTTTTTGACCATAAGCCGCCTCCAACATTGTTTTAGAGAATTAGGCAGTACGTCCAACAAGCCTTACAACTGCAGACCACATGTAGCCATGTCAGTACGTCCAACAAGCCTTACAACTGCAGACCACATGTAGCCATGTCAGTACGTCCAACAAGCCTTACAACTGCAGACCACATGTAGCCATGTCAGTACGTCCAACAAGCCTTACAACTGCAGACCACATGTAGCCATGTCAGTACGTCCAACAAGCCTTACAACTGCAGACCACATGTAGCCATGTCAGTACGTCCAACAAGCCTTACAACTGCAGACCACATGTAACCATGTCAGTACGTCCAACAAGCCTTACAACTGCAGACCACATGTAGCCATGTCAGTACGTCCAACAAGCCTTACAACTGCAGACCACATGTAGCCATGTCAGTACGTCCAACAAGCCTTACAACTGCAGACCACATGTAGCCATGTCAGTACGTCCAACAAGCCTTACAACTGCAGACCACATGTAGCCATGTCAGTACGTCCAACAAGCCTTACAACTGCAGACCACATGTAGCCATGTCAGTACGTCCAACAAGCCTTACAACTGCAGACCACATGTAGCCATGTCAGTACGTCCAACAAGCCTTACAACTGCAGACCACATGTAGCCATGTCAGTACGTCCAACAAGCCTTACAACTGCAGACCACATGTAGCCATGTCAGTACGTCCAACAAGCCTTACAACTGCAGACCACATGTAGCCATGTCAGGCCAAGACATCCGGCTCCTTCACCTGTGGGATCGTCTGAGACCAGCCACCCGGACAGCTGATGAAACTCTGGGTTTGCACAACCGATGAATTTCTCCGCAAATTGACAGATACCGTCTCAGGGAAGCTCACCTACGTGCTTGTCGTCCTCACCAGTTTCTTGACCTGACTGCTGTTCGGTGTCGTAAACAACTTCAGTGGGCAAAGGTTCACCTTTGATGACCACTGGCACGCTGGAGAAGTGTGCTCTTATGAATCCCAGTTTCAACTGTACCGGGCAGATGGCAGACAGCGTGTATGGCATTGTGTAGGCGAGCGGTTTGCTGATGTCAACGTTGAGAACAAAGTGCCCCATGGTGGGATTATGGTATGGGCAGGCATAAGCTACGGAAAACTAACACAATTGCACTTTATCGATGGCAATTTGAATGCACAGAGATACCTGGACGAGATCCTCAGGGCCATTGTTGTGCCATTCATCCGCCGCCATCACCTCATGTTTGGGATGCTCTGGATCGACGTGTACAACAGCATGTTCCAGCTCCTTCAAATATCCAGAAACTTTGCATAGCCAATGAAGAGGAATGGGACAACATTCCAAAGGCCACAATCAACAGCCTGATCAACTCTATGCAAAGGAGATGTTTCATGCTTACATGAGGTAAATGATCACACCAGATACTGACTGGTTTTCTGATCCACGCCCCTACCTATGTTTTGTTTTAAGGTATCCATGACCAACTAATTAGGGCCTAGTGAATGTATTTCAATTGACTGATTTCCTTATATGACCTGTAACTGTTTATATTTTTGTTCAGTGTAGTTGATGATCTCTGCTCTATGGTCTCAACTATGGTCTACATTTCTCTCTATGATCTCTGTTAATGTCTCACATCTTTGAAGTTCCTCTCTCTCTGTGTCTCCTCTCAGCCCCGGCGCAGGTGACCAGTCTGCGTGTGACCAACGGTGGCAGCACAGACAGCCTCCAAACCCAGTGGGAGCGGGCGGCCGGCGAGCTGGACTCGTACCGTGTGCTGCTTATCCACGACAGCAGTGTGATCAAGAACGAGAGCACCCCGGCCCACACCACGGCCTACAGCTTCCTGGCGCTGAAGCCTGGAGCCCTCTACAGGGTGGTGGTCACCACTGTCAGGGCCGGACAAGTCTCCAGACAGAGCGTGGCAGAGGGAAGCACAGGTAGACAACACTATGATCACTGAATGATGTAGCCTACTTTAAATGTATAATGTTAAAATAGATCAATTTGAAGATAATGTTTAGCTAGCACACATGGATATGAATTCCGATAAAAGCGCTCACAGTTTTAACTGTCTTTGTGTGACAAACACCCATACTAGTTTATGCAAAATAATGTCAGATAATGTCTTCTATTCGGGGATTGCCAGGATATTATTCAGAACTTTCTGAGCTCTTATCTGATGCGACAGGAATTTTCCTGGAATTTCCAGGATATCCGACTATGCAACAAACATGTCAAGGTTTTCCTTTCAAAGACTTCCCTTCATGGAGGGAAAAGGATTGGGGTCTACAGTATTTTGTATGGTTGAATCCCAGCTATCTTAAATCTGAGAACGTTTTCATTAAAAGATGGCGGGGGAAACAGCCCCACTGGCCGCCCCACCACCGTTGCTATTGTTGCTGAGTTGAAGAGCGTCGCGCAGCATGGTAAAAATATGCAGTACATATTGTGCTCTTCTATTGCGCGTCCGAGGGGAAAAAAACTGAGTTTTTGCAGTGCCTTCTCAATCAATCAATCAAATGTATTTATAAAGCCCTTTTTACATCAGCCGATGTCACAAAGTGCTATACAGAAACTCAGCCTAAAACCTCAAAACGGCAAGCAATAAGGATGTAGAAGCACGGTGGCTAGGAAAAACTCCCTAGAAAGGCAGAAAACTAGGAAGAAACCTAGAGAGGAACCAGGCTCTGAGAGGTGGCCAGTCCTCTTCTGGCCGTGCCGGGTGGAGATTATAACAGTACATGGCCAAGATGTTCAAATGTTCATAGATGACCAGCAGGGTCAAATAATAATAATCACAGTGGTTGTAGAGGGTGCAACAGGTCAGCACCTCAGGAGTAAATGTTACTTGCTTTTCATAGCCAATCATTCATAGTTTAAGACAACGGGTGCGGTAGAGAGAGTGCCGAAAACAGCAGGTCCGGGACAAGGCAGCACATCCGGTGAACAGGTCAGGGTTCCTTAGCCGCAGGCAGAACAGTCTCTGTAGTTCCCTGGGCTGTTGCTGTGGATACAGCTCTTTCTGAACTGCCAGCTACTTGAGATGAACATACGAGCAACATACAAAGTTATAAAGCTTCTGCAGGAGAGCAAAAAAGTTAACTGCCCCAGGCACTGATTTTACAGCATCGACAAGAACCAAATTCAAACAAATGCAAATGCAAATCTTACACTGTTTTTAATCTGTGCAGACACACCCGAATGCTTTCCACTCATGACGGATGCACTGTCATAGCCTTGCCCCACACGATTATTTCTGTAGTCCAGACAGACTATGTTTTTCAAGGCAATCAATTAGCATTTTTGTGAGACCTGCTGCATCTAAGCTTTCAGCTGACAGAGAGTGTAAAAAGCTTTCGTGGATGGCCCCATTGTAATAGTACCTCACAACTAAAGACATTTGTTATTTTTTCTTTAAATCTTTGGTTTCATCTGCAATTACACTAAAAACTTAACTTTCTTTTACTTCTCTCATTATTTCACTTTGTACCATCTCAGCTAAGCTCTCAAGAACTTCATTTTGGATTTGGTGGCTTGTGTACTTACCATTGCCACATGCATTCATCCTTTCTCTATGAGAGGGTCAAGCTTTGCTATTTTTTCTAAGATTGTCACAATATTACCCCTGTGAGAGTCATTCGACTCTCGATGACCTCTCTGCGCTATATTTTGAGTGGCAGTAAATAGGAGCACATGTGCAATTGTTTTAATGTAAGTACAGTTTTCCTCCACTTTCATTTATGACATCTAACATTGATGAGTTGCTGTCAATAGCCCTTTGATGCTGATTCCAAGCATACATAGCATTGATATGATGCTCTGCCTTTGAATGGAGGTTCAAACCAGAATCTTTAAAAGGCGCCATTTTCCAGTTACAAAACCCTGACTGTGATGTGAAGGCAGGTTAAGGTGTATTGGGCAGAGAAAAATGCCTACAGGCGAAACAATAAGTCGAATCTTGGTTTACAGAATATTCAAGCCATGAATTGTCCGTATACCAGGAACTGTTGAAAGGCCTTTTCCTAGTACTATGCTGAGTTCTGGGAAATGTTTTCAAACATACAGGACCATCTTCTCTGGATCTTGAAATGTCTGAAATACACATAAAATAATGTGTCATATTTCTATGGAAATGTATAATTAATTAAGTATAATTAAGCTAACTAAAATGTGTAGTAATTAAGCTAACTAAAATGTGTAGTTTAAAGTATTGGCCTGGCCTCCCATTGTGTCCTTTTGGAACAGAAGTCTGATATCTCTCCCTTTCTTTTCATGTTTAACTGACCCTATGCAAAAATAAGACCGTCTATGGTTACATACAAGCATCCAATTACCCACATTTTAGTCCAATCGCAATCTTAATTACAAATCTCCATTAACATAACTGTACCTTAAATCAACTATCAGTCTAAGTTACTAGTTTGATCATGTCTAGCCCTACTCTGCAGTATGTAATTTAGCTAGCTATAATTTCTTACACCTTTACGATAGCAAACAGGCTATCTGCAAATTGTGGTAATGTTTTGAGTAACGTTAACAGATTGATAATAACAATTGTTCGTTTTGAGTTCAAGTATGAAAATCTAACTGAGTTAATGGATTTCAAATTGATGAATGTTAACTTGCTGAACACTGACAGCTGTAGCCTACTAGTTACCCCACATTAGCTAAACATGTGTATACTGTAACTTACGACACTGCACTGTATATGCGTGTATTACTAGCACATATGTAAACATAATGTTAGGCTGAATTGGGAACCGCTCTCTCTTATCTGATTAACTGTCTGTTAATGGAGCCAAATGTCTGACGTTAACTTACACAGTGACTCAACTTTCATAAAAGTTGTTCAGGAAACCTAAACCCGATGCTAAACCTTAAAACTTCCTTCAAAGATTATGTTTTCACCAATCGCGAAAAGAGCTCGTGGAGCTGCTCTTTATTGTACTATCGCAAACAGACGTGTGTTTCACCATGAAGGATTCCAGCTCGAAATGACAATAATATACAATGGAATATGAGGCCTATATAAATTCAGCCACAACTTTGTTCCATCACAAAACCTGAGCGCAACCTGTCCGGTGAAGTTCATTAAGAATATTATTACATGTAACAAACAGTTACATGACCGACAGCATGGACAAGCAAGTTAATGTTTCCTGACATTTTCGGGCTACTAAACAACTATGGATTTATTTACCACAAGTCGCAAAGACAACAGGAACTCCCTCCACTATTCCAACATCATTAAATCACCTATGCTTAGTCTAATACAGTGACAACAATACCAAAAACTATTTAGTCCAATCAAAGTAAGCTAAAAATGATGTGGCTGTTCATGGTTCTGATTTGTGTGTGTGTGCAAGTAGAAAAAACAGTTTGACTCACCATACTTGTAGAGAAACACCAATGCGATCCACCTCTTTCATGTTGACAAAACGGTCTATGACAGTCATACAGTACACACTTTTATTTTTGTTGTCGTCCTAGGCTAAAATGCCTGCTCGCTAGCCTAACTTCCTTTCATGGGCAACGTTTGCTAGTTAACATTAGCCTTCTACATCTAGCTACATATTTCACTTCCATCCTCTCAGTCCAGTGGTACAATGTATGAATTTATGGTTGGATCAGAATTGCCATGATAATCATTGGCCAGTACGGCAAATTAAGTAAAACCACAAGTACAAATCCCTGTCTCCATCCAAGGCTAATTTAAGAAAGGGGAAATTGTATCTAGCTAGCTAGCTAGCCACCGGATGACACAAACAACACGAGATGCAACAATTCAGGTTGTTTCTGTCATCTCTTGATGCGATGTGCCAAATCCACACTGCCTTCCCTTGACACTTTTGTTTTGGTGCACCAGGACCATTCACAGTTGAGCTCACTCAGTTTAGCTGTTATTTTATACTTTCTTTTTTATCAAGGGAGGCTAAATGCTCGCTGGTTTCCCTTGCATTCAATCCTAAGAGCGGCAACAATGTCATAATCTTTATGACCAGACAGCATCATGGCCTACACATACAGAGGTGAGATACGTTCAGCCTCTTGCGATTTGAAGTACAATTATGAAAACACAGAGAGATGAAAGACTTTTTATTTTTTTCATTGTTATTTTTTTTTTAAATGGCTTCCCTTGGTAGGCTTCTAGAATATCTGTCTTCTAGATCTTGTATCCCTCGTAGATCTCCTTTAGTGGATCTTACTTGTAGATCTTGAAACTTGTTTCAGCTTTACCATATTCCTTTAATTTCTTCTCTACTTTTCTGATACTCTTGCGTGTCATCTCTAATGTTTTCTTCCAAAATATCTGGGTAATTCAGTTCAAATCCTGTCGTGGAGAATTGTAACAAAATTTAACACTTACAAGAACTTGTGAATTCAATAAAGGCTTTTAATACAAAATATCAGAAGCCGAGCTGGTCCGCGGAACACAACCTTCCCTAAGCTCTGGCTCTGTATTTATGCACATACAACATATGAGTCCATCCCACATGCAAATGAAGTTATTTCCCTCAGTCCATCTGCCACCATTATATCCCAATCTGTGCATCCTGCTTGTTTACGCCCAATAACGCCCATATCTGCTTTCAGTTAAGTTATAATAGTGGCAGGACGTCTTCATGACCCAAAAATAATACATGCCCATCTTATGCTATGGGCCCCTTATGTTTAGCTTGGTGTGTTCTTTGGTATGTCTGTCCTTATTAGGACTCATAGACTATGTGTATCTTCTGACATTCCTTCAGCATCTTCATGTCCTAAAAAGAATACATGCCCATCTTATGCTATGGGCCCCTTATGTTTAGCCTGGTGTGTTCTTTGGAATGTCTGTCCTTTTTAGGTCTAGTAAACTATGTGTCTAGTAGACTATGTGTCTCTCTCTCTTCTCCTGTGGTCTGATGTACATCTTTGCTTGACAGTATTATGTTTGTCCCTATATGTACCGTTTGCTCCCACAATCCCTGTAACATAAACACATAAACACAGCTCTAATACAGAGCTACGTACAGTAGTGAGTGCATAAATGTTCATACTGGGCCCCTGTGGGAATCTACTAGAGTCACACGGGATCAGTTCTAGGACACAATCTAAGCCAATCTAATGCTATGAGCCTGGTTAGTGAGGCTATATCATATCTATCAAACCTAAGAGATATTCAACAGATCAGGTTCGTGGTGAAATGATGCCTGATTCAACACTCACCAATCAGTGACAGACTCATCAGTACTCTCTGTATCTGCCCACTCCTCGGAGTCTGAATCCTCTGTCTGTTGTCTCGCCCTCCTCATTGCCTCACTCGCTCCTATTCTCTTCTCTGTCCGTTTCATTTGCTCTTTCTTCTCTCTTTCTTTCTTCTCTTGCTCCTTTCTCATTTTCTCTTGCTTCTCTTTTTCTTTCCTCTCCTGCTTATTTTTTATTTTCTCTTCTTTTTCCTTCAGTTTTAGTTTAAGCTCTCTATTTTTCTCCTCCTGCTTTTGTACCTTTTTCTCAACTTTTTCTTTCTTTTTCTCAGCTTCAGCTAACTTTTTCTCCGCTTTTTCGTTATCCTTCTCCTCTTTTTTCAGGCGATTCTTCTCATCTTGTTCTCTTTTTTTCTCAGCTTCAGCTAACCTTTTCTCCGCTTTTTCGTTATCCTTCTCCTCTTGTTTCAGGCGCTTCTTCACATCTTGTTCTCTTTTTTTCTCAGCTTCAGCTAACCTTTTCTCCGCTTTTTCGTTATCCTTCTCCTCTTTTTTCAGGCGCTTCTTCACATCTTGTTCTCTTTTTTTCTCAGCTTCAGCTAACATTTTCTCCGCTTTTTCGTTATCCTTCTCCTCTTTTTTCAGGCGCTTCTTCTCATCTTGTTCTCTTTTTTTCTCAGCTTCAGCTAACCTTTTCTCCACTTTTTCGTTATCCTTCTCCTCTTTTTTCAGGCGCTTCTTCTCATCTTGTTCTCTTTTTTTCTCAGCTTCAGCTAACTTTTTCTCCACTTTTTCGTTATCCTTCTCCTCTTTTTTCAGCCGCTTCTTCTCATCTTGTTCTCTTTTTTTCTCAGCTTCAGCTAACTTTTTCTCCACTTTTTCGTTATCCTTCTCCTCTTTTTTCAGGCGCTTCTTCTCATCTTGTTCTCTTTTTTTCTCAGCTTCAGCCAACCTCTTTTCCCCCTTTTCTTCTTCCTTCTTCTCCATCTCCAGGTTATTTATCCTCTCCTGTTCTTTCTTTTTCTCTTCCTCAAGTCTAGGTTTCTCCTCCTTTTCTTTTTCCTTCCTCTCCTTCTCCCAAATTCTTGCCATCTCTTTTTCTTTCTTTTTCTCTGCTTCCAATCTCAGTTTCTCCTCTGTTTCGTTTTCCTTTTTCTCCTTCTTCTGGTTCTTTATTCTCTTCTTTTCTTCCTCAAACCTAAGATTCTCTTCCAGTTCTTGTGCCTTCATCTCATTCGCAAGGATCTTCAGCCTCTCTTTTTCTTTCTGTTTCTCTTCTTCCCATTTAAATTTCTCCTCCTTGTCTTTTTCTTTCATCTCCTTCTCCAGGTTCTTAATCCTCTCTTTCTCTTTCTTTTTTTCTTCCTCCAACCAGAGCTTATCCTCCTTGTCTTTTTCTTTCATCTCCTTCTCCAGGTTCTTAATCCTCTCTTTCTCTTTCTTTTTTTCTTCCTCCAACCAGAGTTTATCCTCCTTGTCTTTTTCCTTCCTCAACTTCTCCAGGGTCTTCATCCTCTCTTTTCCTTTCTTTAGCTCTTCATCAAATGTCTCTGCCAATCTTAAGTCCCTCTCAGCCTTTTCTTTTTTAATTTCATCTAGACATTTCTGGCTCTCTTTCATATGTCCTATCAGCTTGTTCTCCTCCTGTTCTACCCTCTTTTCCTGATCCCCAATACACTGTTGCTTCTTCGTCAATTGCTCCTCACCGTTACCTGCTTTCTCTTTCTGACCTACATTCTGCATCTTCATCCATTTTCTCTCCATCTCTTTTTCCACAGCTTCAAGTATCTCAATCCGATCCAACTCCCTCTCATTTTCTATTGACTTCATCATCTCTATCATGTCCTGCTCCGTCTTCTGTATTATATTTGCTGGAGACTTCCTCTGCAACTTCTTCCATTTTCTCTCCATCACTTTTTCCACCACCACAAGTATCTCCGCCTGATCCTTCTCCCTCTCCTCTTCTATTGTCTTCATCATCTCCTCAATCTCCTTCTCCTGTCTCAAAGCTGGGTCTGAGGATGCGTCTGTGTATAGCCCCTCGAGAATAGCAGGTGGCAACGGCAGAGGGCGTTTGGGAGGAGAGAGATAAGGAAACCAATGTGTTATAGGCATGGGAGGATCAACCAGTGGGGGTAGGACAGGAGAGCGTCCATGGAGTCTCTGTCCAGCTGGGAGGACACCTGAGCTGCCTGTCAGAGACACACTCTGGTAGTACTGATGCCGTCCTGACGTAGGCTGGCCAGCGGGGGGCACTGGAATGGGGAATTCCCAAGAAGGTTTCATGTAGGTTGAGGAGTCACCCACACCATTTATGTTCTGTTGCATAAGAAACAGAGCAATATTAGGTAGTTATAGCATGTGCATCTTTGTTAAATGGCATAGAATTAACCGTATACTTGTTCAAGCTACATTACATACATTCAACCGATTAAACAAGACAGGATATATACTGCAGCTATAATATCGTGGAATTAAGACAAATATCTGCAGGGCTTTTCTTCTGGCTCCATTGAACTTTTTCAATGTCAAACTTAATTTAGACCCTCATACCAGGCCACTAGGTGCTCAAACGGGGCGCTCTTATGTCTGAAGTCATGTCCTCTCACCTCCTCAAGCAGCTCTCCCAGTCTCCTCATCTCTGCCCAGAGTGCCTTGGTCTCCACGTCTACCTTCTCCTCCAGCCTTCTGACGACCACACAGAGTTCCTGGTTGTCCTTAGCCTGCTTCCATTTGCTATACTGCAGCATCTCCTCATGCTTTTGCTGTTTCTTCTGGCTCTTTTTCAGCTGAGCCATCATGGCTTCCCGGTCACTCTTCATGACTTTGATGGCCTCCCCAATCAGAGTCACCTTCTCTCTGAGGAGACCCACTTTCTGAGACTTGGTGGGCTGCCTCTGAACAAGATGAATGTATGAAAGGAGATGAAAACCATGTTTTAGTACCAAATATTTTAACATACAATTAATTACATAGCAATGACGAAGTTTGAACTTATAAAATTGAGAAATAGCAATTCATTGAACATCAAATAAGTTACATGAAAAAGGAAGCTCCTACTTACAGTAAGGAGTTGTACTCTCTTTGGACCAGGCAAACAGAAACAGTCCATGATGACTGTCTTGTATGTACTTGATGGAACAAAACAAAGCAATCAATGCAATATAGCCTAAATCATTCAGGATATTTTCTTAGCTTAGACTTGACAATTATTAGACATATTAAATTGGTAAATATCTTATTCGAGAGATGGTACATACTTATTCGAGAGATGAAATGGCCAATATTTCACACATTTCACAGTTCATTTTGGATCATCCGTATGCTTCAAGTCCTTTCTTTATGAGTAGCCTTATCGGTTTGCACTCCAACACAAAGGTTAGAACATACGACGAGAATTGGAATGCAATTATGACATCATTTTATTATGATGCTGGATACGGGGTTTTGAAAGCGATAGTCAATGAAAACGCATCCCCCTTAGAATTAGAATGTTCATTATAATTCTATGTACATACCTCATTATGGCATCACAGCAATTAATAGGCAGCATCATGCCATAATCAATAAAATGGCACCCAATTTAGACCAATAGTATGTGAGTTTCACATACAATAATATTATAATGGCCAGATTATGCCCTCCTGTACTGTCGGTCCACATAGATGTAGGCTAGGCCTGAACAATGATATAGGCTTACACCTCACAATAATGTAATAATACTTTTTCTTTCCACTTGTATTTTGTATTTATATTGATGTGTGTATTTTCTGTAATGTACAGTGCATTCGGAAAGTATTCAGAACCCTGGACTTTTTCCACATTTTGTTACAATACAGCCTAGTTTTAAATTGATTAAATCGTTTCCCCCCTAGTCAATCTACACACAATATCCCATAATGACAAAGCAAAAACAGTTTTTTAGAAATGTTTAGAAATGTATATAAAAAAACTTTAATATCACATTTACATAAGTATTCAGACCCTTTACTCAGTACTTTGTTGAAGCACCTTTGACAGCGATTACAGCCTTGAGTCTTCTTGGGTATGACGCTACAAGTTTGGAACACCTGTATTTGGGGAGTTTCCCCCATTCTTCTCTGCAGATCATCTCAAGCTCTGTCAGGTTGGATGGGGAGCATCGCTGCACAGCTATTTTCAGGTCTCTCCAGAGATGTTAGATCGAGTTCAAGTCATGGCTCTGGCTGGGCCACTCAAGGACATTCAGAGACTTGTCCGTGATGCGTGATGTATTGTTGTCTCTACCTTCCTGCCCTTTGTGCTGTTGTCTGTGCCCAATAATGTTTGTACCATGTTTTGTGCTGCTACCATGTATCAGGTATGAAAGTAAAACCCAGATGCAGACAACGTTGAAATAACAATGGTTTAATAGTCCAACAGGGGCAGGCAATAGACAGGTCAAGGCAGGCAGGGGTCAGTAAACCAGAGGTGGGGCAACGGTACTGGACGGCAGGCAGGCTCAGGGTCAGGGTAGGCAGAGGTCAACAATCCAGAGGTGGGGCAAAGGTACAGGTCGGCAGGCAGGCAGAGTGGTCAGGCAAGCGGGTTCAGAGACAGGACAGGTAAGGTTCAAAACCAGGAGGGTGAGAAAAAGAGAGACTGGGAAAAGCAAGAGCTGAGACACAAACATGCTGGTTGACTTGACAAGCTGGCAACAGACAAACAGAGATCACAGGTATAAATACACAGGGGATAATGGGGAAGATGGGCGACACCTGGCGGGGGGTGGAGACAATCACAAAGACAGGTGAAACAGATCAGGGTGTGACACCATGTTGTGTTGCTACCATTTTGTTGTCATGTTGTGTTGCTACCATGCTGTGTTGTCATGTGTTGCTGCCTTGCTATGTTGTTGTCTGGTGTCTCTCTTTATGGAGTGTTGTCTCTCTTTTTGTGATGTGTGTTTTGTCCCATTTTTATATATTTTACATTTTTTTATTTTTAATACCAGACCCCGTCCCCGCAGGAGGCCTTTTGCCTTTTGGTAGGCCTTCATTTTAAATAAGAATTTGTTCTTAACTGACTTGCCTAGTTAAATAAAGGTTAAATAACAAATTTAACACACAACCAAGTTACTGTTTTGATGTTGCTTGTAAGAGATGTTCTTACATATCCCACATTATTATTGAGAAAAAAACAAAACAAGAATTCAAATAAAAAATTGTTGTTTTTAAGTCCTTACAATACAAAAACGTAACAAAACAAGTTTTTATTTTTATTTGTTTAACTATATATTTTGATTCATACAGCCTTCCCAGCTGCAAATATGAACAGACAGTGATTCACAGAATGACTGAATCAGTCTCTCTCTCTCCCCATCCCCCCTTCCAGTCCCTGCTGCCGTAGGCGAGGTGACAGTCAGTAACAACGGTCGTATGGACTTCCTCAGTGTGTCGTGGCGACCAGCCCAAGGCGACGTGGATAGTTACCTGGTCACCCTGAAGGACCGCGAGAGGACCGTCCACACCCTGGTCGTGTCCAAGTCTAGCCCTGAGTGTGTGTTCAAGTCCCTGGTGTCTGGACGGCTCTATAACATCTCCATCGTCTCCCGCAGTGGAGTCTACGAAAACCACACCATCGTGCAGGAACGCACACGTAGGTCTACCGCGTCTACCTGTTTGTCTGTCTGAAATACTTCTCGTCTGCTTGCTTTGCTGTTCTATTCAATTCAAGTGTTCTTCAATTCTATTCTATTCTTTTCCTCTTCCCCAGAGCCCTCTAGTGTCCAGAACCCCACAGCGATCCACTCGGCCAGGGATGACTACCTGAAGGTGTACTGGCGCCATGCGGCAGGGGACTTTGACTACTACCAGGTGGTCATCAAGCACAACAACATCTTCCACCAGAACAAGACGATTATGAAGAGCCAGAACGAGTGTGTGTTCAACGGCCTGGTGCCCGGGAGACTCTACACTGTCATCGTCAGCACCTGGAGCGGGAAGTATGAGACCAGCGTGTCCACGGACGGAAGGACCTGTGAGTGATACGAATAGTATAATATGTTCTATCTCTCTTTTTATTTGTAATATATAATATGTGCATAGCATAGTGGTGTTTGTAATAATAATTAAGCTAGTTACACTCATAACTGTCTAATTTTGGTGAAACAGTTTCCTTGAGCAAGCTTATTTGAACCCTGCCTCTCGCCACCCTCTGTCCCTTTGTATGTGTTGTACGTTGAGTTTGTATGCTGCAAAATGCATGGCCTCTGAGAACATCACAGTTGATCTATTTCAATCTCGAATCTGTCTGTGACAGTCCCTGCGGCGGTGAGATCACTAGCTCTGGCTGGGCGGGGCACGGAGGACCTCCGTGTCGCCTGGCTGGCTGCTCTGGGGGATGTGGATCACTACGAGGTGCAGCTCCTCTTCAACGACATGAAGGTTAGTCCTCCTGGTCCGGTCTACAGAAGTACATGGTTAGTCTGTCTTCATGTTTAGAGGACTTTTAGGACCTTCATTCTGTTCTTATATTTTCTCCCTGCTTTATTTCTATTTATCTTACCGATTTTCATTATGTAAAGTGACTTTGGGTTTCTAAAAAAAAGTATAGTCATTTAATATAGCAAAATGTATTAACAATGAATGTATTATGTATTATTATTATGAAGGTGTTCCCGCCCATCACGCTGGGCAGCAGCGCGGGGGCGTGTGTCCTGTCCTCCCTCACCCCGGGACGCCTCTATAAGATCCACGTTTCCACCTTCAGCGGACCCAACCAGAGGGCCCAGTTCATAGAGGGCAGGACAGGTGAAACCTTTGTTTGTTTTCTTTCAAAATGCTTGTGTTTGATTTGTTAGCACGTTTGGGACTACTCCATTGGTTGAGTTGAGTTAGCAAAACGGGACACAGCAAAATGTCACAGAATCGAAAACAAATCGACCACAAGCTAAAGATAAACTGACAACAGTATTCATTTCCGTTCCATTTCCACCCCCTTTCTCCCTCTCCTGGTTCTTCTGTCTCCTTCTCGTCTTTTCTCCCGATGCTTGCAGTTCCCAGCAAGGTCAAGAACATCCACGTGAGCAACAATGGGCAGAGCAACAGCCTGAAGATCAGCTGGACCCCGGGGCAGGGTGACGTGGACAGCTACTCTGTGTCGTTGTCACTGGACGGGCCAGAGGGACGCATGCTGGAGACGCGACCTGTACCCAAACACCCAAATCAGCTGGGATTCAACTCCCTGCAGCCTGGGCAGCTGTACAGTGTGACTGTAAGGTCTATCAGTGGTATACTGTTGAACAACAACACGGCCAGCGGACGCACCGGTGAGGAGGCTGCATAAGGACTCATAACACATTCTTTACTCGTACACTGCATTCATAAGCAATGCATTAGCATTTCACACTGTATATTTGGGTGTTCTGGTGGTGGACTGGGAAGGAATAGTGATCTCTCTCACTGGTTCTTGGCTATCTACAATTTGAAATCAGTCCATTTGACGGAACTGATTGGTTCTGCTTCTTTTTTTTTTTACCCCCTAATCGGCTGTTGATTGGTCAACAGTGATGCCTATGTGCAATTTGTATCCCTTAGGAAATAAGTCATCTGACCTCAATGGGACTACCTGGTTAAATAAAGGTCAGAAACAATCAAATCGAAACTGTCCCCTCTCTCCTCAGTCCCCTCTGCAGTGACGGGCCTGCAGGCTGACAACAGACACACCACCTGCAGTATTCAGGTGAGCTGGCAGGAGGCCCGGGGAGTGGCGGACGGCTACAGCCTGCAGCTGCTGGACGACAGGGGACACCTGGTCACCAACAGGTATTATTATTTGTGTATTCTATTGGCATTCTTGTATTTATTCTATGAACCACTCCAATTGTATTGAATTGAGTGGAATGGAATAGAATTGAATTGAATTAAATTGTACAGCTCCCAGGCCTCCTCTGGGTCCACTCCGCTCCAGCACCACTTTGACGGCCTCACCCCGGGGAAGAGGTACCACGTCCTGGTCCACACCACCAGCGGAGGGGTCCGCAGTGAGGGGGTCACCGCTGAAGCACGCACGCGTAAGACTGCATGGATTTATTCACCAAGTCCCTTGAAAAAAATGTCCAGTGGTATTATGTGCAGTACAGAAGTGCTCAACCCTAATCCTGGAGAGCCATATGTTATTTTCTAAGAAGTTGTTCCTTCTCACTGTGCTTCCTTCTCACTTGCTCTTCGGGGTCTAGGTCAGGTTCTGGTAAAGCACATTGTAACAACTGATGATGAGAGAGGGTTTTGATAAATGTGATTTAAATTTGATTGAATAATTCATCCCCAGGTCCGGCAGCGGTTAGCGACCTCTCCATCCAGGCCAACAGCAGCAGCAGCCTGTCCTTCCACTGGTCTCCCCCAGAGGGAGATTTGGAAGGTTACGACCTCTACCTGTACAATGGAGACGACACCCTGTACGACCGGCGCAGTGGCCAGCCTAACACGCTGCAGGTCTCCTTCCAGGGCCTGAGGCCTGGTGCCCCCTACAGGATGGTGGTGTTAACACGCAGCGGAGAGCAGACCAATGACTCAGCTATCTGGGCCAGGACTGGTGAGAGAGCTACAGATGTAGGATCTTAATTTGACCAGCATTGTTGCAGCAAAATAATCCTGCAGCAACAGTATTTGAACGTTTAGTCCCATTCACACTTTTCCAACAATTTTATGTTGCTTGATTGGTGGTTAGTCTTATTAGCTGGCCAAAATGAGGCTGCATGAAAAGTGGAATCCTGTTAATATAACTGTGTGTTAGTGTGGGTTTTCAGTGAATTTATGTAAATCCTGCAGCGCAGGACAAATCTCAGCAATGACAGGGTGATCAAATTAAAATCTAACATCTGTGCTCTCTAGTGCTGAGGAGGGGTACTGTCGGTCTAGGGTATGATAAAGACAAATTCTTACTTGAGATAAGATGTGAGTTTCACATCACGTGATGGCACATACGTAAGGTGTTTCTTTCACATAAACTACGTGGTAAACAAACAACTAAGTGCTAACTGTATCCGTCACGCTCACTGACATTACATCATGACTTGACATCTGATTTTTTTCCACTCCTCCTCGTCCTCCTCAGTCCCAGCTGCAGTGACGTCTCTGCAGGCCCGAAGTCATCCCCAGGCGGAGGAGCTCCGGGTGTCGTGGGAGCGTGCAGAGGGGGAGCTGAGCGGCTACCTGCTGTCTGTCTACAACCCAGATGGCTCCCAGCAGGCAGAGGAGGCTCTAGGGCCCGACGCCACGGAGTATGCCGTCCCCACGCTGATCCCCGGGCGCCTCTACCAAGCTGTCATCCTCACCCGCAGTGGAGAGCTCACAAACAGGGCCACCACTCAGGGCAGGACCGGTGAGTCCTCTCTTACTAGATGATTGTCAATGAGTGTTGAGGGGGAATTAGTTGAGTCAGTAAAGAGAACATATGGATGTACAGTAGAAAGAGCAGCTTTCTTGAGGGCTGTCCTGATATGTCTTGATGTTTAACAACACAATTACCATATATTCTACACTAAAATCTGTTTTTATTGTACAGTATTTGCTTGGATGTTCATCAAATTGCTTATCTTTGCGTTGTTATCATCTCTTCAGCCCCCAGACCCCCTACCTCTGTGTCATTCGGCGGGGTCACCAACACTTCCCTGGAACTGACCTGGAGTGGTCCTGCAGGCAGCGACTACGATGACTTTGACCTGCAGTGGGAACCGCGGGACCACCTGTCTGTGTTCAACCCCTACCACACCCGGACCTCCGGCAGCCGCATCCTTAAGGGCCTGTACCCCGGACGCTTGTACAACTTCAGCCTGCGTACTGTCAGTGGGGCTGTTGGTGGTGTTGGTGAGGATGGGAGCCCTGCCTACAGCCTGCCCATCCACAAGAGCATCCGAACCAGTAGGTGGCGCTATACTGTACACTGTTTGGTTGCAAGTATTGCAAGACTAAGAAGATGTCGAGTCGTTGCTTGGCTAGAACAAACTCCTGTGCACACTACAGACATGGATAAAAGCAGGTGCCAAATGTTTCACCGGATGTATAAGCATCATCAAATATGGGGAGGAGAGGAAGCCCAGTGGCCGATAGTGGGAGAATATTGAACGAGATGGAATTGAGCGGACATTCTGCTCATTTTCTCACAAAAGAAAAGCCCAATATCAAAACAGTTTTCTGTTCCCAAAACTAGAATCCGTTACGGACAGAGTGCACAATGTTTTGTAGATGCGACACTTTGTTAAAGTTTTGAACAATTGTGTTGTTAACAAGGAGTGCAAGGGCGAATTGAGTTATTGCACACGCGCACTTTACAGAGAAAGTGTTTCCTAGCGGAAATATAGGATCTCGCTAGCTCATGCTAGCTCATGCTAGCTCATGCTTGGCTCTGCCCACCTCCTTGCTTTTTTTCTGCCCACCACGTTTAATTTACTCCCATTGAAAACGGCACAGATTAACTATCTTGAGTTAGTTATAAATATCTTTGACCCATTTGACCTCTGTACTAGAGAGACTATAGTTTTTTGGACCCCTGTTCTTACCTCCGACGCCCTCTACAATTTATCCCATCCATAGAGCCAGAGCGTGTTCAGTACCTACACTGCCGCCCCCAGAACTCCACCTCCATCTCCTGTTCCTGGGGCCCCCCGGAGGCCGACTGTGACTCCTACACCATTGAGTGCCTCCACCAGGACTCCCGCACCCTGGTGTACTCCCGGCGTACGGGCCGCGACAGCACCCTCTACCACATCACCCAGCTGGAGCCGCACAAACGCTACACCGTCTCCATCAAGGCTATCTCCGACAGCATGACCAGCGAGGCCGCTGAGGATAGCGTGGTCACCATGATCGACCGTGAGTGCCAAAGGGGTTGTGTTTGGCTTGTGGTCACAGTGACTGTGTGATGATGACCACAGGGAGAGATGCGATACGGTCAACTCTGTATGGCTAAATGACAGCCAAAGCCATTGACTTTGAGTATGGTCTCACTGCTGTCTCCTCTAGTTATTTTGTGGTCCTTATAGGTCACTTTAACCAGTTATAAACATGGTTCGAAGGCCACTATGATCCACTGTGGTGTGAAGCTGTTGTGGGCTGATATTCTGTGAACTAGGATTCTGCTAGTCCATGTATGTTCCCGGCTAACAAGGTACATTCCAGTACAATCCTAGCTGTTCTATTGCTGCGTTTCTCCCTCCAGGCCCTCCCCTCCCTTCCCTCGGCACCCGGGTTAACAACAGGGCTGCTCTCATCACCAAAAACACCATCTTCTTCAAGTTTAACTGCAGCTGGTTCAGTGACATCAACGGAGCAGTCAAGTTCTTCACAGTGGTGGTGACCGAGTCTGAAAGTAAGCGGAATTAAGGTTGAACAATATAGACAAATCTATCTATCTGTCTATTGCTGAATGTACAGTAGGTTGATTTCTTTGAATTACTGTAATCATGGATGGATGTGATTGTGAATCCCCCCCCTCCAGACAATGAAAACATTCAACCAGAGCAGCACCACCCTCTACCCTCCTATCTGGACTACAAATTGAACAGTTCCGTCAAGGCCTACCAAACCAGCTACTTCCCCAGCCGCTGCACAGTGGGATCAGACAGCGAGACCCAGAGCTTTGCGATCAGCCTGGGTACGGGTATGGACACCCTCGGGGGGGCATGTGACCACCTACAGGCCCAGGACAGGGAGCAGGACCCAGACAAACACAGAGACCACCCTTTCTGTGATGGCCCACTCAAACCCAAAACTGCATACAGGTATAGTACAGGGTTCTGCCTAAATCAATCCAGTTTCCTCCCGCAGTCTTGGCAGATCTGTCGTTTCTTTGTTGCTGATTTCTACAAGCAGGAATTTTCCCCGCTGTGTACGATGATGTCATATTGCCCGCAGTTTGTTTTTCTTTTATCTGTAGTTGATCAAATTGGGGCCTTAGAGTGTAATTCTCTAACACTTTATTTGGATAGTCCCAAGTAGATAGTTTGTAGATGTTCAATGACTCAACAACATTTCAGCTAGTGTCATACAGTGGGACCATACTGGGTGTCATGGTGGGCTTTCTCTTCTCTCTAGGCTCAGTGTGCGTGCGTTCACCCAGCTTTTTGACGAGGAGCAGAGCAGATACACCCCGCCCCTCTACACAGACACTTACCTGTCCCTCCCCCTGGTCACAGAAGCAGGTGGGATACTATTCACACACAACTCTGATTGGTTGATGGTGTATGATGCCGAGGTGTGATTGGTAGTTAGCGAGAAATGCTTATGAGTGATTGGTCCTCTATGAGAAAGACTGTTGATTGGTTGTATATTCCTCTCATAGAGCCCCTGAGCGGTGTGATCGAGGGCATCAGTGCCGGCATGTTCCTCATTGTCATGGTGGTGGGAGTCACTGCACTGCTCATCTGCAGACAGAAAGTTCGCAAAGTGTGAGTTCCTGGCCCTCCCTGCCCCATGTAACCTACTCACACACTTTGACCTACCTATACACTGCATACCAGCGTGATATTGCACTCTACGTACACTCTACATACGACACTTGTGATTACAGTAGTGTGCAGGAGCGGCGGGTGGTCCGACTGAGCATGAGGAGGGAGAGGCCCACATCAGGAGTGCACATGGGCGTCAGGGGGTAAGAGGAGGAGCAGTCTGTGATCAGTTCTAATGCATTTCATTTGTTACATATATAAAATATAATGTGTTTCCTGGCAGGATAAAAACTCACAAAGGAATGACCATTAATGCATTTGAGCCAATAATACCTTGATCTCCCTTTTTTTTTCCAGTAACCGTCGTATTTCAAGGTATGTTTTAAATGCTTTGGTTATTGTTTTCACCCAATTACTGTTAAGTCCATTTTGGTTCGTCTTTTGCACCACTCTGTTTGGCTCAAACCTTTTTTTAAATCTGTTGATCCTGCTGCAGCCCCGTCAAGATCATGCACTTTGAGTCCCACTACACCAAACTCCAGGCTGACTCCAATTATCTACTGTCTGAGGAGTACGAAGTAAGACTGGATAACATTCACTGTCCGTTGGGCATTCTCAATCACATATAATAGCATTGGAGTACATTTACAGGAAGTCGGAATAGTCCTATTTACTTTACTTTAATAAAGAAAACAATACAGACGTGATTAGATGTATTTTCCTGCTCTGACACCTACCTTTTAATTTAAAGTGTTTTAAATAGTAGATTGATTATGACATTTTATTAAATGCATACAGTATTTACAGTGGCAAGAAAAAAGTATGTGAACCCTTTGGAAGTAGGTGGGCTGTGTCTTTTTTACTCCACACATAGTGCTGTATGTTCCTTCCAAACAACTCAACTTTAGTTTCATCTGTCCACAGAATGTTTTGCCAGTAGTGCTGTGGAACATCTAGGTGCACTTTTGCAAACTTCAGACATGCAGGAATGTTTTTGTTGGACAGCAGTGGAATGGTGTCCTGCCATGAACACCATTCTTGTTTAGTGCTTTACGTATCGTAGACTCGTCAACAGAGATGTTAGCATGTGATCTCGCAGTCATCTTTGCAGGACGGACCCTCCTAGGGAGAGTAGCAACAGTGCTGAACTTTCTCCATTTATAGGCAATTTGTCTTTACCGTAGACTGATGAACATCAAGTCTTTTAGAGATACTTCTGTAACCCTTTCCAGCTTTATGCAAGTCAACAATTCTTTATCTGAAGGTCTTCTGAGATCTCTTTTGTTTGAGGCATGGTTCACATCAGGCAATGCTTCTTGTGAATAGCAAACTCAAATTTTGTGAGTGTTTTTTGTAGGGCAAGGCAGCTCTAACCAACATCTCCAATATTGTCGCATTGATTGGAGAAGTTATTAGCCTAGGCGTTCACATACTTTTCCCAACCTACACTGTGAATGTTTAAATGATGTATTCGATATAGACAAGAAAAATACAATAATTTGTGTGTTATTAGTTTAAGCACACTGTTTGTCTATTGTTGTGACTTAGATGAAGATCAGATCACATTTTATGACCAATTTATGCAGAGCTCCAGGTAATTCCAAAGGGTTCACATACTTTTTCTTGCCACTGTATGTTCAGTCGGTATCTTTGGTAAACCTAACGTGTCACTTCCTGTGTAAGGACCTGAAAGACGTAGGAAGGAACCAGCCCCTGGACACAGCCCTACTGCCAGAGAACAGGGGGAAGAACCGATACAACAACATCCTTCCCTGTGAGTCAGATGCACAATGCGATTTCACAGGGTTCGAATACATAGACAAAAAACAAGAAAAAAACAAACAATTTAGAGATTTCTTTCTTTTCAATATGACAACTAAATTGCCAACTCAATGTCTTTGTGCATGGCCTGTGTTGTGTAGACGACTTGACCCGTGTGAAGCTGTCTTATGTGGATGATGATCCGTGCTCTGACTACATCAACGCCAGCTACATTCCTGTAAGTTATCCAAACAAACGGACAAATCCGAACCAACCTTCACTCTGGTAAAATCCCCTCTGTTGTGTGGGGTGGGGGGCTGGAGGTGGTTGGGAGGGCTGGGGTAGGACTGGAGGTGGTTGGAAGGGCTGGGGTAGGACTGGAGGTGGTTGGGAGGGGTGGGGTAGGACTGGAAGTGGTTGGGAGGGGTGGGGTAGGGTAGGGCTGGAGGTAGTTGGGAGGGGTGGGGTAGGGCTGGAGGTAGTTGGGAGGGGTGGGGTAGGGCTGGAGGTAGTTATGAGGGGTAGGGTAGGACTGGAGGTAGTTGTGAGGGGTGGGGTATGGCTGGAGGTAGTGGTGAGGGGTGGGGTAGGGCTCGAGGTAGTTGGGAGTGGTGGGGTAGGGCTGGAGGTAGTTGTGAGGGGTGGGGTAGGGTTGGAGGTGGTTGGGTGGCCTGCGACACCATTTTTATATAAAATTATTTAGATACCCCACCATGTAAAAGTAGTTATGTAATCAATGTTACTTTTTGAATTTGGGCTATGACAATTTGTTACAGTCGGACAGTACTTTTTTTGTTGTTGCAGTATTTCAATCTGAAGATGCATCAGAAAGGAATTGGGAAGTTCAATAGATCATCAGGCAATAATGTTGTATGATCTTCTGTGTAGAAAATAACATAATCATTGAAGATGTTATTTTTCCCCCAGTCTGATTTAGTGCCTAGGATTGTCCACTCGGTTCTAACGGCTTGTGGGCATAGTAGAGGGAAACAGTACGGACGTATGTGTTCCTTAGAGTCATATATGTCAGGGATGGGGTCATAATATTTTGTATCTTCCTTAAACTATTCAAAAGATAGAGAAACATTTGTAAGAAGAAAACAGAAACCACTCTGTTCATTAAAACCGCCTCTACCAGAGGTTACTTACGTTACCCAGGTTCTATGAACCAAGCGCAAATGTTCTCTTAGGACCCCATTTTCCAATCAGATGGGGTCGCGACCCCTAGTTTGGGAAACCCTGCCGTAAACTCAGTTCCTCGGGGCAGGGTTGATTGATTGATTCTCAGCCATGTTCCTCAATTAGTATACCTGGGATTTACTACTTACTACACTCCCTGTGGAGCATAAGGCTGCCTGCCACAAGCTCATGCCATGCCAGACAATCCTTTGCAGCTTTTTTAGCTGCTTCATTAAACTTAATAATAAGGGTCAGGTGAAAAACGAAATGTCAATTAAATCTCTTCTTGTTTCAGGGGAACAACTTCCGTAGGGAGTACATTGCCACTCAGGGCCCACTTCCTGGAACCAAGGATGACTTCTGGAAGATGGTGTGGGAGCAGAATGTCAATAACATTGTCATGGTGACGCAGTGTGTGGAGAAAGGCAGGGTGGGTAGAAGGAGTTGCCTTTTTGCTTTGTCCGGACCAGTGCTGCTATCATGTTCTGTTGAACAACATGTTATTACAATGTTACTATCTACGCGTCTTTGTGTGGTCCTTCCAGGTGAAGTGTGATCACTACTGGCCCTTTGACCAGGAACCTTTGTATTATGGAGACCTCATAGTCCAGATGCTGTCTGAGTCTGTGTTGCCAGAGTGGACTATCCGGGAATTCAAGATTTGCAGCGTGAGTGTGCAGGACACTGATTCTGGAAACTGATTTTTTTTTTAAATACCAGGTTCTTTTCTTCAAAGTGATATATTGTGTGTTGGCCTTAAATTCAGTTTCACATATAGTAGTGATTGTTTTTTTTTATCATATTGAAATACAGTGGGAGTAGTGAACTATATATGTAGTTAAATTAGTAATTTATCTACATTTTGCAGTAGCTTGTTGGTAGTTCAACTAAATTCAAATCTAGGTAGTGTTTTCGGTAGTTAATAACTTGTTTGCCATGTAGTGGCATGGCTAACTACTTTTGCAAAAATATAAGCAAATATGGGTGAATCGGGCAATAATTTCAATATTTTGCAGTATCAGACCTGCCTAATTCTCACTTGAAATATGTTGTTTTGTGTTTAATAGGCAAAATTTCACATTCTGTTAACATATGACCCAAAAATGATCTGTTCTTGCAATTTGTAGTCTATGACATTTCAGATTTACTGTATATATGATAATGTTTCACAAAGTAGTTTGGTTGTAGTGAGTAACTTGAGTTAGCTAAGTAAACTTTTTCTGAAGGGTAGCTTTAATGTAGCCTAACATCTTCCAGTGTGAAGTATTTGGCAGCTTGTTAAACCGTATTTTCAGAGTAGCTTCTCCAACACTTGAAATATGACCATAATTGGGTGCAGCTAATGCTGTCTTGACGTATCATTATGTGACAGCACATACAGTAGGTAAGTAGCGAGCTGTGTGTAGTCAGCCTCTATTAAGTCTCTCTTTCTGACTGTGTCTTAACTCCCATGCAGGAGGACCAGTTGAACTACTCCAGGGTGGTGCGTCAGTTCCACTACACGGTGTGGCCCGACCACGGCGTCCCAGAGACCACCCAGTCACTCATCCAGTTTGTCAGGACCGTCAGGGACTATGTCAACAGGACCCCTGGGTCTGGGGCCACCGTAGCTCACTGCAGGTGGGTCACTGTCCCAATTCCCTAGTCTCCCATTCAAAACAAAAACTCCATAGGACACACTGAGATATAGTGTCTCGTCTTTCCTGAAGAGACAGTATAGTTACAGCCTGCAGTAATGACCAGAGTTAAGGTTAATTCCATTTCAATTCAAAAGAAATTGACTGAAATGATGTTGACAAATTATATTTCCCCTCTCCGTTTAGGTAAGGTAACTAAACTGTATTTGCCCTCCAACCTTTTCTCTCTCTCTCTCTCTCTCTCTCTCTGTCTGTCTGTCTGTCTGTCTGTCTGTCTGTCTGTCTGTCTGTCTGTCTGTCTGTCTGTCTGTCTGTCTGTCTGTCTGTCTGTCTGTCTGTCTGTCTGTCTCTCTCTCTCTCTCTCTCGCTTTGTCTTTCTCTCGCTCTCCTCTCTGTCACAGTGCTGGTGTGGGCCGTACAGGGACTTTCATATCCCTGGACAGAGTCCTGCAGCAGCTGGACACAAAGGACACAGTAGACATCTACGGAGCTGTCTTCGACCTGCGTCTCCACCGCTCACACATGGTGCAGACTGAGGTGAGACGGGTGTGTGTTTGTGTGAGATACAGTTTTACAGCTTTACTCTGTGTTACTCTGTGTGTATGTGCAGTTGTGTGTTAACTCCAGAACCTGTGTTATGTAATAACACATCCTGACATTGATATATCTGGGTATGTTTCTTTTCTTCTTTTCTTTAAAGTGCCAGTATGCGTATCTCCACCAGTGTATGAGAGACGTCCTCCGAGCCAGGAAGCTTCGCAGTGAGCAGGAGAACCCCCTCTACCCCATCTATGAGAATGTCAACCCTGACCCCCAAAGAGGTAAGCCCTCACATTCCTTAGAACTCTCTGTACTGCAGTTCATATTTAGAAGACATCACAAATGATCTATCCTGTCAAATATTAGCCTGGTGCCTGGTCCAGTCTGTTTGTGCATAGCCAACTCCTGTCTAGGTTAAAGTAAGATAATACAGTATTCATATGCCATTTAGCAGACCCTTTTATCCAAAGTGTCTTACAGTCATGCGTGCATGCGTTTTACATATGGGTGGTCCCGGGAATCGAACCCACTACCCTGGAATAGCAAACGCATATGACATGGCAACGATAGTAGAGATTATTATAACACTTACAGTTATACGACCAGGCTACTCAAGCAACCCATTTCAAACACAAAACGCAGCTACACACATTTAGGAGGTTGGAGAGCTGGATGACATCACAAATTATATTTTTTGTTTTGTTTTTGGCCTACAGATATGGTGTATGCCAGACGTTAAAGAGTGTCAGGACTACTGAAGGAGAGAACTGTTTGTACTTTCACTAGTATAGCACTGCAGGGACACATGTTCTACTATTTCTGTTGATTGTTCTTTTCTAGATATTATGGAATATAGAACACTTTATAGATATTAAATGATATGAGAATATCTATTAACATTATTGTATATACTTGCCTTATATCTGTGTGTTTGTATATTTGCTTTACATTTGCATCCTTGGCTTTCGTACACAGTGTGTTAATTTTGTTTGTTAAGCTGCCATTTATACATAATTACATAAAATGTCAAAAATCTGATACTGCATAAGTAAAAATGATCTAACAGTATTCACATATCTACAGTAAATGTACAGGCTATTGCATCTTTCACAAGTCACATTTTTCTCAAATGTTAGACAAAAATGCTTTCTGTTTGAAATTATACTTATTTTCATAAGCACTGAAATCATTCAAAAATATCTGAAATATGTATGTAGATAAACCCATTGCACATTTATTTGTGGATATTGTACAGCCCGTGCGATATATCGCTTGAATAGAAAACTAGTCATGTAAAAGGATGACCATATGAGTTATGAAAGCACACCGTTTATGTTGTGTAATCCATATATGTAGCCTGTAAGATGATAATGATTTTTGTGTATATTTTATGTATTTTAAAACATCGTTTGATGTATTTTAAAATCATGTCATGGAACTACAAATCACACACATCTACAATGTGCAAATCCACAACTCACACATTGGCAAACATGATTGTAATCATCTGAGTGATTGATGGATTCTGTGAATCCTTACACAAATTATAGTAGTTACTGTATGCAGTTTCCCATTTTGCAATCTAAGTAGGCCTAGAAACGTATCAAGACGAGGGCATTAATATATTATTTGAGTGTTTCAATAAAATACTTAGATAACTAAAAAAATAATTGACAATTATTTATTCATATAATACATTTATTATGGAGTCATGATTTGGGAGATGATGACCCAAGACCCCCCCCCCATCATCGCGCATGCGCAGTGGGCTGCATATTCACCACATTGAAAATGTTTGCCTGAAACTCTCGGAAGTTTAGCCAAGAAGTTGCTGTGATTTACTTAGCTGCAATAAAGACGGTGCCACTAAAATAACCTAGCTTATTTTTTGGGGGGTAAATATATATATATAGAAAGAGAGAGACATAAAGGATTATACATGGATTTATATCAATTTTCATTATCTTGTGGTCGAAAACATGAATGGTAGCCACCTTTGGAAGAAGTTGTGATTTATTTATTTTTTTGGCGCTCTACTAGCTAACAACGCAGAGTAAAGATGGTGGAGTTGAGCTAGCTTCGTATGAGATAGCAGAGCTAGCTAGCTAGGTTGCTATCGTTTGTGTCTGAAAAGTTTGGAAGAACTGCCCCCTTCCGTTTGCCATACTCGTAAGTATTCCAAAAATGTGTTAGTTAAGACAACTTGCATTCTATGTTTTTTTTTATTACTAATTCGCTAGCTAACTAGCGTGGCTGCTAGCAATTCACGAGAGCTAGCTACTGTAGTTAGCTAATGTTAACCTACTGGCTACAGTAATGAATGTGCTAACGGTGAAGTTTCGTAGTTAGTCAACCACGTCTGACCAAGGAGATTAAGTTACTAACGTTAACATTATCTAACCATTTGAGGAACTAGCTAGCTATAACGTTAACTATATATTTTCATATCTATAAAGCCAGTTAAACCAAAATCTTGTATTCGGAATATAATGCTTTGGCCCAAGCTACTTCTAGAGTTAGCCAGCGGAATTCGGTAACTTTAGCTAGCTTGTAACGACGTTAACTTTCCTTACTAGCTAACATTGTCTTATTTACATCCATTGAGGCCAACGCTAACCTTTTAACTTGCCAGACACAATAGCTAGCTAACGAACTCCAGTTGTATAACAAACTAGGTCGTCCAGCTACCTAACTTGGCTGACTGTAAATGATCTGTGTGCAGGCCCACATCTTATGTTGGCATAGCAGATAAAGAAAACATGAGTGCTCGGAAGATGGAACCAGGGATACTGGAGGTTGGATCTAGGTAAAAATATATATATATATTTTACTTTATTTAGCTACAACTCTTCCTATGATGTCTTTTCACTCGTATATGATGTCCATTCAATCTTATTTAAATGACCTTATGATCCAGACATCAGATGGTGCTCTGAAGAAGCCATGGGTAGCTGTTTAAGCTGTCCAGAGAAGGAGTCAATCCCAGATAATCATCAAACCAAATTTAAGGTGAGTCTCTTGATCCATTACAACAAACATACTTCAACGGTGGATCATTGCTGAGCCCATATTCTACTCCCTAGTTATGACAGATTTTGCGACATGTCAAAATATGGAGACCTCTCACCTGAATGAATGGGAGATATTTGTTGCATAATGAAGACCAGCTTCAATGCATTGCAGAGTACACATGTTTGTGTCGACTGACACAGTGACCATTGTGTAACGTTATTGTTCTGTTGCCAGGTGATAAACGTGGATGACGATGGGAACGAGCTGGGCTCGGGCATGATGGAGCTGACAGAGGTAGAGCTCGTCCTCCACACCTATCGCCGTGACGACGTCAAGTGGCCCTACATGTGCCTACGTCGCTATGGCTACGACTCCAACCTCTTCTCCTTCGAGAGTGGCCGCCGCTGCCAGACGGGACAAGGTAAATTAATAGAGCTTTCCATTCCGCACAATTATTGATTTCACGTATTTCATTCATTGATTTTTGTCATTTTCAAGGGCCGCTCAGCGTATGTCGCACAATTGACATTGAGGTCATTTAACAGACGCTCTTATCCAGAGCGATTTAAAGGAGCAATTATGGTTACGTGCCTTGCTCAGTGGCACATCAACATATTTTTCACATAGTCAGCTCTGGGATTCGAACGAGCGTTCTGTCAGTTACTAGCCCAACTTTCTTAACCGCTAGGCTACCTAACTAACTTATGTGGTGCCCCAGCTGCCTGGGCATTATTATACATTTTTACATTTTAGTTATTTGGCAGACGCACTTATCCGTAGCATTAATCATAAGGGAGCTAGGTGAGACAACCACATATCAGTCATAGTAAGCAAAACATTTCCTCTATAAAGCAGATATCAGCAAAGTCAGTGCTAGTAAGAAAAGACAAGTGTTAGTGCCAGAGGCAAGGGTGTTAGTATTTGTTTTTTGGGTGGGGGAGGGTTAACCGTTATAAAAAGCACATCAGAATACATTGAATCACATCTGCAACTAGGTCATTAGGCCCCAACATCAGCTTTACTGTTATATCGACTTGAACCAGTGAAATATTGATTATGCTGCAATGCTAATGACACAATTGTCTGTGTGGTTATTTTTTGACTCCATCCATGCTTTCAAAGGGATGAGGTCTGGGGGGGGGGGGGGTACTATGGGTTCTGGGGTTCTGGTAAGTCAGGCTTGCTGTGTTCCCGTGCTGTGATAATGATGTGATAATGTGATTACCAGAAATGTTAGTCATAGAAATAGAATCATAATGGCTTCATTGACTTAAATACGGCAATAGAAGCCCACTCTCGTGATTCTATTTCTGTGGTGACAGTATTGATGCCTGTGTCTGACTCTGTGTGGTGTTGTGCTTGAGGGAGTTGGAGTTTTGGGGTTTGGTCCCGCATAAGTTGTGTGTTCTGTTCTCTGTGCAGTGTGACTAGTCTCGGTGATAGGATCCTGTGTAGTTTGTCCCTGATGTGATGCCATACCTATGGTTGTTCCTATGTGTTCCTTCTTGACGTATTACTACGCTTCCTTTTTATCTCTATGGCTCTGTTGCTTTCACCTATCCAGTCCCTTTACATCATTGATTACAAGGCAGGCAAGGGCATAGGTGGCAAGGACAAGTTGAAAGAGCCCATAGATGTACAAAACTTTGTTAAACGTGAGTGCGTGAGCAGTGCTGGTAATGGTTGTTTCTCAAAACGTCTATATTGCAGTCGTGCTGCCCAATGTGTGGTTCCTGAGTTGAACATCATGATGAGCTCTGCGGCGCAACCGCACTTTTGACTTTTCTTGACTGCGTTTGACTGTGTCTTCAGGGATCTTTGCCTTTAAGTGTGCTCGGGCGGAGGAGATCTTCAACATGCTGCAGGAGGTGATGCACAACCACAGCATCAGTGTGGTGGAGGAGGCCGTACTGGAGACCAACCAGCAGGTCACACATACTCCTGCCGGTAATCCTATATTCATCCTACAACTAGGGCTTGCACAGGCCCCATAATGAATACTTCTACCAACACTTGCAATGACCTGAGAAATGCCTGTTCCTGTCCCTAGAATGTCCATTGCCTCATATGGCTGTCACACTCTCAAATACCTAACTCTTTCATTACTGAGCCTTCCTTCATTAGATAACTGCTATAAAAAGAAAAGGCTGAAGTCTTGTCTGTCAGTCAACCCTTTCATTGTCCCCACTGACCCCCAGTTCTTCGCTTATGTCTATTCAGCTCTGGGCTACTCTGTTCCCACCGTGCACAATGGTGTCACCCGGATCCCTTCGGTGGGCGACGCCCCCTCGCACCCCTCCACACGCCACCCATCTGTGGCCAGCACCCGACTGCCCTCGGTGGGAGAGGAGTCTACACACCCCCTCCTAGTGGCTGACGAGGCGGTGAGAGAACAACTCTAACACCAAATGCCTGGCGAATTTGAGGGAATATAATAAGGCCTGCCCTGCACACTGAAATACTCCCAAAACGTATAGCTTTATTGATAAAACTACATCTCCATACAAATGTTTGGGTCATGTTCAGTAGAGCACATTTTGAGATATCCTAAAGAAGACACCCACTGTGCTACTTGTGACATCGATGGGAAATAATGAGTTGATGTAGAAGCTGCTGAGTTGGGGTGATAACGATGTTCTATTAACCCTGTCTCCTGATCCGTCCACAGGTCCACACTTATGTGAACACCACAGGCCTGCTGGATGACCAGCCCAGCCCTCTGACTGCTCCAGCCCCTCTGGACAGCCCTGGCTCAGCCCAGTCCCAGTGCCCCCCTACACCACCACCTCCGCGGGTAGCCAGACCAGAGCCCCAGGCCCAGCTCCAGGAAGAACCCCAGGTACTGCTGGAGTCCCAGGGGGTACGCTTCGTGCTGGGGCCCACCCCTGCGCAGAAAAAGATGGCCAAGGGGAAGCATCAGACTGAGGATGGAGATGAAGAGGAGGCAGGGGAGGACTCAGAGTCCCCGGAGCCTGGAGAGGGAGAGACCAACGGCCACACAGACATGGAGGCCCCAGCCCCACCAGAGGGCCAGCCTCAGCCGTCCTCTACACACTCCAATGGCTCCTCTGCCTCTGTCGGGGCTCCAGCCACAGCCCCTCGCCGCCATCTCTTGCCCCCCGTGACCCCTGACACCCTGCAGAATGTCAACAACTCAGCCCAGCGGCGCACGGCCCTCCTAGACTACGAGAACCTCCCAGCCCTGCCGCCCGTCTGGGAGACCCGCAAGCCCAGCAACGAGGAGGAGGAGAACAACAGTGGACCCCGTGGTGGAGGAGGCCAGGGGGGGCTAAAGATGTCCTCCCTCAACGGCTACAACCACCACAGCCTCCTCCACCACTCCTACTCCCATCCCCTGTCAGCCCACCCCCCTCTGTCAGCCATGGAGTCCTCCCACAACTATGTGAACACAGAGAATGTGACTGCCCCCCTCAGCGCCCGCTGTGCCCCCGACACGGCACGCCGCCGCAGCGACGGGCCCATCGTGTTCAACTTCGACTTCCGCCGGCCGTTGGGTCAGGAGCATCCCAAGACGCTCAACTACATCGAGGTGGAGATGGAAACTACCGCCTCTTCCTCCGCAGCCTCCAAGGGTGCGTCCTCAGACACCAGCAACCCCCAAACGCCCCGCACCCCAACCTCGCCGCCTCTGCCTACCACCCCCACGCGCCGCACCGAGCTCTACGCCTTCATCGACATCGAGCGCACCGCCGCCATGTCCAACCTGCAGAAGGCCCGGCCGCATGACGACGGGTCACTGAGGAAAACGCGGCACAATAGCACAGAGCTTCCCACCAAAAGCACTGTCTGACTATTACCTGATCCGCCTGGCACCTTTTTCTACCATTTACCCCTTTTTTAAATATGAAACAAATGGGAAGGCAGCCTGTACAGGGGCCTTTGTTAGAGACACAGACAGATAAACACGTGACGGAGACATTGGAAATGCAAAGAGACTCCAGAAAGCGGTCCTAAAATGAGATATAAACAGACTTGATTGGGGTTACCTGTAAGGGAATTCAGGTAGACCAAAGTAGGTACTTACTTGCCATATACCAATTTATTCCTATGGTAATATAATACCTCTTCTCCTTCACCCATTCTACAGTGCATTTGGGTTGTTTATTATGTTAATAAGACTGGACTGCATTCCTCCTCACCCACCGTACAAATCAGTATTACTGAACAAAGCATTCCATTTAGCCTTTTTATGATTCACTACATGCTGCTGTAATTTCAGTATCTGAGGATTACATGGTACACTTCATGTTTGACTATGTACAGTAGATTCTGGCACAATAAATGTCTGTTCTGTTTGTATTTAGCTGATCAATGCTTCCCCCCCTTAACTTTAATCCTAGATGATCGAGCACTAGCTAGATATGAAGGTATGACATGTATTCTATCCAAATTATTCAAGGTTTGATATTGTGGGTATGGGCCTCCTTATATAAATGACCCGATGTGGTTTGATATCCCTCAATATTTTAACAAATCAGATGACATCTAATATACGCTACTGGTCAAAAGTTTTAGAACACCTACTCATTCAGGGGGTTTTCTTAATTTTTACTATTTTCTACTTTGTAGAATAATAGTGAAGTCATGTAGTAACTAACCATAGTGATATATCTAAATATATTTGAGTCTTCAATGTAGCCACCTTTTGCCTTGATTACAGCTTTGCACACTATTGGCATTCTCTCAACCAGCTTCACCTGGAATGCTTTTCTGAAAGTCTTGAAGGAGTTCCCACATATTCTGAGCACTTGTTAGCTGCTTTTCCTTCACTCTGCGGTCAAACTCATCCCAAACCATCTTAATTGGGTGGAGGCCAGGTCATCTGATGCACCACTCTCCTTCTTGGTCAAATAGCCCTTGCACAGCCTGGAGGTGTGTTGGGTCATTGTCCTGTTGAGAAACAAATGATAGTCCCACTAAGCGCAAACCGGAAAGGATGGCGTATCGCTGTGGTAGCTAAGTGTGCCTTGAATTCTAAATAAATTGGACTGTGTTACCAAAAAAGCACCACCTCCATGCTTTATGGTGGGGAGATCGTCTGTTCAAAGACACCAAAAATCTCAAATTTGGACTCCAGACCAAAGGACAAATTTCCCTTGCTTCTTGGTGTCCTTTAGTGGTTTCTTTGCGGCAATTTGACCATGAAGGTTTGATGTTGAGTTACTTGAACATCCTCTGCAGCAGAGGTAACTCAGGGTCTTTTCTGTGGCTGTCATAACGCTTGGTTTTTGCAACTGCACTTGACATTTTCCATATTGACGGTTGTTTCTCTTTGCTTATTTTAATTGTTCTTGCCATAATATGTACTTGGGTCTTTTACCAAATAGAGCTATCTTCTGTATACACCTACCTTGGCTCAAACGTGTTAAGGCAGACCTGTTAATTGAAATGCATTCCAGGTGACTACCTCATGAATCTGGTTGAGTGTGCAAAGCAAAGGGTGGCTATTTGGTTCCATCTGTTATTTCGTTCTACAATGTAGAAAATAAAAACCCTTGGATGATGTCCTAAAACTTGAATGGTAGTGTACGTGCAGTTCTAATTTGTCTCAGCCTTAATATGTTCTACTTGCTAGGAACATTGGAATGCCTTTAAGCTAGACTCTGCAATATGACAAGTTAACTAATGTAAGCATGCATTGAAGGTTGAGCCAATGGTGCTCTTGTAAGATTTGAATACTTCCCTGCATACATTCAGAGAAGTTGAGACGAGACGCGGGGTTCTTGTTGATTTATGAAGGAAGTTGCCCTGCTGTGTTTCATGTCGCTGAGTCTACCTTCAGTGTGTTCAAATACTAATAAAATGGCATTTAGGACAACTTCTCAATACCAAGGAAAACTTTAATTGCATTACAACTTACAACAAACATGATTGTAAAAGTTCACAGGCAGCAAAGTACAAAAGAACATGTTTCAATATGATTACAATGTAAAAAATACATTGTCTCCAGAGGTGAAAACACCTTGAATTGTTAGTTGGAACTCAGACAATATATACAGTACATTTGAGCAACAAGCAGGTAAGATGCACTCTTTTCCTGAACTCAATCTGGTGAGGTTCATACAAAGTGTTTATTTGAACCTTAATACAAAAATAGGTGTATTTATCTTCTTCCAGAGTCATGACAGTAAGCGCACCATATGGAGGGGCAGTGCTATGGCTCTTTCAATTAGTCTTCCCTTGATTCATCACATTCTTTCCAATACGGTTAAGGTGAGAGGAAAGATTGAGATTGAGCCTGTGTTCTGACTGAGGTGCTACTGGGCCTGGAGTCTTCGCCTTGTTGTCTGGTCCACCAGTTTGTGGTAGTCATTCAGCTTGTCCTGCAGTTTGTTGTATATCTGAGAGGACAGTCATAAGAAGCATGGTGATTCGTGTTAACATTTAAACTGATGACAGTCATTTAAAAACAGTATTTTAAATGGACTTACACTGGCATTAGTCTGGGTCTCGTTGAGCGCCTGAAGAAGCTGGTCGATGGAAGTGTATGGGAGCCACACCAATGATGCTGTAGCAGAGAGGGGCCTCTGTAACACACACCATTAACATCTCAGAGAAACACAAGGACAAACATTTGGCTTTAATCTTATCAATCCCTATTACATTTTAGAGATGAGAATCAAGTTAACTCAAATGGGTAAAACAATTGCAAGTGATTTATGCTGTAATGTGGGGTCCCCCCCAACAAGTGAAGGAACTCAGTTCAGCTTTCAATTTGCCTTTAAAATTGTATTAGTACAATGTACAATTACAGAAGTGGGTAGTGCATCAGTTTTCCTCATGTCAGTCATTTCATAAATAGCTCCTGGATATGCAATGTCCAGGGGGTTGCGGGATGTTCCCCAATGCTGGAAGTGGGCCAGAGTGAAACAGTTTGGGAACAACCCCTGCTGTAATGTACCTCAATGCCGAAGTACTGGTGTCCCTTCCCCAGGAGAGCATCTACGTACTCCAACACCAGCTCAGCTGCTTCCTCCAGCAGGTCATAGTTCAGGTAGAGCCGTAACAACGCTGCAGCGTCCACGCCCTGAGCAAACAGGCTTATGTTACAATACAAGGGAGCAAATATATACATTTACAGGATCTAATTATTTTCGGAAAATGTGTCTTGCATCATCTCAAACGGCACAGCGTCACATTTAGTGCAATAGTAGCACAAATACTGCGCTCTCACCTTGTAGGTGTTGACCATCCAGTCCGGCAATGGTACACCGTGTGACAGCAGCTTGTTGATGACACAGCGATGGTGCTGAGCATTCTGGGTGGGGTGCTTCTCCAGGTAGGAGGCCAGCAGGCGCCAAGCCTCATCTGTCGCACTGGAGGGGAAAGTACAACTATTTATAATTTTTTCACTCGCACGATTTCGCTTTGGCTTAATTGGTCAATTTGATCTTTTTATGATGAATAATATTCTCAACAGCACCACAGTGGAATGACCAACCAATTTGTACTATGAAGTGGTCAAATTTAAAACAACCAACCTTGACTCTTTGGTTGTGATGATGGTAGACAGCTGATTGGCAGCCAGCCAGTTCCAGGCTTCATTCTGACTCTCCTCTCCACCGTACTGTAACTTTATACACCTAAAAAAAAATTAAGCTAGCATCACTATGAACCAACAGGAATAAAACCCTTGTATGTGCATGTGAGTTCAGACAAGGCACAACTGCTTACTTTTGTCTTGATCACTACAGACTAAATACAGTGCATTGGGATAGCATTCAGAACCCTTGACTTTCTCCACATTTTGTTACGTTACAGCCTTATTCTAAAATGGATTAAATTACGTTTCCCCCATCAATAACCCATAATGACAAAGCAAAAAAATGTTACATTTTTGCAACTGTATTAATTTAAAAAAAAAAATATTTACATACAGTACATGCCAAAAGTTGACACCTAGTCATTCCAGGGCTTTTCTTTATTTATACTACATTGCAGAAAAATATTGAAGACAAACTATGAAATAACACAGAATCATGTAGTAACCAAAAAAAAAAATTCATATATTTTATTTGATGAAAGCTTTGCACACTCTTGGCATTCTCTCAACCAGCTTCTTGAGGTAGTCACCTGGAATGCATTTAATTAATTAGGTGTGCCTTGTTAATGGGTTCAGTTGTGTTGTGACAAGGTAGGGGTGGTATACATAAGATAGCCCTATTTGGTAAAAAAAACAAGTCCATATTATGACAAGAACAGCTCAAATAAGCAAAAAGAAACAGTCCATCATTACTTTAAGAGATGCAGGTCAGTCAATCAGGGAAATTTCAAGAACTTTGAAAGTTTAAGTGCAATTGCAAAAACCATCCACCACCATGACTGGCGCATGTGAGGACCGCCACAGGAAAGGAAGACCCAGAGTTAACTCTGCTGCAGAGGATGAATTCATTAGAGTTTACTGCACCTCCAATAGAAGCCCAAATAAATACTTCAGAGTTCAAGTAACAGACACATCGCAACTGTTCAGAGACTGTGTTGCTACAAAGAAACCACTACTAAAGAACACCATTTGGGCCAAGAAACGAGAGGACATTAGACTCTGGGAAATCTGTCCTTTGGTCTTTATGAGCCCAAATGAGATTATTGGTTCTAACCGCTGCGTCTTTGTGAGACGCAGAGTAGGTGAATGGATGATCTCTGCATGTGTGGTTCCCGCTGTGAAGAATGGAGGAAGAAGTGTGATGGTGCTTTGCTGGTGTCACCGATTTATTTATAATTCAAGACACAGTTAACCAGCATGGCTACCACAGCATTCTGCAGCGACACGCCATTCCATCTGGTTTGCGCTTAGTGGGACTATCATTTGTTTTTCAACAGGACAATGACCCAACAGACCTCTAGGCTGTGTAAGGGCTATTTGACCAAGAAGGAGAGTGATGAAGTGCTACATCAGATGACCTGGCCTCAACAATTGGGTTGAGGTTGGGTGATTAAGATGGTTTGGGATAAGTTTGATCGCAGAATGAAGGAAAAGCAGCCGGCAAGTGCTCAGCATATGTGGGAATGCCAAGAGTGTGCAAAGCTGTCATCAAGGCAAAGGGTGGCTCCTTTGAAGAATTTCAAATAAAATATATTTAGATGTTTTAAACATTATTGGTTACTACATGATTGCATGTGTTATTTCATAGTTGTGATGTCTTCACTATTATTCTTAAATGTAGAAAATAAAGAAAAACCATTGAATGAGTAGGTGTCCAAACTTTTGACTGGTACTGTAATTATTCAGACCCTTTGCTATGAGACTCAAAATTGAGCTTGGGTGCATCCTGTTTCCATTGATCCTCCTTGAGCTGTTTCTACAACTTGGAGTTCACCTGTGGTAAATTC
This sequence comes from Oncorhynchus clarkii lewisi, assembly GCF_045791955.1. Lineage (NCBI taxonomy): Eukaryota > Metazoa > Chordata > Actinopteri > Salmoniformes > Salmonidae > Oncorhynchus > Oncorhynchus clarkii. The sequence goes on from NC_092147.1 coordinate 47,078,661, forward strand.
AATTGATTGGACATGATTTGGAAAGTCACACACCTGTCTACATAAAGTTCTCACAGTTGACAGTGCATGTCAGACCAAAAACCAAGCCATAAGTTTGAAGGAATTATCCGTAGAGCTCCGAGACAGGATTGTGTCGAGGCACATACCTGGGGAAGGGTATCAAAACATGTCTGCAGCTTTGAAGGTCCCCAAGAACACCGTTGCCTCCATTATTCTTAAATGGAAGAAGTTTGGAACCACCAAGACACTACCTAGAGCTGGCCACCCGGCCAAACTGAGCGATTGGGGGAGAAGGGCCTTGGTCAGGAAGGTGACCAATAACCTGATGTTCACTGACAAAGCTCCAGAGTGGAGATGGGAGAACCTTCCAGAAGGACAACCATCTCTGCAGCACTCCACCAATCAGACCTCTATGGTAGAATGGCCAGGTGGAAGCCACTCCTCAGTAAAAAAGGCACATGACAGCCAGCTTGAAGTTTGACAAAAGGCACCTAAAGGATTCGCAGACAAGGTTCTCTAGCCTGATGAAACCAAGATTGAACTCTTTGGACTGAAAGCAAAGCGTCACGTCTGGAGGAAAACTGGCACCATCCCTACGGTGAAGCATGGTGGTAGCAGCATCATGCTGTGGGGATGTTTTTCAGTGGCAGGGACTGGGAGACTAGTCAGGATCGAGGCAAAGATGAACAGAGCAAAGTACAGAGAGAACCTGGATGAAAACCTGCTCCAGAGCGCTCAGGACCTCAGACTGGAGTGAAGGTTCACCTTCCCACAGGACAACAACTCTAAGCACACAGGCAAGACAACACACAAGTGGTTTCAGGACAATTCTCTGAATGTCCTTGAGAGCCCTAACGTAAACACCATCGAACATCTCTGGAGAGGCCGGAAAATAGCTGTGCGGCGACGCTCCCCATCCAACCTAAGAGCTTGAGAGGACCTGCAAAGAAGAATGGGAGAAACTCCCCAAATACAGGTTTGCCATGCTTGTAGTGTCACACCCAAGAGGACTCAAGGCTGTAATTGCTGCCAAATGTGCTTCAACAAAGTACTGAGTAAAGGGTCTGAATACTTATGTAAATGGAATGTATTTTTAAATCAATTTACAAATCTTTCTAGAACCCCGTTTTTGCTTTGGCATAATAGGGTATTGTGTGTAAATAGTTTTTTTCCCCCATCAATGTAATCAAAGGCTGTGATGTAACAAAATGTGGAAAAAGTCAAGGGTTCTGAATACTTTCAGAATGCACTGTACATGCATAACTATGGCATTTACGTAAATCATGCAATGTCAACGAGAGATATGCGTATAAATTCAAGTCACTCCGTAGCGTTCAGACTGCCCTAACGAAGCTAGCAACTTACTTGAAGGCGAGCCCCTCGAAGATGGGTGTGAGGGACAGTTTGAAGGTCTGGCATAGTGAGAGGGCACAGTCAAACAGTCCTGTTTGAACCAGCAGGGACACCATCTCTACTGCAGAGGCACTGCCTGCAACACCACACACAGTCCTCTATTAGATTTCTGGCATTAGATTGGGGGAAATTGTGAAGAGATTAGTTGCCCTACAGGAATAAATGATAATTTAAAAGAAGCGCCAAAGGCTACAGATAATTGACTATAGCTTACTGACTGACATTTCACCTTGGCATGGTTCCCTTCATACATTTGAAAGAATATTGCGTCAGTGTTGTACCTGCGATGGCAGCGGACGGCGGGTGGTGCTGAGCCAGGTTGAGGCGGCTACGGGCCAGGGTGTACTCCTTCTGAAGGTCCTTCAGCTCCAGGATGTCGATCTGACCACTCACTGCAGACACACAGATCAATCGACTTCAGAACCAACTTCACTGTCATACACATTTCACAACCCAACAAAGAGTAGCAAAGACGCAAAACAGCTACGGCTGTCGTGTCTAGTCTCACCTGGACCAGTAGCAAACTCTCCGTCGTAGTTCCTCTTCGGTGACGCGCCAGGCCTCTCATACACCGCGCCAGAGGACGGCTGTACGATCCAGGCGTAGTCAGGTCTGATGAGTCGTAGACAGTTGAGGGAGGCCAGGTAACAGTTAACCTGTTTCTGGAGACCTAGCTGGGTCCTCACCTCCCTGCCCAGACGCATGCCGTACTCAAACATCACTGTACCCGCTAGAAGTGAGAACACAGTTATATAGACGCACCATACAGAGAGAGGGACAAACACACACTGGACGGCGATTCAAAATACTGTCACCCTCCTTTTCGAACCGCTACTAACATTAATTCCCAACTACCTTTCCTGTAGTTGTGTCTGTTGATGTGGAAGGCGTAGAGCAGCTCGTAGTAGTTGTGAGACATCAGATCCACTGCTCTGGCCCTGGACTCAATGATGCTGACCACCTGCAGCCAGAGGAGGACACACGGGGAGGGTCAAACACAGATCTAATACAATTATCTAGTGTGTCCATAATGGGCTCTGACCAAATGTAAAGAGAAAGTGTGTGTGTGTGTGTGTGTGTGTACCTCGTCGTGCAGGTTGACGTAGGAGAACTGGACCAGATCCTGAAGTTGAGAGCGTTCACAAAGAACCACCACCAGCTGACGCAGACAGTCCAACTGCCTGCTGGAGTCAGGGTTCTGTGTGAGGGCTTCGTAGGCTTGGCTGTTGTGTCCCAGGTCCAGGTGGTGCTTGAAGATGCGGGTCCACAGGGCAGCCTGACTCCTGGGGTCGTTGACGGCCTCCGTTATGGCCAGAGTGGCTAGATGGATGACCAGCTCTGGTAGACCAACATCCTCCAGTAATCGCAACACCTAACACACACACACAATTAAACCTGCACACATATCCACATTGTGTTTCAAAGAAGGCTTTCCAATCCATAGTTTTGCTGTCACGATACCAGAATTTTGACTTCGATACCGGAGGCAAAAAAAACAAAAAACATATCAGCTTTGAAATCAGCAGTTTATGCATTATGGTTTGCATATTACCACAAACAAAGTACTATGGGTAGTGAATAGATTTTCACTTTAGCTGTAAACTAGCAAGGAAAGTTAGGCCTACAAAAGCTGGAAGCTTCCGGTATCTTCTTGAATTGTAAAGTGTTCTAGCTTGTATGGACATTGTTAATTACTGTTCACAAAACAATTTCTACATGCCGTGTTGTATTATTATTAGTAGCGTGTTAATTTCTGTGCAACATGAGCAGAGAGCTCACATGATGCAGCCCAGACTCCCAGTGCAGGCTAAGTGGAGAGCTCACATGATGCAGCCCAGACTCCCAGTGCAGCATGAGCAGAGAGCTCACATGATGCAGCCCAGACTCCCAGTGCAACATGAGCAGAGAGCTCACATGATGCAGCCCAGACTCCCAGTGCAGCATGAGCAGAGAGCTCACATGATGCAGCCCAGACTCCCAGTGCAGCATAAGCAGAGAGCTCACATGATGCAGCCCAGACTCCCAGTGCAGCATGAGCAGAGAGCTCACATGATGCAGCCCAGACTCCCAGTGCAACATGAGCAGAGAGCTCACATGATGCAGCCCAGACTCCCAGTGCAGCATGAGCAGAGAGCTCACATGATGCAGCCCAGACTCCCAGTGCAACATGAGCAGAGAGCTCACATGATGCAGCCCAGACTCCCAGTGCAGCATGAGCAGAGAGCTCACATGATGCAGCCCAGACTCCCAGTGCAGCATGAGCAGAGAGCTCACATGATGCAGCCCAGACTCCCAGTGCAGCATGAGCAGAGAGCTCACATGATGCAGCCCAGACTCCCAGTGCAACATGAGCAGAGAGCTCACATGATGCAGCCCAGACTCCCAGTGCAGCATGAGCAGAGAGCTCACATGATGCAGCCCAGACTCCCAGTGCAGCATGAGCAGAGAGCTCACATGATGCAGCCCAGACTCCCAGTGCAGCATGAGCAGAGAGCTCACATGATGCAGCCCAGACTCCCAGTGCAACATGAGCAGAGAGCTCACATGATGCAGCCCAGACTCCCAGTGCAACATGAGCAGAGAGCTCACATGATGCAGCCCAGACTCCCAGTGCAGGCTAAGTGGAGAGCTCACATGATGCAGCCCAGACTCCCAGTGGAACATGAGCAGAGAGCTCACATGATGCAGCCCAGACTCCCAGTGCAGCATGAGCAGAGAGCTCACATGATGCAGCCCAGACTCCCAGTGCAGCATGAGCAGAGAGCTCACATGATGCAGCCCAGACTCCCAGTGCAGCATGAGCAGAGAGCTCACATGATGCAGCCCAGACTCCCAGTGCAGCAGGAGCAGAGAGCTCACATGATGCAGCCCAGACTCCCAGTGCAACATGAGCAGAGAGCTCACATGATGCAGCCCAGACTCCCAGTGCAACATGAGCAGAGAGCTCACATGATGCAGCCCAGACTCCCAGTGCAGCATGAGCAGAGAGCTCACATGATGCAGCCCAGACTCCCAGTGCAGCATGAGCAGAGAGCTCACATGATGCAGCCCAGACTCCCAGTGCAACATGAGCAGAGAGCTCACATGATGCAGCCCAGACTCCCAGTGCAGCATGAGCAGAGAGCTCACATGATGCAGCCCAGACTCCCAGTGCAGCATGAGCAGAGAGCTCACATGATGCAGCCCAGACTCCCAGTGCAGCATGAGCAGAGAGCTCACATGATGCAGCCCAGACTCCCAGTGCAGCATGAGCAGAGAGCTCACATGATGCAGCCCAGACTCCCAGTGCAGCATGAGCAGAGAGCTCACATGATGCAGCCCAGACTCCCAGTGCAGCATGAGCAGAGAGCTCACATGATGCAGCCCAGACTCCCAGTGCAGCATGAGCAGAGAGCTCACATGATGCAGCCCAGACTCCCAGTGCAGCATAAGCAGAGAGCTCACATGATGCAGCCCAGACTCCCAGTGCAGCATGAGCAGAAAGCTCACATGATGCAGCCCAGACTCCCAGTGCAGCATGAGCAGAGAGCTCACATGATGCAGCCCAGACTCCCAGTGCAGGCTAAGTGGAGAGCTCACATGATGCAGCCCAGACTCCCAGTGCAACATGAGCAGAGAGCTCACATGATGCAGCCCAGACTCCCAGTGCAGCATGAGCAGAGAGCTCACATGATGCAGCCCAGACTCCCAGTGCAGCATGAGCAGAGAGCTCACATGATGCAGCCCAGACTCCCAGTGCAGCATGAGCAGAGAGCTCACATGATGCAGCCCAGACTCCCAGTGCAGCATAAGCAGAGAGCTCACATGATGCAGCCCAGACTCCCAGTGCAGCATGAGCAGAGAGCTCACATGATGCAGCCCAGACTCCCAGTGCAGCATGAGCAGAGAGCTCACATGATGCAGCCCAGACTCCCAGTGCAGGCTAAGTGGAGAGCTCACATGATGCAGCCCAGACTCCCAGTGCAACATGAGCAGAGAGCTCACATGATGCAGCCCAGACTCCCAGTGCAGGCTAAGTGGAGAGCTCACATGATGCAGCCCAGACTCCCAGTGCAGGCTAAGTGGAGAGCTCACATGATGCAGCCCAGACTCCCAGTGCAGGCTAAGTGGAGAGCTCACATGATGCAGCCCAGACTCCCAGTGCAGCATGAGCAGAGAGCTCACATGATGCAGCCCAGACTCCCAGTGCAGCATGAGCAGAGAGCTCACATGATGCAGCCCAGACTCCCAGTGCAGCATGAGCAGAGAGCTCACATTATGCAGCCCAGACTCCCAGTGCAGCATGAGCAGAGAGCTCACATGATGCAGCCCAGACTCCCAGTGCAGCATGAGCAGAGAGCTCACATGATGCAGCCCAGACTCCCAGTGCAGCATGAGCAGAGAGCTCACATGATGCAGCCCAGACTCCCAGTGCAGCATGAGCGGAGAGCTCACATGATGCAGCCCAGACTCCCAGTGCAGGCTAAGTGGAGAGCTCACATGATGCAGCCCAGACTCCCAGTGCAGGCTAAGTGGAGAGCTCACATGATGCAGCCCAGACTCCCAGTGCAGCATGAGCAGAGAGCTCACATGATGCAGCCCAGACTCCCAGTGCAACATGAGCAGAGAGCTCACATGATGCAGCCCAGACTCCCAGTGCAACATGAGCAGAGAGCTCACATGATGCAGCCCAGACTCCCAGTGCAACATGAGCAGAGAGCTCACATGATGCAGCCCAGACTCCCAGTGCAGGCTAAGTGGAGAGCTCACATGATGCAGCCCAGACTCCCAGTGCAGGCTAAGTGGAGAGCTCACATGATGCAGCCCAGACTCCCAGTGCAGGCTAAGTGGAGAGCTCACATGATGCAGCCCAGACTCCCAGTGCAGCATGAGCAGAGAGCTCACATGATGCAGCCCAGACTCCCAGTGCAACATGAGCAGAGATCTCACATGATGCAGCCCAGACTCCCAGTGCAACATGAGCAGAGAGCTCACATGATGCAGCCCAGACTCCCAGTGCAGGCTAAGTGGAGAGCTCACATGATGCAGCCCAGACTCCCAGTGCAGGCTAAGTGGAGAGCTCACATGATGCAGCCCAGACTCCCAGTGCAGGCTAAGTGGAGAGCTCACATGATGCAGCCCAGACTCCCAGTGCAGGCTAATTGGAGAGCTCACATGATGCAGCCCAGACTCCCAGTGCAGGTTAAGTGGAGAGCTCACATGATGCAGCCCAGACTCCCAGTGCAGCATGAGCAGAGAGCTCACATGATGCAGCCCAGACTCCCAGTGCAGGCTAAGTGGAGAGCTCACATGATGCAGCCCAGATTCCCAGTGCAGGCTAAGTGGGGCAGGCACAATGCGCTCGTGCCATAAGGGGGAAAATCGCTGATACAGACTTGATCCATGACACATTTGACAGAAGTACAAAAAGTACTAGTACCAAGACGTTTTTTTTTTATGTTCCAGTATCGAAAAAGTACCAAAGTGTCAGTATACCGTGCAACACTAATCCATAGTAACCTTGTTGTAGTACTGTAGTCTTGAGGCGGCTGTGACCTCCTCCTCCTCAGCTCCTGTCAATCTCAGCAGAAACTCCTCTTTCTCCACCTCTGTCGCTGCCTCCTGAAAACACTGCAGTGCCTGGTGAAACAAGATGACAGGACAGGGGGTAAAAAAAAAAAAAAAACACAGCTACAAACATGATTGAGATTAAAACGCAACAGATACAGTAAGCACTGAGGCTACAGGTCGAAACGCAGAGGATACAGTTACAGCCACTGCCCTTAGAACTACAGAAACATTTTTCAGAATGGTATGCTCAAATTCAATAAAAATAAAAATAAAGAAAACACAGAAACACACACCTTCTGTCCCTCTCCGTTGGCCAGGTAACACTGGCCCAGCATGAAGCGGCAGGAGCCCACGTTCACCTGACACCAGGGCCCAATGAGACGCACATACTCCTGGAGAGAGAAAGCGTGAGAATGGATTCTATTTCAAATGTATTTGTAGGATTTTCATTCAAATCTGCTTTGACAAACAATCAATACACACATATTTATTGTTCCAATTGGGAAATTGGTTATGCAGTCAGGGGAGAAAAAAACAACAACCTAACATTACACTGAACAAAAATATAACCGCAACATGTAAACTGTTGGTTCCATGTTTCATGAGCTGAAATAAAAGATCCCAGACATTTTTCATATGCACAAAAAGCTTATTTCTCTCAAATTTTGTGCAAAAAGGTTTACATCCCTGTTAGTGAGCATTTGTCCTTTGTCAAGATAATCTATTGGCCTGGTCGGCAACACCATCTGTTGGGAACACTAAAAGGCCAACTAAAATGTGCAGTTGTCACACAACAATGCCACAGATGTCTCAAGTTGAGGGAGCGTGCAATTGGCATTCTGACTGCAGGAATGTGCACCAGAGCTGTTGCCAGATAATTGAATGGTCATTTCTCTACCACAAGCCGCCTCCAACATCGTTTTGAGAATTTGACAGTAAGTCCAACCGGCCTCACAACCGCAGACCACATGTAACCACGCCAGCCTAGGACCGCCACATCCGGCTTCTTCATCTGTGGGCTCGTCGGAGACCAGTCACCCGGACAGCTGATGAAATGTTGGGTTTGCACAACCAAATCATTTCTGCACAAACTTCCAGAAACTGTCTAATGGAAGCTCATCTGCGTGCTCGTCGTCCTCAACAGGGTCATGACCGGATTGCAGTTCGGCGTCGTAAATGACTTCAGTGGGCAAATACTCACCTTCGATGGCCACTGGCACGCTTGCTCTTCCCGGATGAATCCCGGTTTAAAATGTACCGGGCAGACGGCAGACAGCGTGCATGGCGTTGTGTGGGGATATTGAAAATGTCACTGTTCTTCCATGGTCTGCATACTCACTAGACATGTCACCCACTGAGCATGTTTGGGATGGTGGATCAACGTGTACGACAGCGTGTTCCAGTACCTGCCAATATCCAGCAACTTCGCACAGCCATTGAAGTGGATTGGGACAACATTAAACAGGCCACAATTAACAGCCTGATCAACTATGCGACGAGATGTGTCGTACTGCATGAGGCAAATGGTGGTCACAACAGGCGCTCATCTGTATTCCCAGTGAAATCCATAGATTTAATTGACTAATGTCCTTAGATGAACTGTAAAATCTTTGAAATTGTTGTTGCGTTTATATTTTCATTCAGTATATTATGTGAGGGTCGTTGAGTCTGTGGGAAGTTTTTCACCTGCAGTTGTGTGTACTGGCAGTTGCCCATCAGACATTCAGGGAACTGGAAGCCTGGATTGTTAGGCCAACTAGAGTGTGTGTGTTAAGGGACAACTTCTTCATAAATATACAGTACGCCTCATCGCAACTCTCAGAGGTTAATAATCAAAAAACTTGCCTAAAGCATATCAATCTTAGCCTAGCGTACGCTAATGCCTGTGAAATAGAAGAAACACCTAGCATAAAGCACTCCAACTCCAGTCTAGCTGCGTTTGAGGAGAAGAATAGCTTTGCCTGAAGCATATATCGACGCTAGGGCTAGCCTAGCGGTGTGTGTGAGGATACAGTTGCTGAGCCAGCAAGGTGACCACGCTGGAGACCATTTGGGGCCAGTGGAGTAGAGCCGTGCTCTGCTGCTGGGAGTAGATCTGGGTGACGATGGCCTTCCGCGCTACGCTCTGGTAGAACAGCTCCACCACCGTCTGAGGGCTCAACACTAAAGGGGGGTGGGGGACAGGGGGTGGAAAGGATTTAGTGCGTGTTTGAGATTGACTATGTTGCGGTCAGACTTTTATTAACTACTCATTATGTGATCAAGATGAGTGATTTTGTGCCTCGCTGTGATCCCCTCAAACACACCTGATCTGTTGCTGGCCAGGGCTGGAGAATCAGACAGCTCTAAGACTGAAAGGTGCTGCAGGTTGGCATCTCTGGAGAAGAAAAATCAAGTAACATTTTAGTCTCTCTGAGGAACCCGAAAACTACAATTTGGCCCTCATATACGCTGACGGTAGTATCTGTATAGCGTGGGTGTGTGTGTGCGTACATAATGTCGAGGGGCACGGCAGTGGCCAGGCTCTGGCTGATGTGTTTGAGGAGATAGTAGGAGGAGAGCAGGTGAGAGGAGCGGGGGATTAGGTCCTGTTGTAGCTGGAGCAGCTGATCCCCTCCAGCCAGGAACACCTGGAAAACACACACACACGTTTTAAGTCAAAGGAGTAGCTTGAGATGTGAATGACTGAAAGTGGGTATGGTAGGAGTCCAAACGTCAAGAAGAGTATCTACGATTGGGCACAGTGTATGTGTGTACGTACATTGTCTCCGAGGCGTAGGTAGAGCTGCTGCAGTATGAGTAGGTCCCTACAGAACAGGACTCTGGTCATGGCCATCTGGCAGACAGCCTGACAGATAACAGCCACAGCCACACTGCTGCCATACAGTTGGGACAGACTAATACGCACTGACAGGCCTGCTGGGACACACACAAGCGAGACACATGCACGTAAAGAAACAAAACGCGCACACACACACCAATTTACACTTGAACCAGTCCGATTATTTTCATTTAGAAGTCTGACCGCAGTTTGAACACAGACTAAGGTCAAACAGGATTCAGCAAGTTTCTACTCAAATAACAATAGGATCAAAAACCTAAGGGCAGATAAAACAGACATCGCATAGCATTATCTAGGGCTAATCTGTGCTGAGATATTAGCGTTGGTAGGTCTAATATTATCTAGGCGTTTACCTGTGGTGAGAGGTCCCTCTCCTCCTGGCTCGGAGTCCGTCTCCAGGTCCATCTCTCTGATCAGTGCAGCCATGGCCGACACCGGGTTACGGATGTCCTGCAGCTTGTTCTGAATGTCCTCGATCACATTCTCACTACGATGGGAATGAAAGATGTGTAATGGTCAGTCACACAACACAGCAATGCCTAAATGTGTAGGACCCATAGGAGGTCAAGAAGGTTTGTTGGTTGACATTCAATTCATGAGAATCGAAGATAGAAAAATGGCCAATGAGAATTTGTCAATTCATTGACTTTCAAATTTACCTCCATAAACGGTACATAGGCATTTTGGAAAAAAAGGTAAACTGTTGACGTGTGTGTTTTGTACTGACTTGTCATTGGCCAGTAGGTTCTCCAGCACCATCTCTGCAGCCCTCTCAGGTGACTGTAAATGTTCCAGGGCCTTCTCCATCTCATAGGCCATGTCCCCCGGCACCGCGTCACTCACCAGCCTCAGACACTGCACCAGCTGCATCACGTCACGAGCAACTTCTGGGTCTGGCCATAGGGAAACATGGTAAAAGGGGGAACCGGGGTCAGTGGGGAGCACAGACGAGCCAAAACATAACTAAACAGAAAGGGAAAGGATGAGTCTAGGGAGGTGTTACGGAACTAAAATGTCTACCATACAAACAAAACCAACTTGGTACTTTGAGCCAAAATGGCTACTTTAAATACAGTTGACAAAAATAAACCCAGTGAGTAAAGTGGGTAAAGAGCCCTCTGGATCTAAAATGGCTACTAGGTCTATACATAAAAGAACCAGTAGACCAGTGGTTCAACTTCTTGACTCTACTTGAGACGCATATGTCTCAAGTAGGCACCTGGAAATGCAAATGCGCTACGCTAAATGCTAAATGTACTCGTTAAAACTCAAACCTTGATCAAAATTCACAAGCAGGGTATTGAATTAAAGCTACACTCGTTGTGAACCTAGCCAACAAGTCAGATTTTTAAAATGCTTTTCGGCGAAAGCATGAGAAGGTATTATCTGATAGCATGCACCACCTGAAAATGCCTGAATGCGACGTAAACAAAGACTCTGCTTATCCGACGCAGCACAAAACGCAGAAATAAAATATAAAACATTCATTACCTTTGACGAGCTTCTTTCTTGGCACTCCTATATGCCCCATAAACATCACTATTGGGTCTTTTTTTCGTTTAAAATCGGTCCATATATACCCAAAATAGCTTTCTATGGAAGCTGTGTCATTCAGAAAAAAACATTGTTTTTAAACGCTGCGTAATTTTTTAAAATTAAAAAAGTCGACGATAAACTTTCAAAACACTTCGAAATCCTTTTGTAATCCAACTTTAGGTATTAGTAAACGTTTATAATCTATCAAAATGATTACAGGGCGATGTATATTCAATAGCTCCTCGTTTGCAAATCAATGGCTGCCAATGTCCACATTAACAACATCCGGGTGGAGACTGGAAGAAACGGATGCCAGATAGATGGATTTTCCAACAATAAATTCAATTGAAAATGACGACAATGGCGACATCGTGTGGAATTTGTATGAATTGCATGCAGGTCGATATTAAATTTTGTCCTCTTTTAACAACCCATGGAAGTGACTTATGGAAATTATTTTTAGCTTTCAGAGAGCAGTTTTTCTTGCGTTTTTCAATGAAACACACGATCTGTTATAGTCACAGCCGTGATTTAACCAGTTTTAGAAACTTCAGAGTGTTTTCTATCCACACATACTAATCATATGCATATACTATATTCCTGGCATGAGTAGCAGGACGCTGAAAAGTTGTGCGATTTTTAACAGAATGTTCGAAAAAGGAGGGGGTAGAAGTAAGAGGTTTTTAACCTTGTTGGAGGTACTGAACCCCACCAGTTTCATATGCGCATTCACCGAACCCTTCTTAATTGAAAAAAAAAAAATCTAATTCAAAACATAGGTATATATTTGACTGGTGCACAAAATGAACCGTGCATCAACATCACTGTGTTCAAAGAACAAAATCATCAAAACATTTTCACACAGATGATCATTTTCACACAAAAACATAATGAATATTTACTGCAAATCAGTGTGACTTCTGCTGTTGCCTTTCAGAGACCAGTTCAGAAATGCGCGGCTTCACCTTGGCAAGTGCCACTCTCATGTCATTTTCGCAACAAAGTCTGTTCCTTTTCTTCATTTTTATGTCCAGCATCCTCGAAAAGGATTGCTCGCAAAGATATGTTGTAACAAACGGTATGAAAATCTCCAGAGCTTTCTTAGCAATAACAGGGTACGTTACCATTTGTTGACACCAAAACGTTGAAAGCATTGTTGTTCTGAAGAGTTGCTGTTGAACCTGGTTCTGCTGAATTTCAATGATTTCATCGAGGTATTCATCATTGACATCTGTTGTCTCAACACTAAACGTGAACGGCTGTCTCACCCATGCTGGATATGACTCTCTTGTAGGGAAGTATCCGTCGAGAGAATTTGCAAGCTCATCTAAGTGCGTGGCAATTGCTTGCTTCAGTTCAGCGGGTACAGAAATGTCTCCGATTCCAGATACATCTTCGATCTTACTTACACAGTCGTCCAGCAGGGGAAAGTTTGCGAAGTTATTGTTCTCTGTTCGTCGTTTCCATAACGGTAGCTTTTTTTGAAAAGCCTTCAGGTTTTCCTCCGCTTCGATGATGTTGACTCCACCGCCCCGCATCTTTTGATTGAGATGATTGAGAGCTGCGAAGATATCGGCCATGTACGCTAAAATGAGAATGAACTCAGAATTTTTGAAGCAATCTGCATGACAATGTTGGTGCTCTTGCAAAAACAGGGCTAATTCCACACGCACGGCAAAAACACGATTCAGCACCTGTCCCCGGGATAACCACCTAACGTTAGAATGGTACAGAAGTACCTCGAATTCAGAGCCCATTTCTTTACACAGCTCACTGAAGATGCGATGCCGCAGAGCACTAGTTCGCACATAGTTCACGCATTCCACTTCAATTTTTAATACTTCTGCCAGTTTTGGAGGCAAGGTTTTTGTTGCCAACGCATGCCTGTGCAGAATACAATGCGTAACAATGATATGTGGTGCATCGGCTTTCACTAGCGCACCAAAACCAGACTTCTTCCCAGCATGACTGGAGCTCCGTCCGAACAAACTGCAGAAACCATATCCCACGAAAGATTGTTGTCTTTGAAGAAGTCATCCACAAGTTTCTTCACATCGGCTGCCTTAGTTGTTGTTGTAAGAGGCTTACAAAATAAAAATTCTTCCTTTATCACGTCGTCTTTCACATAGCGCACGAATACAGCAAACTGGCTTAGATTGGAAACGTCTGTGGTCTCGTCGAGTCGAAGGCTGAATTTTGCCGGGCTTGAAATCAGATCTGCAACTACTTGAGCCAAGATGTCTTTGCTTATGTCCTCTATTCTGTAGCTGATGGTGTCATTTGAAAGAGGAATTTGGGATAACTTAACTTCGGCCTCTTTTCCCAGCATGATATTCGCCATCTTCAACGCAGCTGGTTTTATGAGTGTTTCACCAATGGTGTGTGGTTTGCCCTGCTTTGCGATCAGGTAAGCAACTTCGTACGATGCTGTGAGGAACGGTTTGTTGATGGGTACAAAGCCGAGAACAGGCAGAGTAGCCTTTTCATCGAATCTGGCTCTCTTCACCTTGAATTCAGCAAGCGTTGTGTTCTTGTATTTTCCATCTCCATGCAGCTTAAGTAAGTGTTCTCTTAGTTTTGCCGGTGCTAGACTAGAATTGCTCAACTTGGCATTGCAAATCATGCAGTTAGGACACTGACTCCCATCACGTTCGGTTATACATGTAAATCCATATTGTACATATTCGTCGAACCACTTTTTTTGCTCGACATAGTAAGTATGAAGGGATTAAAATATTAAGAAAGAAATCACAAGTCGACTACTGAGCGCACCAAATTCCCTGCAGCACAGATAGGCCAAGCGATGTAGCGTGATCACCTGCAGCCAATGATGGCCAAGCGGAGCGTGTCATCACGAATCATATTAATCGAATGTGTGTCTTGACCTCCGCCGAACCCCTGAGACTGACTCACCGAACCCCTGGGGTTCGATCAAACCCAGGTTAAGAACCACTGCAGTAGACAGAGGAATGAGAGAACCAGTCAGTCCCAACGCGATAATGCATAATATGTAAGGGCTTGCAAAATTGACCAATCACTGCACTATTTCTGCACATTAGAGGTCGACCGATTCTGATTTTTCAACGCTGATACAGATTATTGGAAGCCCAAAAAAAGCTGATACTGATTAAATCAGCCTTATATATATATATATATATATATATATATATATATATATATATATATATATATATATAATGACAATTACAACAATACTGAATGAACACTTACTTTAACTTAATATAATACATAAATAAAAATCTATTTAGTCTCAAATAAATAATGAAACACGTTCAATTTGGTTTAAATAATGCAAAAACTAAGTGTTGGAGAAGAAAGTAAAAGTGCAATATGTGCTTTGTAAGAAAGCTAACATTTCAGTTCCTTGCTCAGAACATGAGAACATATGAAAGCTGGTGGTTCATTTTAACATGAATCTTCAATATTCCCAGTTAAGTTTTAGGTTGTAGTTATATGAATTATAGGACTCCCTTTCTATACCAGTTGTATTTCATTTACCTTTGACTATTGGATGTTCTTATAGGCACTATAGAATTGCCAGGCTAATCTCGGGAGATGATAGGCTTGAAGTCAAACAGCGCTGTGCTTCAAGCATTGCGAAGAGCCGCTGGCAAACGCACTAAAGTGCTGTTTGAATGAATGCTTACGAGCCTGCTGCTGCCTACCACCACTCAGTCAGACTGCTCTATCAAATCATAGAGTTTATTCTATTATAATTAACACACAGAAATACGGGCCTTTGGTCATTAATACGGTCAAATCCGGAAACTATCATTTCGAAAACAAAACGTTTATTCTTTCAGTGAAATACAGAACCGTTCTGTATTTTATAGAACAGGTGACATCCCTAAGTCGAAATATTGCTGTTACATTGCACAACCTTCAATGTTACGTCATAATTATGTACAATTCTGGCAAATGAATTACGGACTTTGTTAGGAAGAAATGGTCTTTACACAGTTCGCAACAAGCCAGGAGGCCCAAAATACTGCATACACCCAGACTGCTTGTACTGAATGCAAGAGAAGCAACACAATTTCCCTAGTTAATATTGCCTGCTAACATAAATGTCTTTTAACTAAATATGCAGGTTTAAAAATATATATACTTCTGTGTATTGATTTTAAGAAAGGCATTTATGGTTAGGTACATTGGTGCAACAGTGCTTTTTTTGCAAATGTGCTTGTTAAATCATCCGTTTGGCAAAGTAGGCTGTGATTCGATGATAAAGTAACAGGCATCGCATTGTTTATTCGCAACGTAGGACAAGCTAGTTAAACTAGTAATATCAACCATGTGTAGTTAACTAGTGATTATCTTAAGATTGATTATTTTTTATAAGATAAGTTTAATGCTAGCTAGCAACTTACCTTGGCTCCTTGCTGCACTCGCATAACAGGTAGTCAGCCTGCCATGCAGTCTCCTCATGGAGCGCGATGTAATCGCCATCCAAAAATGCAGATTACTCATTGTTATGAAAACTTGAAATCACCCCTAATTAAATCGGTCGACCTCTACTGCACATAACAGTCAAATCACAATAATATCACATAAAACTGACCCATCACCGCAGTACAAAAAGAGGGCTTGCAATTTCAACCAATTTGCCGCATAATATACATTTGCCGCATAATATTGTTCAACCAAGGCACAGTCAAATCTTTTCACTCAGTCCATCATTTTTGCCACAAATTGGACAAAACCAACACAGATTGCCACGCAAAATGTCAGAATTGCCGCAGTCAAATCAAGCATTTAACCCGCAAATACCACAAACAAATCCCGTGAAATCCTGGAGGGACTGACCAGAAGCGGAGAGTAAAGAGAGTTTGGAGAAAGGTCTTTACCTTCACTGACAGGCGTATCCTCCTCTGAGAACAGGTACTCGTCAAAGGACAGGTACATGTGGTCCACAGCAAAGCAGGGCAGCAGGAATGACACAAAGCCCTTGAATAAACACAGTCATTCACTGATTGACAAAAATCCAGGAAAGTAATCCAGAAATACTTTTAATAGAAACTGAGTCCCCTTAGTCCCTTTTGGGATAGATGGTCCTGAAGAAACTACGTAGAAAACATAAAAGAAACAGACACGTATAAGAGAGTTGTGCATGTTTGAAGACATGGAGCTGTATGTGTGGGCGCCTCTCCTTCCCGTACCTTCTTGAGCAAACAGACCATGTGTGTGTGTGGGTTGAGCAGTAGGCCGAGCGGAGTGGCCAGAGCCTCCTGGTACTGCAGACAGCAGGCGTAGAATTTAGACCAGAACTCCACTTGCAGCTGCCTGTACTCCTCCTGGCTAAACTCAAACTCTGTCACACTGCTCTGCAGCTACATCGGGGGAGAGGGGAATACATATTGGAAACGCAGCAGAAACCAGTCAATAAAATAAAAAGTCTGCAGAAGGGAGGAAAAGGGGAGAGCGAGAGAGAATAAGCAAAGAGCTGGTCTAGCTTACCTCGTTCTCCACCGCCACCGTCACTTCTTTCTTGAGGGTCTCCCAGGGGAGGTCAGCGATTCGCTCTGTGCCTCTCCTGTAAATCTGTAAGGCTTTGACTATAGCAGAGGCAGTGAATCTCAGGGGGGAGAACAGCATGTCCAGGTAGGTCTCCTGTCATAACACAAAGACAAATTAGCTTGATAATAAAGTGTAGCGTTATTCTTGTGGCGAGGCCCAATGTTGACAATATGTAAAAAGAGGATACTTGTTCGGGAGAGTTGATCAATTGTAGGGACGTGGATCTCCCCTTTCAAGAGGATTCAAATCTAGTAACATGGGCTCCGATGAGATACGCTTTAGTTTGAAACGATTTGGTTTGTTTAGAGGATCGAAACAATGCAATTCAGGTCGCTGCGAAACAATGCATAGACACATTAATTTTCCCTTCTAAATTAAAATATGTTGCTGATGGAGCTCCTGAGCTGGGCCTCTCTGAACTAACTTCTCTTCTCCTGTGTGTGTTTGTGTAAATTATGTCCATGGTGTACGTGAAGGGAAAAGGGGATAACCTAGTCAGTTGTACAACAACGCGTTCAACTGAAATGTGTCTTCCGCATTTAACCCTCTGAATCAGAAAGGTGCGGGGCTGCTATAATCGACATTCACGTCGTTGGCGCCCGGGGAACAGTGGGTTAACTGCCTCGCTCAGAGGGCTCCCGCGTCGGCCATGCAGTGCGGCTCACGAAAGTGATTATAGCCGTTATGGCATCATCAACTTTCCCCTGTACATCTAAAAAAAAAAAACGGACATAGACTGTTTAAACCTGGAATACACGTCCGTTTGCGATATTACAACAAAGAAGTTATTGCAAACAAACTGTTTTTCCCCCTCGGACATCATTGCACACGCGATAGAAGAGCACAATACGTACTGTAATGATTATATATATATTGTTTTTACCATGTTGAGCAACGCTCCTCAACTCTAAGACAAAAACAATAACGGTGGTGTGGTGGCCAGTGGCGCCGCTTTCTCCTAAAGCGAAACTATTACTGACGGTGAACCTGAACAATCATAAATAAAATCCTAAGTAAGCACGGATCAGCAGTTATAAGTTCATGAGTTGTCTCCAGTAGGTTACTTTTATTCCGGTAAAACAATGCATTTCAGAACAAGAACCCAGCAAATCTGATTGGTTATCACTAAACTCATAAAAGCTAATATTGCGCAAGCCATTTTTACAAGCAGTTGAATGCTGAAGGTGCCGCGAAGCTGCGCAAGGCGTGCAGTTGGACGCGGCTACTGATATTGTCTGGGGTTGTTCGGCACGCAAAATGACTAGTAGATCAATGACTGTCAACGCAGTTACATGCCTAGTTCCACACTGAAGGAGAGGACGCATCAGCTGTGAAAGGACTCTTCGGAAGGTAGAAAGTAACATGATAATTTTTTTTATTCAACCGGCAGTTCGTAATGTCTCAAACCGATTTTCTGACCAATGCATGGTACATTTGGATCCGTTTGGGGTCCCGCAGACAGATGCACTCATCTTAAACATTTGAACCGGGGACCGATGCGTATTGGTGAATCGTTACACCCCTAATCAATTGCAATGATGTATGGATAGAGGGCAAAGTCATACATCTTTTTATGTTGATTAATCAGTACAAATCACAATTGAAATCAGCGGTGAATGGAGTGATGTTGTCTTACCCTGGGGTCCTGGTCTGCGCCGATGTGGACCTCCTCCTCGGGGGCAGGCTGCACAAAAACCTGGTTCCACTGACCTGCCGTGGAACTGAGACATATCATAAAGGAGGTTAGATAAGAAAAAATAAAATAGGAGTGTGAAATGAACACACTCCAAATAATATTATTTTGGATATATTAATATACACTTTATTAGGTACACCCATCTAGTACCCGGTCAGATCCCCCTTTGCCTCCAGAACAGCCGGAATTATTTGGGGCATTCTTCAAGGTGTCGGAAACGTTCCATAGGGATGTTTGTCCACGCTGACATCACACAGTTGCTGCAGATTGGACGGCGGTACATTCATGCTGCGAACAGTCCGTTCCATCTTATCTTAAAGATGTTCTATTGGGTTGAGGTCTGGGGGCTGACAAGGCCACTCAAGTAAACTGAACTCGCTGTCATGTTCCAGGTCATGTTTTTCCACTCCTCAATTGTCCAGTGTTGGTGATCTCGTGCCCACTGGAGCGCCTTCTTGTTTTTAGCTGATAGGAGTGTAAATCCAGCGTGGTCGTCTGCTGCAATAACCCATCTGTGACAAGGATCGACGAGTTGTGCGTTCGGAGATGCCCTTCTACACACTGTTGTACTGCTCCGTCATTTGTCTGTGACCCGCCTGTTAGCTTGCACGATTCTTGCCATTCTCCTTCGACCTCTCATCAACGAGCTGTTTTCGCCCTCAGGACTGCCGCTGACTGGATGTTTCTTTTTGTTTGTCACACCATTCTCAGTCAACCCTAAACACGGTTGTGCGTGAAAAGCCCACGAGTGGGAAGTTTCTGAGATGCTGGATCCGGCTCGCCAGGCACTGACGATCATACCGCATCCAGTCTCTTAGGTCACTGGCTTTGCTTCGTCGAAATGCTGCGATGCCAGTCTGCCTGCATTATATAAACAAGCCACGTGACTCCCAGTCTATAGGAGCGACCCGGGGCGGCAGGTAGCCTAGTGGAAAGAGCATTGGACTAGTAGCCGAAAGGTTGCTTGATCGAATCTCCGAGCTAACAAGGTAAAAATCTGTTGTTCCGCCCCTGAACAAGGCAGTTAACCCACTGTTCCTAGGCCGTCATTGTAAATAAGAATTTGTTCTTAACCGACTTGCCTAGTTAAAAAAAAATACATTTTCGTGAACCTAGAAAACTGGCCGTTGAGTGTATAAGCATACGAGTCCATTACACCATCCAAAGGATTTTATTTATTTATTTATTTCACCTTTATTTATTATTATTATTTTTTTTAATTGTACCCCCTTTTCTCCCCAATTTCGTGGTATCCAATTGTTGTAGTAGCTACTATCTTGTCTCATTGCTACAACTCCCGTACGGGCTCGGGAGAGACGAAGGCTGAATGTCATGCGTCCTCCGATACACAACCCAACCAGCTGTACTGCTTCTTAACACAGCGCGCATCCAACCCGGAAGCCAGCCGCACCAATGTGTCGGAGGCTACACCGTGCACCTGGCAACCTTGGCTAGCGCGCACTGCGCCCGGCCCGCCACAGGAGTCGCTGGTGCGCGATGAGACAAGGAGATCCCTACCGACCAATCCCTCCCTAACCCTGACGACGCTAGGCCAATTGTGCGTCGCCCCACGGACCTCCAGGTCGCGGCCGGTTACGACAGAGCCTGGGCGCGAACCCAGGGACTCTGATGGCACTGCAGTACAGCGCCCTTAACCACTGCGCCACCCGGGAGTCATTTCACCTTTATTTAACCAGGTAGGCTAGTTGAGAACAAGTTCTCATTTGCAACTGCGACCTGGCCAAGATAAAGCATAGCAATTCGACACATACAACAACACAGAGTTACACATGGAATAAACAAAACATACAGTCAATAATACAGTAGAACAAAAGAAAACAAAAAGTCTATGCACTCACTGTATAAATGAGGTAAGTTAAGGAAATAAATAGGACATGGTGGCAAAGTAATTACAATATAGCAATTAAACACAAATGGTAGATCGGCAGAAGATGAATGTGCAGGTAGAGATACTGGGGTGCAATGGAGCAAAATAAATAAATAAATACCCAAATGATAACCTAAGTGTAATACTCACTGTTCAAAGTTGATGTATTTCACCACGGTCTGGTTGGTATCGTCAAGCCACAGGCCCCAGATGTCCGTTGAGGTCAGAGCAAAGTCCACCAGTGTCTCCTGAACACAATACAGGAGATCAGTCAGCAGTCAAAACAGTCCATTACTGATGAGATTTTCCTTTAAAATATTATCCTACCTACACACACACATTACAGCTGCATCAGCTAAATAAAATCTGTCTCACCCCAACAGAGTCAACCCGCCTCCCTCCACGTACCTGTGTGGCAAAAAGAGAGGAGATGTGGTCCAGGCTGTAGCGATTGTTGTCCGTGGCCACCAGCTGCAGAACAGTGAACTGTCCCCTGGAAGGTACAGCCAGGTATACGGCCAGACACAGCCCAGTAGAGGGGGAGAAGGCTAGCCGCAGCCGATGGCCCTGCCCTGGGGAACCCTTCACGCCACGGCACGCTGGCATGTACTCCAACATGTCAGTCTCCATCAGACACACCTGGTCCTGTAGGAGGGAGAAGGGACATCATGTTTGCAAAATTCCTTTTTTTAGGTATCAAAACATTAAAATGAAAAATTAAGCTTAACATCCTTCCTCTAAAGAACATTTCTTGGCAAAAACACAGGTATGCTTCTGAACTGCTGCTAATGCAGACTGACCACAGTATCTCTACGGGACTGACCCTATAGGACCACATGCGTAGTTTATGGTCCTGACACAGAGCGAATATGAAGGTGTCGTCCTCCAGTTCCCTTACTGCCAGACTCAGGGCCAAGTCTCCAGGACTCTGCTCACCTCTGGATGGGACACAGGAGCACAGGGAGGGTTACACACACACAAAAAAAAACAATAGAACCAGTGTTGCTTTACACAATGGGGCTATTGCACGGACCCACACTCAACCTATTCATGGACAACAACATGATTTCTAACCTGATTGCAGTTGGCATCCAGCCAGCGAGTCTCTGCATTACAGAGCTCCTCTTCAGCTCCAGAATGGTTATGCTACCCTGTGTGTCATGTGGGGGCAGTGTGATGACCAGGATGCCCCCAGCAGGTGATGCCAGGGCATAGTGGGCCTCTCCCTGGTGGCTGAGCCAGGCTGCCGAGGCAGAGGGGCCTGCTGTCTGGCCTACAGGGCTGGGGATCGCCGCGCTGTGGGCTGGGTCCTGAAGACTCAGCTTCCCCACGTCTGTGAAGATAGACTGCATCTGGAGCTCGGTCACCAGCTCCTGTAGAAGAGAGGCGAGGAAGGAGAAAGCATATTTGTATTCAAATCTAAATTGTATGTTTCACATGCTTCGTGAACAGGTGTAGACTAACTTGGTAAATGCTTACTTACAGGCCCTTTCCACCAATGCAGAGAAAAATAGAAAGATCATAACACGAGGAATATAAATACACAATGAGTAGTGACAACTTAGCTATATACACGGGGCACCAGTACCGAATTTATGTGCAGGGGTACGAGGTCATCGAGATAGATATGTAGTCTATTTTTAGGGCCTTCCCCTGAGACCGCCTGGTATAGAGGTGGCAGAGAGCTCAGCCCCAGTGATGTACTCTGTAGCACCTTGCGGTCTGATGCCAAGCAGTTGCCATACCAGGCGGTGATGCAACCTGTCAGGATGCTCTCGATGGTTTAGCTGTAGAACATAGAGTATCCAAGGGCCCATGCCAAACCTTTTCAGCATCCTGAGGGTGGGGGGCGTGCTTGGCCCTCCATTTCCTGTAGTCCACGATCAGCTCCTTTGTCTTGCTGATGTTGAGGAAAAGGTTGTTGTCCTGGGCTGGCACCACACTACCAGGTCACTAACCTCCTCCCTATAAGCCATCTCATTGTCCCCGAGGGGCCCCCGTGTAGAGGCACAGAGTGGCGGATGTGTTGTTGCCTACACTCACCACCTGGGGGCGCATGTCAGGAAGTCCAAGATCCAGTTGCAGAGGGAGGTTCTCTGTCCCAGGGTCCTGAGCTTAGAGAGCACTATGGTGTTCGAACACAGCTGTAGTCAATGAACAACATTCTCACATAGGTGTTCCTCTTATCCAGGTGGGAAAGGGCAGTGTGGAGTGCAAGAGAGATTGCATGGTCTGTGGACCTGTTGGGGCGGTATGTGAATTGGAGTGGGTACAGGGCGTCTGGGATGATGTGTTGATGTGAGCCATGACCAGCCTTCCAAACCATTTTATGGCTACAGATGTGGGTGCTCTGGGGCGGTAGTCATTTACAGGTTACCTTGGCGTTCTTGAGTACAGGGACTACTGAGGTCGGTTTGAAACCAGTTGCACAGGATACCGAAACTTCTGTACTTTGATACTAGAACATGAAAAACAGTTTGGTAGTCGAATTTGTTAAGTTTCGGTACTTCTGTTAAATGTGTCTCACGGATCAAGTCTATGAGCGCAGTCAATGCCCCACTTATAGCACACCGTGCCTGCTGCACTTAGCCTGCACTCGGAGTCTGGGCGGCATCATGTTACCTCCCTTCATGCTGCACAGAAGTTAACACACTTGAATAACGGGACACAGCACGTAGACATTTTGAAACTGTTCTCAAAACAATGTCCATACAAGCTAAAATACTTTACAATACAATAAGATACTGGTAGCTTCCAGCTTTGCAGTCAAACTTTGCTTGCTAGCTTACAGCTGAAGCCAACATCAATTCAATACCCCTGGTACCTTGTTTGGGATAATATGCACACCATAATGCAAAACATGCTGACTGCCATCAAAACTTTTTTCATTCACTTAAATATCAGTTTCTCTCACCTCTCCCAAAGATGATCTATTACCTCAGCGAACTGACTGAATAGGGCTCCGACGGGCTGCCCCCATCTTGCTTCGTGATTGACGTTATTACTGGTTAAAGAGACAGCGTGCACTTTTATAAAATAAAGCTACTTCTATGCAAATGTTGTTGCTCAGTACAATTAAATAAATCCCAAATGGAAGGGTTACAGATTGTCATGGGGCTACAATGTCAGCCAAAACAAGCTCAGTAACTCAATGCATGCACATGGTCTCACCTGTATTGTGATTAGGCCAAGGCTACATCTTGATTTAGCTGTTTTATCAAGAGATTTACCACTCAAATTACCATTATGTTATGCAGTTTGGTAAAACTAAGTCAAATGTATTGTATGATTGTACAATGAATGCATACATGGCGGTCTGAAAATGTTTTACATAAAAATATAACGTAATGATATTGAACTCAAAAGATTACCAATGATTGAACAGCGCAGTAGCTGAGTTTATCCGCCTGGACCAAGTGCAATTCTGTGACTTTGGCTAATATTATTATTTTTTTTACCATGGTATCGTTTTGGTATTGAGTAAAGTGACTGTACTAAGTATTGTGACACTAAACCCAGTATTGAAGTAAAAATGCTGGTATTGTGACAACCCTACACATTTTATTTTAGGAATACCAGACAGGCTCAGGTTGAAAATGTCAGGGAAGACGATGATCAGCGTGTGATCTGAGTACATGTCAGGGTACTCAGTCTGGCCCCGAAGCCGTGTGAATGTTAATTTGTTTAAAGGTCTTACTCACATCAGTTATGGAGAGCGAGATCCCAGTTGTCTGGAACAACTGGTGCTCTCATGCATGGTTCAGTGTTGCTTGCCTCAAAGCGAGCATAGAAGGCATTTAGCATGTCTGGTAGGCTCGCGTCACTGGGCAGCACGTGGCTGGGTTTTCCTTTGTAATCTATGATAGATTGAATGCCCTGCCACAGCCAATGAGCGTCAGAGCCAGCATAGTAGGATTTGATCTTAGTCTTATATTATCTCTTTCCTGTTTAATGGCTCGCCGGAGGTCGTAGCGGGATTTTTTTTAGAAGCATCTGTATTAATGCCCCTATCCTTGATGGAGGCAGCTCAAGCCATTAGCTCAGCGCGAATGTTGCCTGGATTCCATGGCTTCTGGTTGGGATATGTACGTACTGTCATTGTGGGAACGACGTCGTTGATGAACTTATTAATGAAGCCGGTGACCGATGTGGTAAACTCCTCAATGTTATCAGATGAATCCCTGAACATATTCCAGTCTGTGCTAACGAAACAGTCCTGTAGCTTAGCATCCGATTCATCGGACAACTTCCGTATTGAGCACATCACTGGTACTTGGCGTTTTAGTTTTTGCTTGTAAGCAGGAGGATAGAGTTTAGAGGTTGACCGATTAATCGTAATGGCCGATTAATTAGGGCCGATTTCAAGTTTTCATAAAAATTGGAAATTGGTATTTTTGGGCGCCAATTTGCTGATTTAAAAAAATTCTTATAATATATATATATTTTTATATACCTTTATTTAACTAGACAAGTCAGTTAAGAACACATTCTTATTTTCAATGACGACCTAGGAACGGTGGGTTAACTGCCTTGTTCAGGGGCAGAACGACAGATTTTCACCTTGTCAGCTCGGGGGATCCAATCTTGCAACCTTACAGTTAACTAGTCAAACGCAATAATGACCTGCCCCTCTCTCGTTGCACTCCACAAGGAGACTTGCCTGTTACGCGAATGCAGTAAGCCAAGGTAAGTTGCTAGCTAGCATTA
Organism: Oncorhynchus clarkii lewisi; assembly: GCF_045791955.1. Classification (NCBI taxonomy): domain Eukaryota; kingdom Metazoa; phylum Chordata; class Actinopteri; order Salmoniformes; family Salmonidae; genus Oncorhynchus; species Oncorhynchus clarkii. The sequence continues at coordinate 47,103,831 of NC_092147.1, forward strand.
AACTTCTTATAAAATCAATCAATCATAATCACTCGTTAACTACACATGGTTGATGATATTACTAGATATTATCTAGCGTGTCCTGCTTTGAATATAATCTGACTGAGCATACAAGTATCTGACTGAGCGGTGGTAGGCAGAAGCAGGCTCGTAAGCATTCAAACACCACTTTTGTGCGTTTTGCCAGCAGCTCTTCGCAATGCTTAAAGCATTGCGCTGTTTATGACTTCAAGCCTATCAACTCCTGAGATGAGGCTGGTGTAACGGAAGTGAAATGTCTAGCTAGTTAGCGATCGCTAATAGCGTTTCAAACGTCACTCGCTCTGAGCCTTCTGGTAGTTGTTCCCCTTGCTCTGCATGGGTAACGCTGCTTCGATGGTGGCTGTTGTTGTTGTGTTGCTGGTTCGAGCCCAGGGAGGAGCGAGGAGAGGGACGGAAGCTATACTGTTACACTGGCAATACTAAAGTGCCTATAAGAACATCCAACAGTCAAAGGTTAATGAAATACAAACGGTATAGAGGGAAATAGTTCTATAATTCCTATAATAACTACAACCTAAAACTTCTTACCTGGGAATATTGAAGACATGTTAAAAGGAACCACCAGCTTTCATATGTTCTCATGTTCTGAGCAAGGAACTGAATTATATTGCACTTTTACTTTCTTCTCCAACACTTTGTTTTTTTCCATTATTTACTTGAGGCTACATTTATTTTATTGATGTATTATATTGTGTTAAAATAAGTATTTATTCAGTATTGTTATAATTGTCATTCTTACAAATATATATATGGTTTTAATTTTTGGATTATTATCAATTTATTTATTTTTTATTTTTTTAAATCAGCCGATTAATCGGTATCGGCTTTTTTGGTCCTCCAATAATCGGTATTGAAAAACCTCTAATAGAGTTATGATCAGATTTGCCATAAGGCGAGGGAGACCCTTATATGCATTTCTGTGTGTGGAGTGAAGGTGATCCAGAGTTGTCACCTCTAGTTGCACAGGTGACATGCTGGTAAAAATTTGGTAAAACGGATTTCAGTTTCCCCACATTAAAATCACAGGCCACGAGAAGCGGCGCCTCTGGATGTGCATTTTCTTGTTTGCTTACAATGCAGTGGTTTGAGGGAGTGCCTAAGATCGCGCTGCGCTGTCAACCAAATAAAAACATTTCTCAAATTATTTTCCCAACTCCACCCCTGCTTCGGACATACTTTTCATGCATTTTGGTTTAGAAACGTTATGAAAAAAGGTTTTTAAAAGAGGGACTTACACTGCGGTACATGCGTGTGGGGTGTGGCAGCACCAGCCGGTGCACGGTCTGATTGGTGACAATGAGGATGATGACATTGTTGAGGGTCTCCTGGATGTGGACACCTCCAGGCAGCAGGTGGCAGTGTGTGATCTTGAGTTTAACAGCATTGTTCAGTAGGTTGGTGTCCAGAGACTGCTCCACCAGCTGAACTGTGTCCCCAGAGGTGGACCTGGAGAGAGGACATAGATGAGACAGCATGCCAATTCCAATTAAAGCCTCAAGAAGCTGTGTGTGTTTTACATGTCAAATTAAATCGGCATTGACACATGGCTAGCCCGGGTCAGTGCCAGCTGCATCGTGTGGCTGGCTTCTCAGTCTGGAAACTGTGTGATAGAACCCTTGTCACATACAGTGGTCCTCCAAGATTAGTCTAGGACAGAGTCTGGCAAGAGAACACAGTCTGGCTATAGATTTAAATCAACGCTGGTATGTTGTCAAAGAACAAAAAAACAAACAGAAGAAGTATATGATAAGAACATTCAGACAGACAAAAAAAAACAGACATAAAGTGCCTTAAGGTGTTGAGCTACCGTGAGCTGCAAGAACAGCTTCAAAGCACCTTGGCAAAGATTTTACAAGTGTATGGAATTCTATTGGAGGAATGGCTCAGGCACCGCTCCAGAATCTCCAATAGGTGTTCAATTGGGTTGAGATCTGGAGACAGACACATGCTTCCTTTAAGCACACTTTACTGCTTTGCGAGTCACAGAGATCTCTTCTTCTAGCCATGGCAGCAAAAAAAAAAAAGAGGCATTTTTATACACTACGGGATGTTTACTGCTTAATTAACTCCGGAACCACAGATGTGTGGAAACTTTCAATATACTTTGGATCCCTAATCTCCTCAAATGTTAACTTTATTTTGGCAGTTACCTACAGACATACATAGTACAACTCACCAGTGTATGCATCTGTTGCTTGTGATGGACAGGAGTTTTCCACTCTCCTCATAATGAAAGCCTCCTGCGCTGTCCGGGTATTTTACACCGCCAGGAAGAGCACTCAGACCTGTTGAGAAACCATACATGACATCTGGTCAGTTCCAATAGAATGTTGCATCTTGGCTTTGCTTGTTGACAGTCTCAAACTGTTTTGGTCTGACACAGACAGGTGGTTAAACAACTTGCTAGGTTTGTTGGGACTGTGCCGGAGTCCAGACTGACCAACAACTTTGTGTCCAATAACTGCGGTTGCAACGTTAGCGGTCAATGAAAGAGATATCAAAAAAGCAGAAATCTATACATATCCTATACGAATGTGTCAATATAAAACCAATAGTTAAAACATTGCCTTTCAGAATCTGGAAGCCATCGCTACAGTATGCTGTAAAACGAGCAGACCCTGGTCAAAAGCGGTTAGCTAGCTAGCTAACAACCTGCTTATGTTACGCGCGAGGATATTGAAAATAATTTCGGCGTACGGTGTAGATAAGCGAGATATCTAGCTATACATTGGGGTTGTGGTGCTCGTGTCCAACAAACTACAGCTGCAGAGGACACAGTTACCTTGCTTGCTAGCTTATTAGCACAGACAACACGCCTGCTCCGTGGATGTCAGTAGCTAACGTTAGCTAGCTAACCAACCCATTGAGCTAGCGCGTAAGCGGCCCTAATGGTGAGTCACTCACGACCTCACTGCAGCGTGTGTCACAAAAATCTTTCATATCAGTGAATAAAAAGCGGAACAATATTTTAATTTTCATAAAGTTTTACCGAGGTTTACAGTTATCTCCCGGAATCTTGGTAGGGTTTCCCTCTCAAATCCACATATCTCTATAAAACTCCTTTCCAAGACCGCCGCCATCTTCACCGCATTGAGTTCTGGGATTGAATGACCGCCTTCTGGCCTTTCAAAAATTTAAAGCTGTAGCCACAGATAGAAAAGTGAGTGGGTTAGTTAAAAAATGTTTTGCTGAAGCTCTCGAAAGACAAGTGAACCTCTCTTGCTTCTCTCTCATCATCAAACATCGCTCTAGTGTTGCCTCTGTCATGATAAAACATCATAGCCACGTTTCAGCACCCCCTGAAAAAAGTTTGGGGTCACTTAGACATGTGCTAGTTGCAAAATGAATAGGAAATATAGTCAAGACGTTGACAAGGTTATAAATAATGATTTTTAATTGAAATAATAATTGTGTCCTTCAAACTTTGCCTTCGTCAAAGAATCCTCAATTTGCAGCAATTACAGCCTTGCAGACCTTTGACATTGTAGTTGTCAATTTGTTGAGGTAATCTGAAGAGATTTCACCCCATGCTTCCTGAAGCACCTCCCACAAATTGGATTGGCTTGATGGGCACTTCTTACGTACCATGTGGTCAAGCTGCTCCCACAACAGCTCAATAGGGTTGAGATCTGGTGACTGTGCTGGCCACTCCATTATAGACAGAATACCATCTGACTGCTTCTTCCCTAAATAGTTATTGTATAGTTTGGAGCTGTGCTTTGGGTCGTTGTCCTGTTGTAGGAGGAAATTGCCTCCAATTAAGCACCGTCCACAGCGTATGGCATGGCGTTGCAAAATGGAGTGATAGCCTTCCTTCTTCAAGATCCCTTTTACCCTGTAGAAATCTCCCACTTTACCACCACCAAAGCACCCCCAGACCATCACATTGCCCCCACCATGCTTGACAGATGGTGTCAAGCACTCCTCCAGTATCTTTACATTTTTCCAGCATCTCACAAATGTTTTTCTTTGTGATTCCGAACACCTCAAACTTACAATTGAAGTCGGAAGTTTAGATACATCTTAGCCAACTACATTTAAACTCAGTTTTTCGCAATCCCTGACATTTAATCCTAGTAAAATTCAGTCTTAGGTCAGTTAGGATCACCACTTTATTTTAAGAATTTGAAATGTCAGAATAATAGTAGAGAGAATGTTTATTTCAGCTTTAATTTCTTTCATCACATTCTCAGTGGGTTAGAAGTTTACATACACTCAATTGGTATTTGGTAGCATTGCCTTTAAATTGTTTAACCTGGGTCAAATGTTTCAGGTAGCCTTCCACAAGCTTCCCACAATTAGTTGGGTGTATTTTGGCCCACTCCTCCTGACAGAGCTGGTGTAACCGAGTCAGGTTTGTTGGCCTCCTTGCTCGCACACGCTTTTTCAGTTCTGCCCACAAAATTTCTATGGAATTGAGGTCAGGGCTTTGTTGTCCTTAAGCCATTTTGCCACAACTTGGGAAGTATGCTTGGGGTCATTGTCCATTTGGAAGACCCATTTGTGACCAAGCTTTAACTTCCTGACTGATGTCTTGAGATGTTGCTTCAATATATCCACGTAATTTTACTTCCACATGATGCCATCTATTTTGTGAAGTGCACCAGTCCCTCCTGCAGCAAAGCACCCCCACAACATGATGCTGCCACCCCCATGCTTCACGGTTGGGATGGAGTTCTTCGGCTTGTAAGCCTCCCCTTTTTTCCTACAAACATAATGATGGTCATTATGGCCAAACAGTTGTATTTTTGTTTCATCAGTCCAGAGGACATTTCTCCAAAAAGTACGATCTTTGTCCCCATGTGCAGTTGCAAACCGTAGTCTGGCTTTTTTATGGCGGTTTTGGAGCAGTGGCGATAGATATAGATACTTTTGTACCTGTTTCCTCCAGCGTCTTCACAAGGTCCTTTGCTGTTGTTCTGGGATTGATTTGCACTTTTTGCACCAAAGTATGTTCATCTCTAGGAGACAGAACGCGTCTTCTTCCTGAGCGGTATGACGGCTGTGTGGTCCCATGGTATTTATACTTGCGTACTATTGTTTGTACAGATGAACGTGGTACCTTCAGGTGTTTGGAAATTGCTCCCGAGGATGAACCAGACTTGTGAAGGTCTACAATTTCTTTCCTGAGGTCTTGGCTAATTTCTTTTGATTTTCCCATGATGTCAAGCAAAGAGGCACTGTTTGAAGGTAGGCCTTGAAATACATCCACAGGTACACCTCCAATTGACTCAAATGATGTCAATTTACCTATCAGAAACTTCTAAAGCCATGACATAATTTTCTGGAATGTTCCATGCTGTTTAAAGGCACAGTCAACTTAGTGAATGTAAACTTATGACCCACTGGAATTGTGATACAGTGAATTATAAATTAAATAATTTGTTTTTTAACAATTGTTGGGAAAATTACTTGTGTTATGCACAAAGTAGATGTCCTAACCGACTTGCCAAAAGAAATTTGTAGAGTGGTTCAAAAATTAGTTTTAATGACTCCAACCTACAGTGGGGCAAAAAAGTATTTAGCCAGCCACCAATTGTGCAAGTTCTCCCACTTAAAAAGATGAGAGAGGCCTGTAATTTTCATCATAGGTACACTTCAACTATGACAGACAAAATGAGAAAAAAATATCCAGAAAATCACATTGTAGGATTTTTAATGAATTTATTTGCAAATTATGGTGGAAAATAAGTATTTGGTCACCTACAAACAAGCAAGATTTCTGGCTCTCACAGCCTTCTTTAAGAGGCCCCTCTGTCCTCCACTCGTTACCTGTATTAATGGCACCTGTTTGAACTTGTTATCAGTATAAAAGACACCTGTCCACAACCTCAAACAGCACACTCCAAATTCCACTATGGCCAAGACCAAAGAGCTGTCAAAGGACACCAGAAACCAAATTGTAGACCTGCACCAGGCTGGGAAGACTGAATCTGAAATAGGTAAGCAGCTTGGTTTGAAGAAATCAACTGTGGGAGCAATTATTAGGAAATGGAAGACATACAAGACCACTGATAATCTCCCTCGATCTGGGGCTCTACGCAAGATTTCACCCCGTGGGGTCAAAATGATCACAAGAACGGTGAGCAAAAATCCCAGAACCACACGGGGGACCTAGTGAATGACCTGCAGAGAGCTGTGACCAAAGTAACAAAGCCTACTGTCAGTAACACACTACGCCGCCAGGGACTCAAATCCTGCAGTGCCAGACGTGTCCCCCTGCTTAAGCCAGTACATGTCCAGGCCCGTCTGAAGTTTTCTAGAGAGCATTTGGATGATCCAGAAGAAGATTGGGAGAATGTCATATGGTCAGATGAAACCAAAATATAACTTTTTGGTAAAAACTCAACTCGTCGTGTTTGGAAGACAACATTTTTTTGAGTGAAAACCTCCTTCCATCAGCAAGGGCATTGAAGATGAAATGTGGCTGGGTCTTTCAGCATGACAATGATCCCAAACACAGGGGTGCTGAAACACACGCCCGGGCAATGAAGGAGTGGCTTCGTAAGAAGCATTTCAAGGTACTGGAGAGGCCTAGCCAGTCTCCAGATCTCAACCCCATAGAAAATCTTTGGAGGGAGTTGAAAGTCCGTGTTGCCCAGCAACAGCCCCAAAACATCACTGCTCTAGAGGAGATCTGCATGGAGGAATGGGCCAAAATACCAGCAACAGTGTGTGAAAACCTTGTGAAGACTTACAGAAAACGTTTGACCTCTGTCATTGCCAACAAAGGGTATATAACAAAGTATTGAGATAAACTTTTGTTATAGACCAAATACTTATTTTCCACCATAATTTGCAAATAAATTCATTAAAAATCCTACAATGTGATTTTCTTGATTTAAAAAAAAAAGTGTCTGTCATAGTTGAAGTGTACCTATGATGAAAATTACAGGCCTCTCTCATCTTTTTAAGTGGGAGAACTTGCACAATTGGTGGCTGACCAAATACTTTTTTGCCCCACTGTAAGTGTATGTAAACTTCGACTTCAACTGTAGATTGGTCTGTCCATAACATGTTTTTCCAATCTTCCTCTGTCCAGTGTCTGTGTTATTTTGCCCATCTAAATATTTTATTTTTATTGACCAGTCTGAGATACAGCTTTTTCTTTGCAACTCTGCCTAGAAGGCCAGCATCCCGGAATCGCCTCTTCACCGTTGACGTTGAGATTGTTGTTTTGCGGGTACTATTTAATAAAGCTGCTACTTGAAGACTTGTGAGGCATCTGTTTCTCAAACTAGACACTAATGTACTTGACCTCTTGCTCAGTTGTGCTTCCCACTCCTCTTTCTATTCTGGTTAGAGCCAGTTCACGCTGTTCTGTGAAGGGAGAAGTACACAGCATTGTACAAGATCTTCAGTTTCTTGGCAATTTCTCACATGTAATAGCCTTCATTTCTCAGAACAAGAATAGACTGACAAGTTTCAGAAGAAAGTGCTTTGTTTCTGGACATTTTAAGCCTGTAATCGAACCCACAAATGCTGATGCTCCAGATACTCAACTAGTTTAAAGAAGGCCAGTTTATTGCTTTTTAATCATAACAACAGTTTTTAATGATCAACTAGCCTTTTTATAAACCTAGATTAGCTAACACAACGTGCCATTGGAACACAGGAGTCATGTCATGTTTGCTGATAATGGGCCTTTGTACGCCTATGTAGATACTCCATAACAAATCTGCCGTTTCCAGCTAATAGTCTTTTACAACATTAACATTGTCTACACTGTATTTCTGATCAATTTGATGTTATTTTAATGGACAAAAAATGTGTTTTTCTTTAAAAAACAAGGACATTTCTACGTGACCCTAAACCTTTGAACGGTAGTGTATATATTTACAAAAGTAGTGCACTGGCAAGTTTTAAAAAATGAAATATGGTAATATCTCATTTATGTAAGTATTCACAGCCCTGAGTCAATACTTTGGAGAATCACCTTTGGCAGTGATTACATCTGTGAGTCTTTCTGGGTAAGTCTCTAAGAGCTTTCCACACCTGGATTGTGCAACACTTGCCCATTATTCGTTTCGAAATTCTTCAAGCCCTGTCAAATTGGTCGTCGATCATTGCTATAACAACCATTTTCAGGTCTTTCCATAGATTTTCAATTTGATTTAAGTCAAAACTCTACCTCTGACATTTTTGTTTGTCCCATATGTGTGCTGCCAGCCTCCGGGACCTGCCGGTCATTGAGCATGGTCTGCAGTCCTTCGGCCAGCTTCTCCTGGATCAACTTTGTCAAGCGCACCAACCACAGACACTACCTGTATGTCCCTCAACAGGTACGTACAACATAGAATTAAATATAGAATCGTAGGGCCTATAATTATAGGAGGACCTTTATGACGTACACAACCAGGCTGAGTTAGGACAATTCAGTGAGACATGAAACTGTGTAACAGGGCATGACATATTTACATATAACAGTGTGTGTGAGTGCATGTATGTGTATGTGTGTGAGTGTGGTGTGTTTGTGTGTTTTTTATTGTGTGTGTGTGTTGAGTGTGACAGATACATTTAAAACCAATTGCACTGTTATCACTAACTGTCCAACCAACCCACTCATGGCAGGTGCTACTAGGTTGGTCGTTCTGGCAATGCCCAGATCGTGTCTCTGGCCTTGTCCGGATGTGTGTACCACGGCACCACCCAGCACGAGCTCCTCCGCGCCCTGTGCTTCAACCACGAGCAGACCCACACCGACCGTGACAACCACGTCAACATTGTGTCCTGGTAGTTCAATTTTTTTTAAAGAAACGAAATATGCTTCTCTGCTAAAATATGGGTCAAATATTGAAAGGAATGTGAGTCTTATTCAGTACATTTACTTATTGCTTGCTTTTCTAATGTCTACCAACCTTGCCAGCTAAGATAGCTAGACAAGCTAGCTACTCTAACTTGATTGATAGCCTGAAATAGTTTCTTGGTAGCTAGTTATGAGGCTGGGAGATTGGGAACCTATCTTTGTTAGCTAAAGCCAACTTCATAAAATTGCTATGTGGCTAGTGGTACTACAGAGAAACAGAAAAATAAAAAAAATTATATATTGTTTTTTAATAATAATAATAATAAATAAGAATTATAAATAGGACAATTCATTGGGGGCAAGTGCCCCTGTGCCCGCTATGGGCATGACGCCTCTGCCCGTCTCAACAGGCTGCCCCAGTGTTAAATACACATCTTGTGTTTCTGCACTCTCTCATGCGGATGCGTTGGTTCAATAAGCCGACACCTAAACATTTATTGTATGTTTGTTTAATTATTTTAAAAGTCTTAATGTCTTTTGCAGTGTGAATACCATTGGTGGGTTCAAATAGTATTTGAAATAATTTCAATGGAACCAATAATAATAATAGTTTAAAAACTGTAAAACCTGCCCACTTGGTACTGTTGGGAGATTAGAGCAACAGCTCAAAGTATTTGAAACATTTCAAATAGTATGAGCCCAGGTCTGACAAATGTCTGTGCCAAACAACATTTTTAACACTGCCTTGCCGCTAGGCTACAGAGGTTCGAACTGCTGTCAGTCCCAATACCGACCACAAGGGGGCGAGAAATTACCACAGAGCTGACAGTGATTCCATTTATGAGTATACCACTCTATCGATTCAATTCAATTCAAGGGGCTTTATTGGCATGGGAAACGTATGTTAACATTGCCAAAGCAAGTGAGGTAGATAATATACAAAAGTGAAATAAACAATAAAAATGAACAGTAAACATTACACTCACAGAAGTTCCAAAATAATAGAGTATTTACAAATATCATATTATGCATATATACAGTGTTGTAACAATGTACAAATGGTTCAAGTATAAAAGTATACAATGGTGTTTTTTCTTCACTGGTTGACCTTTTCTTGTGGCAACAGGTCACAAATCTTGCTGCTGTGACGGCACAACGTGGTGTTTCACCTCTATCATCAGACTCCCGAACTCCCACATTGAAATGGGTCTGAATCCAGAATATATTTCAGTGCATCAACATTATAGACACTGTCTACCCAGATATATTTAACAGGACATCACCATACCTGATTTTAAAAGCTCAAACTGTTGAAGTGTTTCAGTTTCACCTTTTAATATATGCACAAGTACAGTGAAATGCCTTTCTTGCAATCTCTAAGTGTTTGCATGGCACAGAATCTAACCTGCGTGACTTAATGTGAGCCCTTAAGTGTTTGCACTTCAATCAGACACCAACAGTAAGTGTTTGGTTGTGATAAAGAGCTGACTAGATGGATCAGTATATCTTCATTACCTGCCAAAGCCAAACCAGGGCTATCACATGCTGTGAAAGTGTAGGCTATTACCCTAACATAATTACAATAATAAGTTTGATGGCTGCCTGCATTCTGGCTTGGATCCCAACAGACATTCTTCAGAAACACAATTATTCCATTGTGACCTGATCTACTTCGACAACAACAAAATAAGAAGACGCATTCTAGTTCAAAAGGTTTGGTCGGAAATGCTAAATCGAGTCAAAGTCAAATCTGGTGAGCTTTGTGTTACACGTAATGTATTGAGACTCATTGATCCACACAATACTACTTGCGGGAAAACTCCTGAACGAGTGTGTCTGTTCGTGCATGCACGATTAGGGCCCTGAGTTCTTCCTCATGATCTGACCAGGAAAAATTCCAGGTCCTAACTATGGCTATAAATATGAAGTAGGGCCCAGAGGTGTTCCTGGTCAAGTCACACACAGGGCCTTAAATCTATGATAGTATCTGTGTCACAGTTTTTTTGTTGCTGCTTTGAAAATATGTGGTACATTTTCACAACTCTTAGTACAAAACCCCAAACTGGTGACACTTGTTACGCAGCCAGTCTTTCATTCGAAACCTGTCATCGTGCATTCATTTGGATTGTAAACGTCTCTTACCACACAACCATTGAATCAAAATGAAAGTTTATTGTGAAATATAATAAGAACATTGGTTTAATCACCAAATCACAACATAATTATCTCTTTTCAATTTTGTTGTTTTAACTACCAGTTCCAATGCAAGCAATGCAGGATACAGGTTTCAAATCGCCCTTAGAAGTGCTGAAAGTAAAATGCTACAGTCCTGTCAATTACAGTAGATTACACAGTTTTCACATTTGACAACACACCTACATTACCCAACAAAATTGACAGAAAATCTATCATTTCCATAATATCTATCCAATGTGCAATCAAAGGTGTGATCAATCAAGAATTTTTTTCCCAGATATAATTGCAACATAGGTGTACTGTAATCAAATGTAATAAATGAAATGAAAATAAAACATAACGTTTAGCACGCACTCATTTTCATTAAGCCTGTCTTGAGCATAATATCATTTACAGTGAAGTCTCATATTTGAATAAACTTTATTGATCCCAGGGAGGAAATTGGGTTAAATAGGCCAATTTTGACTTTACGGCAAATGTGAGGTAGGTATATGGTACAAACCTTATGCTCTTTTCTTGTTTTACTCTAACTCCATTAGCAGTTTCCTTGTCTTCCTCTCGGGGAGGGAAAGAGGGGAGGGTGGATGATCTCTCTCATGACTGACACCAATGCGACAATCAACTAAGCAAAGTAACCATCAGAGAGAGAGAGACAGAGGGAGAGATACAGAGAGACAGAGAGAGATAGAGGGGCCTCTGTAATGCTACGCTATGCTACATGCCCCCCCTAGCACTTTGAGGGACTTGGCTCATAGTGACTCGCTCATTGTCGATGCACACAGCGAGCACAATGGCTTCCTGTTGGTGACGAGGGTGGAGGGAGAGCAGGGTGGGCACTGGGCAGCAGAGCAGCCATCACTAGTTCCAGTGTGCTTGTGCGTTGGGTCGTTCCGCAGACAGACCAGGCGGCCCGGAAAAAAATGACTTCGTCCCGGATGAATCTCACGTCCTGGCGAGAGCTTCAAATGGGGAGACACAGAGGGTCCGGATAGTGACTCAACAGAGACAGAGGGAAGGAAGAGAGGACGTGGGGAGGAGAAGAGGAGGGGATGGAGGACAGAACTGGGCCACAACTTTTCCTGATTTTCCTGAGTGGCTGCCAAAGCCTGAAGCAGACCTCGCGCTCTCTGAGCACGCTGAACAAAAGTTGCTGTTGTCCTTTCTTCTCTCTCTTCCCCTTTCTTCCCAATCTCATGCCCTCTCGCTCCCTAAAACGTTGGACCAACATCCTCTGTTTGAGGAGCAGGTGCTACAGCCACACAGTAAAACACTACTGCAGAGTGACTCAACACTTTACTGTCTGTCAAGAGTTGACAAACCACAGGGAGTGGAAAGCAGCTAATAGTGGTCATTGTGGTTAGGGTTGGGGCTTTCAAAGGTGCTAGTGTGAAGTTTGTTTGCCACCGTATTTCCATGTTTAAATTTTGTTTTTTTAAGTTAACAAATCATTATATCTGTCATTTCCACCTGCCTCATATGTTGCGTTATCATAGCAATTCAACTGGTATGAAATTATACAACAAACCACGAAGCAGGAAAGGAGGAGAATTTGTCAGAGAGACCGAGAGCAAATTTGTGAAGCAGGTGAAAATTATAGAAATACGCAAGGCACTAAGGCAGTCAGGGAGAGGAGACTAGGAGAGAGGAGACTAGGAGAGAGGAGACTAGGAGAGATAGACAGACTAAGAGGAGAGGCCCCGTCTCCATATGGAAGGAGGTGTCGAAAACGCTAAGTCTGCACTATGGCAAGTAAGGAGCGGCAAGGAATGAGATGGGTCCCCCCCCCCCCCCCCCCCGCGCGCCTTCCAACCACCTACCCAGGCTTTTAGAGCGAGTCCTATCCTAGGGTCGTGACCCTGATACTGGCACCAAGCGTCAGAGAGAAAGACATCCTTGTTCCAAACAGCCCCTGACTTCAGTTCAGATGGATGCCACAAAGATGAAGTCAGACAGAAACTTGATGACTTCAACACCGGACATGGCTGCCATCCCAGCCGGGAAGCACAATCTGCCAATGTTACATGTTTGTTATAGACGACACAGTAAACGCATCGTTTGATGACCTTTTTAACATGCACTACCTGTTTGGTAATGGTAAACTTGGTTTGCATTTACAGTATATGTAATGGATCATGATAACTCTTTCATGACACTTGGCATGGGATAAATAGCTGCATAAAATACACCTAACTGTTAACCCCCAAGAGCACAATCTGTCACTTCTGACAAGTTGTAAGTGCTCAGTACTAGTTGTTTTGGTCTACTTTAACTTAAAATATATGACTGTTTTTTTTTTAACATTCAGCATGGCGTTCCAATCCAATATCCAATTCAGAGGACCTGTCTGTCAATCCTAGACACAAAGAATGCCGGGGATCCAGTTCTGAGAGGCCCCTCTATCTCTCTCTCTCTCTCTCTCTGATGGTTACTTCCTCTGTGGGCTGTCCTGAGTGTCCTCACATCCCACAGGGGAAGACACTCCATATACTATGTGTTAGAAACAGATCTAGGATCAGACTTACCCTCCTTGAATACTTACCTTAGGGTCAATATACCTTGGGTCAATATGCATGCACGCAGGAGGACTTCTTTGTATCGCTTCTTTTAGGTAGGATATCAGTTACACAAGGCTTAAAACCTGTGGGGCCTAAGGGCCAGTTTTGGTTTATTGCATAGCGTAACTACAACACATTTTCTAAGATGCATTTATCCCCATCATAATATTGTTCTACATAATTTTTTTAAGCATCCCATAATGCCTTATTCTACATTGTTAAAAGCTCGAGTTAATTGCTAAGCCGCTGTGCTCTGGTTCACCTCAGCTTAAGGCTAATTGTTCTGCAGTACATTGCATGAGCATTGTTGTGTGAGCATAATGTGAAACGAGGTTTCATTAGATGCTTCTGCTGCAACACACAGATGTATGCTGGCCCTAATTTAATTTGATCACAGCCTGCTGTGGGCAGGTCTACTGCTCCTAAATGGCACCTTATGCCCTTAATAGTGTACTACTTTTGACTAGGGCACATAGGGTACCCATAGGGTTTTGATCAAAAGTAGTGCACTGTAAAGTGAATAGGGTGCCATTTATGACGCAGAACAGGTCTACCGTTCCAAAACCCCCCACTATCCAGCCCCAGCCTGTCCAATATCAATAGTTTCTGCTGTGATGCCCTGGGAACGCTGGTTGGCCAATTAGCATAAACATGATTAGCCAGATTTGGCCCAGAGTCAGCGTTCAATTAGGCCGGTTGAGCAGTAACAGTAGCTCCCTTCTGCGGTTTAAAAATAGCAGTGTCTTTGTAGCTAACAGCACCGGTGGGGTCCACAGTACACACAGTCAGTTACACACAGAGGGTAACTGTCAGTAACAAACAAGACCAAGAGTTCAAACCAAACTCCAACTTTGGTTTTCCTCTGTCTCACAATTAAACATAAAGAGGGCCTGAGGTTGAACTCATGGGAGCGAGGAGGCAAAAGGTTGTAACTGAGGGCGGTTTATTTTGGGCTAAAAGTACTCAATACCATTATTGCATTCTAATGAGGATGTAGCTTATAAAGTAATGTAATAAGTAAGTTTACAGTCATTATTTTCCTGAAATCAATTTTGGAACTTGACAGCTAAGTCATGCGAGTGGAAGTTTTGTTGACTGCCAGTGGGGGCCCCCCTCATCCAAACAGCCCCCATAATCTCCAACTAATGACACATTTCCCTTCAGCACCATGATGGAGAGAGGGGATGGAAGAGATTATCTCCGCATAACATCTCCAGCAACATCCAGCAATCTGCAGCAGATTCAGACATGAGTTTGGGGATTTGACAGAACAATCATAGAGTATAGGCTATGTCTGTCTGAGACCCAAGGGCCTGCAGGGCCACCTCGTAAATCAATCAATTTGGGGCGGAACTGGAAGTCCCCTTTAACAGAGCACAGAAGGACTGGCAGCTGTCCACTTTGATTGGGCCCAGGATAAATGTGGTAATTGAGACAACGCAGTACTTTACTATACATACTTTTATACTATGACAGATGTAGGCGAGAGAGTGTTGAACAAAGAAATGGGACACTGTGCCGGTGTGATGTCACCAAGGTATTCTACTGTGCAGGTCATTTCAAAGCAGCAATGGCACCGGCTATTTAAAACAAGGGTGAACACAAGCGAATGTCAGTCGTTATCATAGGCCATGAAAACGTGCTGGCAATATCCTGTATTTGACCCAAATAGCGTATCAGTGACCTGGTTCTGTAGGACAACAAGCAGGCTAGGGATCACCCTCGAATCCTTAATGGCACATCTGGACGCTCCAGTAATATTTATATTCATATCCGTGATGATAATCTGTGGACTAGAGAGCCATTGTTGACATGGTGACAGATATCTCTTTGATACATGACCTATCCATGCATGTAGCAATCCATCGGCTAGACATCTCGTTTACAATGACACGTCGATAGGCCTACCTTTAATAATTAAACACATTATAGGCTATAATGTCTGACAGGCAGGAAAATGTAATCTGTAAAATAATAGTGGGTATCCATTTGCTGGATATTTTATAATGCACTAGGGGGCCTATGCTATTGTGTGTAATCCGAATAGGCCTCTCGGTTTTGGCTGTTGGCATGCAACAACAATAAATCCTCAGGTTTATGACTATGTGATTCACAAATCCACAGTCATGGAAAGGGTAAATAGGCGATTTAGGCAGTAGACGCGGTGGGGTTCCTATTCAGAAATAGGACACAGCCTTGGCTATACTCCTACTTCGCTCCCCTTTCAATCACTCTTTAACGACCGCGCTGCGCACCTCATTTCAAGTTGCGAACGCACGATTCGCATCTGGAATACGCCTCGGGTCCACGCCTACGGACCAATTCCCCCCTCCACCAACCTGCGTGCCCGAAAAACGCCACGGTCCGGTCTAGGCCAGACTGTCTCGTACGCGGAGGCACATTTCTCTCTCTCGTGTTATAGACATTTGAGGCTAGAGTCGTGTGTGAGATTTGCATTCAGCAGCGTAATAGTTAAAGCGGTACCGAATGCGTTGTTTTATGTTCTGTGTGGTGCCCTCACTCCAGCAGACCGCTACAGTAGGAAGATGGCGTCGGAGGGAGCGAGCGGGGAGCAGCCTCCTCCGGTACAAACACTGGCAACCACAGTGCTTGGAAGTGTCGAAGCGGTAAGACCTTTTGTTTTATATTATATCCAGGTCTATATGTTTACATCGTTGGTTTTTTTCCCCCCGTTTTGGAATAAAGGAAAGGGAGTAAGGAAATACGGCGCATTTCTCTACGAACCTGAGTGTTCATCTTGAAGCAACAGCAATATGTTTGGCAATGTAGAGAACAGCAAAACAAGGGTTCTCTGATTTGTGTAGACGCCGACTATACATATGATCAAAGGCTTTTATGGGAATTAAAATCCTATAGAAAGGCAAAGGAATTGGGTTTATCTATCACAAATAGGTTAATATCTCAAATGTTGGTACGGCCCATATGGGGAAACGTAGTTGGGCTATATAGGACTGATTTGCGATGGTTACAAAGGGGGTTTCAATCTGTACTTACAGTTGAAACACAATTTGGGCTATAGGTTTTCGCTCTCACAGACCGGGATGTATGTAGGCTAGTCGTCTGAATAGATAACGAGCTTGCTTTTGACATGGCTGTTCGATGCATAATCGTGCCCCCTTTTCACTCCGTCAACGCTCCAAGTTGAAACAAAATATGTTGATTGCTGTGTGTCAGTGAGGCTTTTGACGTGAATATGTTGTTATCAGATGTAGCCTAGTTGTGTTTGAACAAGCCTGCCTCTACGGTTAAAGAGAGAAAGACCCTAAATATCCTATGAGGACCCCAAACCTCTTACAATCTTACATTTTAAGCAGCTCTTGTCTGACCACAAAGCGTGGCCTATTTGCAGTCAATAATAATGTTTCCTATTCTGTATAGACCTACTAATGCTTTTAGATTTGACCTGTGACCCTTAGAACAATATTAGAAATGTTGACTCAGTGAAAGTGGTTTTGTTTGTCTGCAAACTCCCCACTAATCGGACTGAGCTGCAATTGTTTTTTTTTTCTTTTTTAAGCTCATCTATCCGGGACTTCTCACATTGGTCCCTCATCTCGCAGACAGGTTGCAACATGTGTGCCAGGGCACCGGCTTGCTACCCCTCTGTGCAAATTAATCAATCTCTTTCCCTGCGGAGGGGGCCATGCAACCTTTCCCTGGTTGTGGTATGCTTGGATGGTTCCATGTGCTCTGTTCAGTCAGACCATTGCCCACTACCTATTCTGCATGAATTTACTGACTGGTCAAAAGAAAGCAATCTCCCATTTGCCACTTGACTTTATCCTCAACTACATCATATACTACACTCGTTTTTTATATGTAATTGACCAGTCCTATAGGACACGGGAAATATAAAGAACTGTTCTGGGTTTGAGGTTCAAAGGCTATTGAGACTATGGACTGTTCTTGACTGGAAGATCCCAAGGGACGGCTGTTGAAATGGGAGGAAAATAAGACGTGTGGGTGGGAGGGAAATAAGACGTGTGGGTGGGAGGAAAATAAGACGTGTGGGTGGGAGGAAAATAAGACGTGTGGGTGGGAGGAAAATAAGACATGTGGGTGGGAGGAAAATAAGACGTGTGTGTGTGTGTGTGTGGGAGGAAAAGGCAAGAATATCAAGGCAAAGTAAAATAGCGATGGAAAGGGGGCAGAGTGAGAGCAGAAAGAAAGCATGAGAGATGGACGGAAGGAGAGCAGTGAGAGAAGCCGGGTGGGGGGTTTATGTACACCAGAGACATGTCTAAATTGGTCTTCATTTCAGTGACTCAGCTGGTATAGCTCAGAGTACTCTGTTAGCCAAGCCAGCCCTGATCTACTGAGTGCGTTCAGTGCACATTGCGCTCCTTCCTTGCTTTTAACGGCCCGTTCTGCTGAACTGGTACCTCGACGACGGCACCGCAGCACAGCAACCAACCGTCCTCTCTGACTCGGCCATACTCGGCCTGTCTCTCTCGCGAACCGTCTTTCCAAACATGCCAGGACAAGCCAGGCCAGCTAGCCTAGGGGGGCTTCTGCTTCTATGCCCCCAGTTAAATAAAGCTCTTTGCATACCCCTGCAAGACCCTCCTTTTGTTTGCTCTCGGGGGAGGAGTTTCTCTTGTGAAGGGTCCTTGAGGACCGGCTCACTTGGTTTAGAGAGGGGTCAGAGGGTGAAAAATGGTGGTGGTGTGGGCACACTCGTCACCCTATAGCATTAGTTAGTACGCACACATTTTTTACCACTTGTTCCGCTGTAGAGGGATGTCTAATTTATTTGAATGTCGCCACTAATCCAACCTATTAGGCTATAGGACAGAGCCCATAGCAGTTGGCTCTCCCTTCCCTCCACATAGTGCAAATACACACTCACCCACACAGAACAGCTATTTTGAAACGCACGCCTCATGGAACAAATTAGCATTAGCTTCCCTCACCTGCTCACTGTGCAGAAATGCAGGAGGGTGAAATGCCACCCGAGCACATTGACGAAGACTGGGGGGCCCACCTGATAGGCTTTGGTTTGGATAGTGTCGTGTAAGCCTTCCCGAGACTCCCAAATCAGATTCTCCAAATGGCTCACTGGCAGCACCGTGAGGGAGAATGCTGTGTGGGGTTGGTTGGAAATTGATTAGCTTTTTTTTTTTTTTTCAAGCTTTCAAATCGATCGCTGGATTCTTTCCTTTTAACCCCCTGCTGTTCAGAATGAAATAGAATGCCGTACTTTCTAAGGGCTTAAATCACACTGTATCCTGGTTCGCTTACTTGCACTACTAGTTATTTGACAAATATGTATTAGGCTAAAACCTGTCTCATTGTTGGCCTATGATTTACGCAAAAGTTGACGTACTGATATCTCAAGCCCTATGAGTGTCTTGTCATCAAGACATAGTATTTGAATGCCCAGTATTTAGGGACACTTTGAACTACAACAGTCTGCTAAAAGATCAGACCTGCTGGTTCCAAATTTTGTCTGTGATTTAAGAGAGGGCTTTGAAGGAGGCTGCTGGGTCAAAGATGAAAAAATTGAGAAACCTTGGCAGGGATTGAAACGCATGATAGTAAATCACGCACCTATGGCAGGGTGATCGAATGTCGTGAACAGGTACCAATGAATGTGCCTATGCGCAGATCGACTAGAACACTTGTGACTTGAGGCAAGGAGGTCATCTCTTCCTCCCTCCCAGATTCTTTGGTTTATGATGTTTTATTGAACAAATAGCCGTGCAAAAAGGAAAGCTCCTCTGGGATATAAATTAAATTGAAAAATGGAATTGGATGTGTTTCTAGAAGAGAGAGGTTTCTCTGCAGACGTTCTTGCCAAGTAACTTTCTCCCATCCAATCTTACCTCAGTGTATCTCTGCCTGTGAGGTTCTCTCATTTTCATTGTACACTTGTGAATTTAGTTCAGTTAAATTCCCAATATCTTCAAAAGCTGAGGATGACTAGACAAGTTCTTCTTATTCAATCAGGACAACGGGTCTTCAGTCTGTCCGTCAGTTTTGCACTGCCATCTCTGTAGTGGAATGTAGACGAACCTGCCGCCGCTCCGATGTCCTCGCTCCTCACCCTACTAGCTACCATTCGGATAAACCCAGGAACGACGTACAGTCTGACATTTTTCTTGTTTTAAGGATGTTTTAATTCCCTTTTCTAAGGGCAACAGTCAGAGAGGATGGAAAAGCCTTTTAATCGATTGAAGCAGCAGTAGAAAGGTCCCGTCACTCACAATTACCCTCATCCTCATTCTTTCTCCCTGTCCGTTCGCCCTGCGGGGTCCGTCTGGCAAAATCAGCGTTTAATGATGTGGCTAAATGCAATTGGACCTTTTTTAATAGCCTCAAGGTTCGGCCAGACATTTTAGGTTTCGTTAAGGTTCCGAAACTATCTTGAGGAATGAGTTCTGTTTGTCATCGTGCGACTTGCAAACCCAACTGTTTTGCAGTAAGTTGGTGCTCTGAAGTTCTATGCATGTCCTTCTTTGCCCCAGAATGTGGGATTTCCCAAGGATTAATAGAAACATGTCCTATAGAACACGGTGTCAAATTATTTCAGGAGACAAAAACGTGTTTTAGTTATATTAAAATGTTTCCTATGTTGCGAATAATACTTATCTTTCTGTGTGTGTGTGCGTTTTTGCAGAAATGTGAGTTTAACATGGATAATCTGAGCAAGCCGGAGCTCCTGACCCTGCTCAGCATCATGGAGGGAGAGCTGGAGGCCCGGGACTTGGTCATAGAAGCCCTGAGGGTGAGTCTGGACACACACACACACACACACACACACACACACCTAAGTTTTCAGTACCCTCGTGAGAAAATGCAATTGGGAATTGAACCGTTGTTACAGATGATGCAAGCTGTAGAAATCTATATGGACTTGCTCAATACATATGCGGACTGTGATACGTCAGTGTTTACTTGTCAGCGATATGGACGAAGGATGTTATTTGTGTAGGCTTGTTGTTGTTGTAAGGGCCATTTTGACCGAAATCTGGAAGTTCTACAGTAGGGATGAGGTTACTGGATTGAGAAGGTTCTACAATACAGATGCGATGGATGGTGTGGTTAAATTGGATGTAGACAAGGTGACACGGTGTCCGTTCCTCTCGGTTGTGTTTCCTGGCATTGAGGTGACTATCCGTCCTCCTCGGGGGGCTAAGTGGCAAGTTATTTCTGTGAGAAGAACCTTTCGGGACACTCTCTCCTTCTCTATCCCCCCCCTCTCTCTGCTGTATTTAGGTCAGAATCACACCACTGTATTTCGCTCGCTGCTCCACTTCGAGCTGTCCTGTCCTCTTAAACTTTTTAATAGGTTTCTTAATGTTGAGTAGTTCTGGGAGCAGGGCTGGAGATGGGATTGAGGCCAATCTCTTTTCTTAGCCTCTGGAAAGTGATATTTGAAATCAGCACGTTGTTCTCTACTGGCGAGAAATGCGGTTTGTACTGTATATTGCGGTTTGTACTGTATATTGCGGTTTGTACTGTATATTGCGGTTTGTACTGTATATTGCGGTTTGTACTGTATATTGCGGTTTGTACTGTATATTGCGGTTTGTACTGTATATTGCGGTTTGTACTGTATATTGCGGTTTTTCTTTGATGTAGTGCGTTTTGTTGTTGTCCTTATCGACCTGACTGGCCTTGAACAGTGTTTTCTGGCATCATTTTTTTCTTCCTTGCGCCTAGGCACTGGCTGTGCTTGGTTTGGATCTATACAGTGCATTCGGAAAGTATCCAGACCCCTTGACCTTTTGCACATTTTGACATGCTACAGCCTCATTCTCAAATGGATAACAAAAAAAAAAATCCTCATCAATCTACACACAATACCCCATAATGACAGAGATTTTTTTTCAAACTTTTTGCTAATTTATAAAAATGAAAAACAAATACCTTTTTATTTACATAAGTATTCAGACCCTTTGCTGTGAGACTTGAAATTCAGCTCAGGTGCATCCTGTTTCCATTGATCATCCTTGAGATGTTTCTACAACTTGATTGGAGTCCACCTGTGTTAATTCAATTGATTGGACATGATTTGGAAAGGCACACACCTGTCTGTATAAGGTCCCATAGTTGACAGCGCATGTCGGAGGAATTGCCCGTGGAGCTCTGAGACAGGATTGTGTCGAGGCACAGATCTGGGGAAGGGTACCAAAACATTTCTGAAGCATTGAAGGTTCCCATGAACACAGTAACCTCCATCATTCTTAAATGGAAGAAGTTTGGAAGCACCAAGACTCTTCCTAGAGCTGACCGCCCAGCCAAACTGAGCATTTGGGGGAGAAGGGCCTCGGTCGGGGAGGCTCCAGAGTTCCTCTGGGGAGATGGTTGTCCTTCTGGAAGGTTCTCTGAGCTCTACAGCACTCTACCAATCAGGGCTTTATGGTAGAGTGTGTCTTTTACCACTCCACAGTAAAGGACACATGACAACCCGCTTGGAGTTTGCCAAAAGGCACCTAAATGACTCCGACTATGAGAAATAAGATTCTCTGGTCTGATGAAACCAAGATGGACCTATTTGGCCTGAATGCCAACCATCATGTCTGGGGGGAAACCTGGCACCATCCCAACAGTGAAGCATGGTGGTGGCAGCATGCTTGTGGGGATGTTTTTCAGTGGCAGGCACTGGGATGCTAGTCAGGATCGAGGGAAAGATGAACAAAGCAAAGTACAGAGAGATCCTTGATGAAAACCTGCTCCAGAGCGCTTAGTACCTCGGACTGGGGCAAAGGTTCACCTTCCAACAGGACAATGACCCTATGCACCTAGCCAAGACAACTCAGGAGTAGCTTCAGGACAAGTCTCTGAATGTCCTTTAGTGGCCCGGACTCGAACATCTATGGAGAGACCTGAAAACATCTCTGCAGCGACTAGAGGTCAACCGATTAATCGGAATGGCCGATTTCAAGTTTTCATAACAACCGATTAAAAAATAAAAAAAAATATATATATATATATATATATATTTTGAAATACCTTTTATTTAACTTGGCAAGTCAGTTAAGAACACATTCTTATTTTCAATGACGGCATAGGAACGGTGGGTTAACTGCCTTGTTCAGGGGCAGAACAACACATTTTCACCTTGTCAGCTCGGGGGATCCAACCTGCCTCTCATTGCACTCCATGAGGAGCCTGCCTGTTACGCGAATGCAGTAGAAGCCAAGGTAAGTTGTTAGCTAGCATTAAACTTATCTTATAAAAAACAATCAACCAATCATAATCACTAGTTATAACTACACATGGTTGATGATATTACTCGTTTATCTAGCGTGTTGCATATAATTGATGCAACGCTGGGGGATGATTTAACAAAAGCGCATTTGCGAAAAAAGCACAATCGTTGGACGACTGTACCTAACCATAAACACCAATGCCTTTCTTAAAATCAATACACAGAAGTATATATTTTTAAACCTGCATATTTAGCTAAAATAAATCCAGGTTAGCAGGCAATATTAACCAGGTGAAATTGTGTCACTTCTTTTGCGTTCATTGCACGCAGAATCAGGGTATATGCAACAGTTTGGGCAGCCTGGCTCGTTGCAAACTAATTTGCCAGAATTGTACGTAATTATGACAACATTGAAGGTTGTGCAATGTAACAAGAATATTTAGACTTAGGGATGCCACCCGTTAGATAAAATACCGAACGGTTCCGTATTTCACTGAAATAATAAACGTTTTGTATTCGAAATGATAGTTTCCGGATTCTACCATATTAATGACCTAAGGCTCGTATTTCTGTGTGTTGTTATGTTATAACTAAGTCTATGATTTGATAGAGCAGTCTGACTGAGCGATGGTAGGCAGCAGCAGGCTCGTAAGCATTCATTCAAACAGCACTTTAGTGCGTTTTGCCAGCAGCTCTTCGCAAGCACAGCGCTGTTTATGACTTCAAGCCTATCGGCCTAATGGCTGGTTTAACCGATGTGAAATGGCTAGCTAGTTAGCTGGGTGTGCGCTAATAATGTTTCAACTGAGACTTGGAGTAGTTATTCCACTTGCTCTGCAAGGGCCGCGGCTTTTGTGGAGCGATGGATAACCCTGCTTCGAGTGTGGCTGTTGTCGATGTGTTCCTGGTTCGAGCCCAGTTGGGGCGAGGAGAGGGACGGAAGCTATATTGTTACACTGGCAATACTATAGTGCCTATAAGAACATCCAATAGTCAAAGGTATATGAAATACAAATGGTATAGAGAGAAATAGTCCTATAAATACTATATTAACTACAACCTAAAACCTCTTACCTTGGAATATTGAAGTCTCATGTTAAAAGGAACCACCAACTTTCATATGTTCTCATGTTCTGAGCAAGGAACTGAAACGTTAGCCTTTTTACATGGCACATATTGCACTTTTACTTCTCCAACACCTTTGTTTTTGCATTATTTAAACCAAATTGAACATGTTTCATTATTTATTTGAGGCAAAATTTATTTTTATTCATGTATTATATTAAGTTAAAATAAGTGTTCATTCAGTATTGTTGTAATTGTCATTATTACAAATAAAATGTAAAAAAAATCGTCAGATTAATCAGTATCGGCTTTTTTGGTCCTCCAATAATCAGTATCGGTATCGGCGTTGAAACATCATCATCGGTCGACCTCTAGCAGCGATGCTCACCATCCAACATGACAGAACTTGAGAGGATCTGCAGAGAAGAATGGGAGTAAATCCCCAAATACAGGTGGACACCAAGCTTGTAGCGTCATACCCAAGAAGACTCAAGGCTGTAGTCACTGCCAAAGGTGCTTCAACAAAGTACTGAGTAAAGGTGCTGAATACTATTTTTTTTAAATGTCATATTTCAGTGTTTTATTTTTTTATGCATTTATAAAAAGTTTGCTTTGTTTTTTTATGATGCATTGTGTAGAATTTGGCTGTAAAGTAACAAAATTTGGAAAAAGTCAAGGGGTCTGAATACTTTCCAAATGTACACTAATCTCTCGTTCCCTCTTTCTCTCTGTTTTTCTCTTTCTCATTCTTTTTGTCTGGCATTCATGCTGGCTTTTAGTGTTCTTCCCGGCTCCCTCCCTGTGGATATCGTATCTCTGCAAAAAATAAATAATGCCCTCTTGACTGTCGTGATGACTGTCCCAAACACAAAGACCCTACTTGTTCTCCCTGAGATAAGCCTGCTCAAAAAGGGAGGAGAGCGATGGCTAGATGGATAGAGAGGGGGGGCCTATACCCTGAGAGAAAGAAAGTGTTTCCCGTTTTGTTTGTCTGTTTCACTTGCTTTGGCGCTGTAAGCATATGTTTCCTATGCCAATAAAGCCCATTGAAGTGAGAGGAAAATAAATGGGAAGGGAACTAAAAAGAGTTGAGGACAGAGGAAAGGGGCCCACATCTTGACGTCTTGAGAGGGGTGGAGAGGCTGACATCCTCTGTGAAAGTGGGATGGACGGTGTGCTAGAGAAGATTTGGCTGACAAAATCCTCTCAAATCGCCAGAACGAATGGAGCCGTAAATAAAAAAGTGTCATCTGGAGACCAGCTGGCTAGAGCCATTGATATCACACAGTTAGACAAGTCCTCTTCTTTTAAACCAACCACTAGTGCTGTGCCATTTAACCAAGATTTTGTTTTGTTGTAAACAACTAATTGACCGACGTCTGTTTTAATTATTTGAATTACGTGGTATCGGTGTTTTTGTGTTTGCGGTGTTTGGGTGTTAAGAGGCTTTTGTGGCGACGACTAATTAGCATGTGGCTAAAACTGGCTGAGCCCCGCGAATCAGTTTCATTTTAGAGAATAGAAGGGCCGTAAACAGATTAGCCAAACGAGCGCAGTCACATGATTAGTGCAGCAGTACAGCAGAGCACTCTCATTCTTATGGTGGCTGAGCGTGTCTGTCAATGATCAACTGTCAACAACCAGGGTTTAGTAGCAGTTGGTCCGGGCAACCACTTAACCTAAGACTGGGTAATAAAACACAGTTTGTTAAAGGTGCAGAAATCTCTCCATCATTTCCTGGTGACTAAAATTCAAATACTTTTGTCTAATTTCACTTTGCGACAAAACAAGAGGTCATTGTGTGGAGAATCATTGTAACATCTAAGCCGCTGTGAAATCTATTTTTATTTTCAGCTGTTATACAAAACCGAAAGTATAAGGCACTGGAAGCATAAAAACTGTGCATATAGAGCAGCTCTACCTACCACTTATTAGACGCTTTCAATGAGAATGGCAGATCTATAACTCACATTTCTATGTTTTGGTCAGGCATCCAAAATGTGACATTGCAGCTTTACAGTGGAAGCTCTTTTTTTGGAGTGCCAAAATCTCCCATAAGGATGTTTGTTCATAATTCATGTAAAAAAAAAATATATATATATAATAATAAAGCTAAATGGTGGATCCCCTGATTTGACCTATGCAGTTGTTAGATCGGGGATTATTTTATGTAAGTAAGGAAGGAAGCATTTTATAGGCTAAGTATTCCAAAAGGGCACAGGTCCAGCAGACCAGGCATATATTAATTCCACCCACTACTGACTTGGGTTCATTCTCTCGCATGCTCCCAACAACAGAGCTGCGTGTGATCTCTTGTATGAGTAAAATGCTATGATACCCTTATCCTTGAGGCATTATGTAGCCAATGTTTATGCATAGCAGGATGCCCCAAGCAAGTTTTATTTATAAAAAAATATATATATTTATTTATTTATTTATTTAAGCTTTGAGACGTGGATTGTGTGGGGGTGGTGATGATGGTGGTCGCTATTCAAGCAGGGTTGAAACATGACCCCAAAAATCTCCATGACTCTATCGCCATGCAGGTGGGGGTCTGGTTGCTATGCGGACATCAGAGCCATGTGGTTGGTTGGATGCTAATTTGCTAGTGTGGCGGAGAGAAGAGGGTTAAACTGAGACTTAACACCAGCCAAGGTAGACCAGCCTCTGTAGCCATCCAGTTATCTATATATACATACACCCGTCACTCTGCCTCTCCGGTGGATTTATGTCTTACATTTTTATCTCATACAGGTTTCTGTTTCCAAAACTAGAATCTGTAGACTTTACCCTTCGCCAAAGTAATTGTTTCATTTTTTTAAATTTTAAATGTGGTGTTTAAAATGTATTTTGACACTGATAGGGGTGGGGGGGATTTGAAGCCCTGTCAGACTGAGACAGGTTAGTCTCTGTAGAGAATGGAGTCTGACTGTGTGGTTGACCAAGTGTCTGTCTTGAAGAGGGTCAGTGCACACTGGAGTTGTGTGTTTTACAGGGTCAGCCATAGTAGTACCTTTCGGTTACTGGCCCAACACTATGCTACCACTAGTCTACCTGCCGCCTTATAACACATGGGGATTGGAGAAGAGAGAGGTTTAGGAGGTAGATCTTAGGAAGTTGCTCTCACTCTCTCTCTCTGGTGATTGGTGGGCTACAGGGTGAACTGTCTCCTGGATGATTGGATGACGCAGCACAGGCCTGTTTGATGTGCGTCAGGCTTCACTCTAATGTTGCGCGAATGTGTTCACACAGGGTCGTTCCACCTTGATTGCCAAATGAAATAGGAGAAGGACACATAGCCCCCCTCTCTTTCTCAATCTCATTTTGCTGTGTGTCTATGTGTGTGTCCTTCTTTTGGCTGTGTGTGTGTGTGTGTGTGTGTCAAGGTTACCGTTGGCCGATAATTGCTGTTTTTTGTATAAAAAAAGAAAAGCATTTCCCTCATGTCCCACCCATGTGTGTTTTCATTAGTCATCATGTATCTTATCACATACACACAGCATACAGAGCCTATTTTGAGCGGAATATCACCTCCGCTCTAGATCCTCATCTCGTTGCTGCTTGAGTGAAACCTGCTTTTAGAAGCCCAGTCATTGCACAGCAATTCTAAATGCAATCGCATGTTAACTGTTTTTGCTGGCCGCTAGGGTTGCAAAGGGTCGGAAACTTTCCGGTAAATTTCTATGGGAAGTTAAGCCCCGGGAATTTTGCTTAAATTCGTCAAAAAAGTTAGCTTATAACAGTGCACCATTTTTGGGGGGATACACAAGGCAATTCTAGGTCTTGTGGCATATTTTGGTTAAACTATCCCCAACCCTCTGCATGCACAGTGCATTCTTCCATCACATGTAAGGCTGATTCTCAAGATCTTGCACACTAATGAGATGCTATTGAGCCCACACTGCTACACTGTCTTAGCCAAGGACTACATGCTTTCTGGAAAGAATGCAACAAAGATGCAGAATCATCTGGCCAAGTGCATAAAGTTCCCTCAGCGCTCACAACGAGCAACCTCTGACAAAAGTCCCTCTACTTCTGTTCGAGATGAAAATGGTGAATCAAGACAACCTAGCAATAGCTCATGGTTCTCCTGGAATCAGATTTTTTTTTTGACAACGGAGGAATGTAGTCAGAGAAATGCTGATGAATGTCTTATGCAACTGGTTCACCTCTGATTCTCACAGGCAATGTGTATCGGGAGAGATTTCTGAGTGTTCTTTGCCCAGCATACACCCCTCCAACCAGACATGCTTTATCTACTCATTTGCTGGATGTAGAGTTCAACAGAGTTCAAGTGAAGGTCAAGTAAATCATAGAGAAAGCTAACTGTATTGCAATCATCTCTGATTGGTGGTCGAATGTCATGGGCAAGGAATAATTAGCTACATCACCTCCACCCCTCAACCAGTATTCTATAAGAACAAAGACACAAGGGACAACAGACACACCGGGCTCTACATTGCAGATGAGCTGAAGGCAGTCATCAATGACCTTGGACCACAGAAGGTATTTGCACTGGTGACAGACAATGCTGCGAACATGAAGGATGCTTGGTCTAAAGTCAAGGAGTCCTACCCTCACATCACACCCATTGGCTGTGCTGCTCATGCATTGAATCTGCTCCTCAAGGACATCATGGCACTGAAAACAATGGATACACTCTACACGAGATTCAAGGAAATGGTTAGGTGGGTCATATAGCAGCAATCTACCTCACCAAGCAAAGTGAGAAGAATAAGGGCACCATATTGAAGCTGCCCAGCAACACCAGTTGGGGTGGTATTGTCATGATTGACAGTCTGCTGGAAGTGAAGGAGTCTCTGCAAGAAATGGCCATATCACAGTCTGCCGATATGGACAGCCCCATCAAGAGGATCCTCCTGGATGATGTATTTTGGGAAAGAGTGGTAAGCAGCCTGAAACCCCTGAAACATATAGCAGTAGCCATTGCACGGATTGAGAGAGACAATGCCATCCTGTCTGATGTTCAGTCTCTGCTTGCAGATGTAAGAGAAATCCGTACTGCCCTGCCCACTTCACTGTTGCTCCAAGCAGAGGAAACGGCAGTTCTGAAATGCATCAAAGAGCGTGAAGACTTCTGCCTGAAGCCCATACACGCCGCAGCGTACATGTTGGACCCCAAGTATGCTGGCAAGAGCATCCTGTCTGGTGCAGAGATCAACGAGGCCTATGGTGTCATCACTACCGTGTCTTGCCACCTTGGCCTGGATGAGGGCAAGGTTCTTGGCAGTCTGGCGAAGTACACTTCCAAGCAAGGGCTTTGGGATGGAGATGCAATATGGCAGTCGTGCCAACATATCTCATCAGCCACCTGGTGGAAGGGACTTTGTGGATCTGAGGCTCTTTCCCCTGTTGCCTCCATCATTCTACAAATCCTATCAACATCAGCCACCTGAGAGTGCAACTGGTCCTTGTTTGGGAACACACACACCAAAGCTGACCAATACAAGGGTTGAAAAATTGGCGGCCACCCGGGCAAATTTGATGCTTTTTGAGCCTGACAAAGAGCCATCCTCAACAAGGTTAGAAAGTGACAGTGAAGATGAGGCCTCAGTCGGATGTTCAAGAGGTGGACATTGAGGAGGTCCAGGGAGAAGACATGGAAGCCTGAGAGGAAGACAACCAAAGCTTTAGTTTCTAGATTATCATTTTATGTATGTTGAAAACATTTTTGGGAGATGCGATGCGTCATTGGAGATCATTCAGTATTCCCTTTTGTTGTTCTGTGAAATCATCCCACGTGAAGAGTCAAATAATTTAATTAAAATTTGATTCGTAAACTAAATTGTTTTTTAAAAATGTATATTGGAAGCATTTAATCATTTGCAATTATATCTACTTATGATAAGCGTGCCTCCTATTCGCCATTCAAGTGCGTAGGCAGTGGTAGGCAGGCTATCAGCATGGCACACAGCACGTTGCAATGTGAGCTGGAGGCAGTAGGCCACGCATTATGAAAACATACACATATTTGTTTGAAACCTTGAAGTTTTACTTCATATTATAAGGCATGTCTTGCCTTCCTTCAAATTATATGAAAAATCCGTCCGTAGAAACGTGGAGGCAAATATTTTATAAAGACTTCATAATTTGCATTTCTCTCCTGTGTTATTGGTTTTCATATAGGCATATTGTCATACCTTCATACCGACCTTGTGCCATACCGGGATATTCGGTAATACCAGCACTGAACACAATGCTACCAAGTACATGTAATCCCATAGAGGGTGCTAATTAAATGCTAACGTGCATTGCAAATGGTTTGAGGGAGCGTGCAATTGGAATGTTGACTGCAGGAATGTCCACCAGAGCTGTTGCCAGAGAATTTTCTGTAAATCTTTCTACCGTAAGCCACCTCCAACATCGTTTTAGAGAATTTGGCAGTACGTCCAACCGTCCTCACAACCGCAGACCACGTATATAGCGTTGTGTGGGCGAGCAGTTTGCTGATGTCAACGTTGTGAACAGAGTGCCGCATGGTGGGGGTATGGGCAAGCATAAGCTACAGAAAACAAACACAATTGCGTTTTATCCATGTCAATTTGAACGCACAGAGATACTGTGACCAGATCCCGAGGTCTATTGTCGTGCCATAAATCCGCAGCCATTTCATGTTTCAGCATGATGATGCACGGCCCCATGCCGCAAGGATCTGTACACAATTTCTGGAAGCTGAAAATGTCCCAGCTCTACCATGGCCTGCATACTCTCCAGACATGTCCCCCATTTGAGCATGTTTGGGATGCTCTGGATCGATATGTACGACAGCGTTTCTGTTCCCTCCAATATACAGTAAATTCTCACCGCCATTGACGAGGACTGGGACCACATTCCACAGGCCACAATCAACAGCCTGATCAACTATATGTCAACGAGAGGTAAATGTTGGTCACACCAGATACTGTCTGGTTTTCTGATCCACGCCCCTACCTTTTTTTGTAAGGCATCTGTGACCAACAGATGCATATCTGTATTCCCAGCCATGTGAAATCCGTAGATAAGGCCTAATACATTTATTTAAATTGACTGATCGCCTTCTATGAACTGCAACTCAGTAAAATCATTGAAATTTGTTGCATTTATATTTTTGTTCCGTATAGTTACTAATTTAGAAAACTGTTGTACATTTGGGTAACTAAATAGTTAGAATGTATCTAGCTGGCAAACATTTAGTTGTGAATTCAATACTGCAATTGGATCACCTGGCGTGTGCTGCACAATAGGGAGTGACTCACAAGGGTCTGGTCTCTCTCACTGTTGTGTGCTTGTAAACAAGCACCATGTGACTGGGGACTACGGTAAGCTTCGTAATAATGTGATGGGTGAAATGAATTGCACAAGTTGACTGCAGGTATTTACTTAAGTACCTACAAATATTTTAATTCATAAAAAAAACATCAGGAATAGTTTCAACGGTGTTGGAAAACCATCACATGGCTTTTTCCAAATACCCTGGTATGTATACTGCCCCCAAGCCTATTTTCATATCAACTTTCTTTCATTGTCCAGAAGCCAAAGGCACAATCCTAGTCATATTAGTAACCCATCCGAGTTGTTGCATCTTTAGATTCTCCCTCTTCCTTTGTTTTTAACAGAGATTTTTTTCTCTCTGTCACATATGGGACCGCACACATCAGGTGCGCTGTTTAGAATGGCGTTTTCCTGCAAATGGCATTTTGGCAATTGTTTGAAAATGTAATTTGTATTGGGAGCTTCATCACAGAAGTGATCTAGGTATTATTCCTGTCATTCTGAGCACCGTTGGTGGACCACCTAATGGGTTTACGCGCCCAATGCATATGGGTCCGGTAAATTTCTCAACTGGCCGGTAATTTAAAATCTTGTCCAGCGCCACGTTTTCCTAATGGAAACCCTGGTGTGTTTGTGTGTATGCTCTTTTTCTTGACTGTGTGTGTTGCCTTTTTGTAGGAGTGGTTTTTAGCATGTTAGACCTCATTTTCCACATACTTTTAGTGTTTAAGCATCATCCAGACAATTGTTTTGGTCAGTTCCATACCTGAGATTTCTTTGGCTTGCATAGTTGCTTGCATGAGGTCATATAGTGGTAGTGGCCAGACTCTCACAAAAATAATTAAATAATCTGCAACCATCCACAATTGTGCTTTTGAAGAAAATGGAAAAGCTGCTTCAGCCGAAGTATGTTGGCAGTAGAGGTCGACCGATTTGAATCGGAATGGCCAATTTTTTTTTATTTTTTAAAATTAGGCCCAATTTCAAGTTTTCATAACAATCGGTAAAAACTTTTTAAATTTTTTATTTTTACACCTTTATTTAACTAGGCAAGTCCTTTAAGAACATTAAGAACAAATTCTTATTTACAATGACGGCCTAGGAACGGTGGGTTAACTGCCTTGTTCAGGGGCAGAATGACAGATTTTTACCTTGTCAGCTTGGGGATTCAATCTTGCAACCTTACAGTTAACTAGTCCAACGCTCTAACCACCTGATTACATTGCACTCCACGAGGAGCCTGCCTGTTACGCGAATGCAGTAAGTTTCTAGCTAGCATTAAACTTATATTATAAAAAAACAATCACAATCACTAGTTAACTACACATGGGTGATGATATTACTAGTTTATCTAGCGTGTCCTGCTTTGCACATAATCGATGCGGTGCGTATTCGCGAAAATGTGTACCTAACCATAAACATCAATGTCTTTCTTAAAATCAATACACAGAAGTATATATTTTTAAACCTGCATATTTAGCTAAAAGAAATCCAGGTTAGCAGGCAATATTAGCCAGGTGAAATTGTCACTTCTCTTGCGTTCATTGCACGCAGAGTCAGTGTATATACAACAGTTTGGGCCGCCTAATTTGCCAGAATTTTACATAATTATGACATAAAATTGAAGGTTGTGCAATGTAACAGGAATATTTAGACTTATGGATGCCACCCGTTCACTGAAAGAATAAACGTCTTGTTTTCGAGATGATAGTTTCCGGATTCGACCATATTAATGAACTAATGCTCGTATATCTGTGTGTTATGTTATAATTAAGTCTATTATTTGATAGAGCAGCCTGACTGAGCGGTGGTAGGCACCAGCAGGCTTGTAAGCATTCATTCAATCAGCACTTTTGTGCGTTTTGCCAGCAGCTCTTTGCTGTGCTTCAAGCATTGCGCTGTTTATGACTTCAAGCCTATCAACTCCCGAGATTAGGCTGGTGTAACTGATGTGAAATGGCTAGCTAGTTAGCATGGTGCACGCTAATAGCGTTTGAAACATCACTCGCTCTGAGGCTTGGAGTGGTTGTTCCTCTTGCTCTACATGGGTAACGCTGCTTCGATGGTGGCTGTTGTCGTTGTGTTCCTGGTTCGAGCCCAGGTAGGAGCGAGGAGAGGGACGGAAGCTATACTGTTACACTGGCAATACTAAAGTGCCTATAAGAACATCCAATAGTCAAAGGTTAATGAAATACAAATGGTATAGAGAGAAATAGTCCTGTAATTCCTATAATAACTACAACCTAAAACTTATTACCTGGCAATATTGAAGACTCATGTTAAAAGGAACCACCAGCTTTCATATGTTCTCATGTTCTGAGCGAGGAACTTAAATGTTAACTTTCTTACATGGCACATATTGCACTTTTACTTTCTTCTCCAACACTTTGTTTTTGCATTATTTAAACCAAATTGAACATGTTTCATTATTTATTTGAGGCTAAATTGATTTTATTGATGTATTATATTAAGTTAAAATAAGTGTTCATTCAGTATTGTTGTAATTGTCATTACTACAAATAAAAAATGTAAAAGTCCGATTTAATTGGTATCGGCTTTTTTGGTCCTCCAATAATTGACCTCTAGTTGGCAGTGTTGTTCTGCTCTCCAGAGCAACAAGTCTTGTGCTCAGGAGTAGGCGTGTCCATCTCTCGCTTGTCAACAGCACATGGATACACGTACAGGAATACGGATAAGGAATACAAGCAGCATTTCACTAGCTAGGACTAGCATACGGATAGCCTAGATGTCACTAGCTAGGACAGGGATTAGCATACAGATAGCCTAGATGACTAGAAGAAGCTATATAGGTTGTTGGATTGCTGAAGCATGTTCTGGGACGGTGTGTCACAGCCTCATCGGACTAAGCTTGTTGTTATTGCAGGCAATCTCAACACTGCGTTACAGGGAAGACATCCTCCTCCCTCATGCTTGGGCCATTCCCCCCCAGGAATGTCCGGGAACTTGCAGGTGCCTTGGTGGAAGAGTGGGGTAACATCTCACAGCAATAACTGGCAAATCTGGTGCAGTCCATGAGGAGGAGATGAACTGCAGTACTTAATGCAGCTGATGGCCACACCAGATACTGACTGTTGCTTTTGATTTTGACACCCCCTTTGTTCAGGGACACATTATTAAATTTATGTTAGTCACGTGTCTGTGGAACTTGTCAGTTGTTGAATCTTATGTTCATACAAATATTTACACATGTTAAGTTTGCTGAAAATAAACGCAGTTGACAGTGAGGATGTTTCTTTTTTCTTTTTCTTGCTGAGTTTATTTACATGGTTCTAGCCATAGACGTGTTGTGTAATACGTTTTGGTGTCATTACGTGTTCAGTCTTTACACGTTCTTGAGAATCAAGTGGTTCAGAGAAGCAGGTGTGACCTTTTCCAAGCTTTCTCCCTTGAGTTCCATCGCAATGCGAAACGCGACAAGACTGTATTGACTATGGAACATGGGAAAATATCAATAAGGGATCATTATAGGAAACCGATAACACGTTCAAATTGGTATGCATTCGTTATTGATCATTTCAACAGTTTACTTACTCTATGGGCAGCTGCCCGTTTTGTCCCTCTGGCCATGGAAAAACGGTTTCAATTACTCCTGGGTTGATGAGGGCTGGGAAAACCTGCATGATCTGTCACACAGACTATTGCGCTGTTAACGGCATCACCAGTGTCTTCGGTAGTTAAGTGTTGGCATTATGAAGTCCCATCGGAACAGCAAACACACTACATTTCGGTTGGTATTGCCTTGCACCCCCCCCCCCCCCTTCCCTGTCTCTGGGAACTGGTCTGCCGGTCTGCCCGTCTCATCTGTTGCCATTTCCCCCCTGTCTTCTATCTGTCGAAGCTCTTCATCAGTATATTCTGGCTCATATATAAATATGGTTCTCAATATGCTCATAATAGTGGAAATATCCAAGTGCCCACAAAGACATGAGATGGCTGTAGAGTTTCTTGTGAGGATGTTTTGAAGCTTTTTTTTTTTGTCTGCCCACTACCACTATAAGGCTTATGCAAGCAACTAAGCCAGCCAAAGAAATCTCAGGAATGGAACTCTGACTAAAACCACTGTCGAGATGATGCTTCAACACTTAAAAAAAAAAAAGGTGGAAAATGAAGTCTAACATGCAAAAACGAACCGAAATATCCCTTTAAGAATGTTTTTTTCCATTTGTCACATCCCCAGTATTGTCACATCCCCAGTATTGTCACATCCCCAGTATTGTCACATCCCCAGTATTGTATGTTCCGCAGAGTTCTATGTTATGTGTGCACGTTGCCTGAGTGTTGAGTGGAATGGACCCTCGTTAGCAGTAGAAGGAAATTAACCACCCCACACACACACACACACACACACCGTTAATTCACCGTGGGTGTTTTGCGGCGGGGTTTGTTGCTCGTGACAGAAGGAGAGGAGCAGCTGCGAGCAGTTGTTACATCACCAAGCAAGGACTGCTGTCGCCGTCACCATGGATAAGAGGCCTGATGACCAGGGGGAGAGCGAGTCCGACAGAGACAGAGAGAGAGAGAGAGGAGAGTGACTAAGTGAGACCGAGAGTCAGAAAGCCCAAGAGAGATGTTAGAGAGAAAGACTGTAGCTCTACTCCAAATCTCTCTCTCTATCTGTACTATCTGTATTTCTCTACCTCAACCCTTACCTATCTCACTAGCAAAACGCCCCCCCCCCCCCCCCCCCCCCCCTGTCATCTTGGCTGGGACCTCACGATATTATCATGACACTTAGGTGCCAATACGCAATGCATTGCTGTTCTTTACCGCGACGTTGTTGTAATTTGATGGTCCAAACCCAGGTAACATGCACATCTTTGGCCGACCTATCAAGTTGCATGGGGAATGTGTAGTTTGGAGAGAGATTGCACATTGGGAACATGCCAGTCGAGACATCCAGAATAGAATAGAC
Organism: Oncorhynchus clarkii lewisi; assembly: GCF_045791955.1. Classification (NCBI taxonomy): domain Eukaryota; kingdom Metazoa; phylum Chordata; class Actinopteri; order Salmoniformes; family Salmonidae; genus Oncorhynchus; species Oncorhynchus clarkii. The sequence goes on from NC_092147.1 coordinate 47,139,818, forward strand.
TTCAGCATGTTGATGTCTGGTCGTCGTATAAACGCTGTAAAACTGCAGAGTTTAGAATGTGGGCATTCTACATACATCTGCACGACGTCTCGCCAACGAGTAAACGCTGTCTAAACGTCTTTCTTCCCAATGTATCCTGTATACATCTCATGCCTACGTTGGGCATGTGTGTGTGTTATCTGGGAACATATTGCTCACTATATGTCTGTTGTAGAGAGCGCATGAGAAACTGATCAGTCATAGAAATGAAAGTGCTGAAAACACGTTGGCTCACTATTTAAAAAGGGGAACGAGCTACAGGATGGAGAATACCAGAGTTTTGGAGCAGGTACTGTCGACTAGCGCAGAAATAACGCTACCTAGCAACAACAACAAAAAAAGATTCACACCCCAATACTTTTTTTTTTCTCTCTCACATGTTGTTGTGTTACTGTCTGAATTTAAAATGGATTCAATTGAGATGTTTTTCTCTCACTGGCCTACACACACTACCCCATAATGTCACAGTTTTTCATAATTTGTCAAAATGAACTTAAAATGAAAAGCTGAAATGTCTTGAGTCTAACTAAGCCTAAATACCCCCAGGAGTAAAAATGTGCTTAACATAGCATAAGCTGCACGGACTTTTGTTTGCAATAATAGTGTTTAACATGATTTCTGAATGGCTACCTCATCTCTGTACCCCACACATACAATTTATCTGTAAGGTTGAGCAGTGAATTTCAAACACAGATTCAACCTCAAAGACCAGGGAGGTTTTCCAATGCCTTGCAAAGAAGGGCACCTATTGGTAGATGGTGTATCAATACACCCAGTCACTGCAAAGATACAGGTGTCCTTGCTAACTCAGTTGCCGGAGAGGAAGGAAAGCGCTCAGGAATTTCACCATGAGGCTAAGGGTAACGTTAAACCATTTTATTGGATGATGTCGGAGAACTGTTGTTACTCCAAAATAGTAACCTAAATGAGAGTGAAAAGGAAGCATGTATAGAAGACTATTTCAAAACATGCATCCTGTTTGGAACAAGGCACTAAAGTAATGCTGCAAAAAAACGTGTCAAGCAATGAAATTTTGTCCTGAATACAAATAGTTTTGTTTGGGGCAAAATGAAGATGGGAGATGAATTCACCTTTTCAGCAGGATAATAACCTAAAACACAAGGCCAAATCTACATTGGAGTTGCTTACCAAGAAGACTGTGAATGTTCCTGAGTGGCCGAGTTACAGTTTTAACCTAAATCTGCTTAAAAAACTATGGCAAGACTTGGTTGTCTAGCAATGATCAACAACCAATTTGACAGAGCTTGAAGAATTTAGAAAATAATAATGGGCAAATATTGTACAATCCAGGTGTGCAAAGCTCTTAGAGACTTACCCAGAAAGGCTTGCATCTAATGGCTGCCAAAGGTGATTCTAACATGTATTGACTCAGGGGTGTGAATACTTATGAAAATGATTGATTTCTGTGTTTAATTTGCAATAAATGTGCAGACATTGATAAGAACATGTTTTCACTTTGTCATTTTGGGATATTGAGTGTAGATGGGGGGGGGGAGAAAATATTCCATTTAGATTTCAGGTTGTAACATAACAAAATGTGGTCAAGGGGTATGAATACTTTCTGAAGGCTGTGTGTGTGTGAATATACAGTTGAAGTCGGAAGTTTACATTACACTAAATTGACTGTGCCTTTTTTAAAAAGCTTTGAAAATTATGTAATGGCTTTAGAAGCATCTGATAGACCTCCAATTGACTCAAATTATGTCAATTAGCCTATCTGTGGATGTATTCCAAGGCCTACCTTCAAACTCTGTGCCTCTTTGCGTGACATTATGGGAAAATCAAAAGAAATCAGCCAAGACCTCAGAAAATAAATTGTAGACCTCCACAAGTCTGGTTCATTCTTGAACGTGCATTTGGAAATTGCTCCCATCTGTACAAACAATAGTACGCAAGTAAAAACACCATGGGACCACGCAGCCGTCATACCGCTCAGGAAGAAGACGCGTTCTGTCTCCTAGAGATTATCAAATCAAATCAAATTTTATTTGTCACATACACATGGTTAGCAGATGTTAATGCGAGTGTAGCGAAATGCTTGTGCATTATACTTTGGTACGAAAAGTGCAAATCAATCCCAGAACAACTGAAAATGACCTTGTGAAGATGCTGGAGGACACAGGTACAAAAGTATCTATATCCACAGTAAAACGAGTCCTATATCGACAACCTGAAAGGCCGCTCAGCAAGGAAGAAGCCACTGCTCCAAAACCGCTGTAAAAAAAGCCAGACTACGGTTTGCAACTGCACATGGGGACAAAGATCATACTTTTTGGTGAAATGTCCTCTGGTCTGATGAAACAAAAATAGAACTGTTTGGCCATAATGACCATTATTATGTTTGGAGGAAAAAGGGGGAGGCTTGCAAGCCGAAGAACATCATCCCAACCGTGAATCACGGGGGTTGCAGCAGCATGTTGTGGGGGTGCTTTGCTGCAGGATGGACTGGTGCGCTTCAGAAAATAGATGGCATCATGAAGGAGGAAAATGATGTGGATATATTGAAGCAACATCTCAAGACATCAGTCAGCAAGTTAAAGCTTGGTCGCAAATGGGTCTTCCAAATGGACAATGACCCCAAGGATACTTCAAAGTTGTGGCAAAATGGCTTAAGAACAACAAAGTCAAGGTATTGGAGTGGCCATCGCAAAGCCCTGACCTCAAATCTATAGAACATTTGTGGGCAGAACTGAAAGTGTGTGCGAGCAAGGAGGCCTGCAAACCTGACTCAGTTACACCAGCTCTGTCAGGAGGAATGGGCCAAAATTCACCCAACTTATTGTGGGAAGCTTGTGGAAGGCTACCCGGAACGTTTACCCAGGTTAAACAATTTAAAGGCAATGCTACCAAATACTAATTGAGTGTATGTAAACTTCTGACCCACTGGGAATGTGATGAAAGAAATCAAAGTTGAAATAAATCATTCTTTCTTATTATTCTGACATTTCACATTCTTAAAATAAAGTGGTGATCCTAACTGACCTAAGACAGGGACATTTTATTAGGATTAAATGTCAGAAATTGTGAAACTGAGTTTAAATGCATTTGGCTAAGGCGTGTGTGTGTGTGTGTGTGTGTGTGTGTGTGTGTGTATATACATACGTATATGTGTGTGTCGATATATTGTCCAAAATAATGTTGCCAAATATAACTATCAATTTATTCCCTCATCACTACTTTCATCCCTGTTGTACTCTCATTCTTTCTCTGTTATCATCTCTTATTGAAGAGTGTGGAATAGCTCTGAGCACAGGGCCGTGGTTCCCGATCGATGACTAGGCATCTGCGTGAGGAGAAGGGCCTGCCAGTGTGTGTGTGTGTGTGTGTGTTTGTCTGTTCCTCTTGGATATAATTAATTGAGATGTCTCCCACAGACTTTAGTAAGAGTAATTACGATGAATAATAGGGTATTAGACTAGAGGAAGGTTAATGACAATGAATAATGACAAAGAATATGATGACTTGTCATTCACCACATTTCAATTTCATCATTCCATTACAATTGAAAGAATGATTAACTAACTAAAAGGTGGTTAAATAATTAATCCTACAACAAAGCAATGCACAAACCGCAATGACAGCAGAGACACTGGCCAGCACTGCCACAGACCCCAGACCCCAATGACTACTTAGATAGAAGTTCTATCGTCACCGTGTCAGCAGAAATCCGACTGAGGCCAGCCACAATGGAAATAAACCTTCAGGCTCGGTGTTAATCCTCCATAATTGTTACGTTCATGTTAATGTCGCCTCCAGCTGGAGCGTCTTTATATGCATTTGAATGATCATATGAATTAAATCAATCAGTCCATGGGAGCCGTGGGGACGTGACTGGAGCTGTTGGAATGGGAAACGCCAAGTGTGTGTGTGTTTGTGTGAGAGAGCGAGAGAGGCTGAGGATTGAGGAAGGGCCGGGATGTGATGGGAAGAGAGCGGTGTTTTAAGTGCTGCTGTGTCTGTGCTGTATAAGGCCTGGCTGGCTTTCATTTGGACTGGTGCCCTGTGCCTCCCCCAACAGCAGACAGTAACCCCACTACAGCCCACTCAATGAGACACTCCGTACTGGACGGTGACATCTGGCCGCTGTCTGCTTTTATTAAATATATGTAGACATACAGTGCCTTGCGAAAGTATTCGGCCCCCTTGAACTTTGCGACCTTTTGCCACATTTCAGGCTTCAAACATAAAGATATAAAACTGTATTTTTTTGTAAAGAATCAACAAGTGGGACACAATCATGAAGTGGAACGACATTTATTGGATATTTCAAACTTTTTTAACAAATCAAAAACTGAAAAATTGGGCGTGCAAAATTATTCAGCCCCTTTACTTTCAATGCAGCAAACTCTCTCCAGAAGTTCAGTGAGGATCTCTGAATGATCCAATGTTGACCTAAATTACTAATGATGATAAATACAATCCACCTGTGTGTAATCAAGTCTCTGTATAAATGCACCTGCACTGTGATAGTCTCAGAGGTCCGTTAAAAGCGCAGAGAGCATCATGAAGAACAAGGAACACACCAGGCAGGTCCGAGATACTGTTGTGAAGAAGTTTAAAGCCGAATTTGGATACAAAAAGATTTCCCAAGCTTTAAACATCCCAAGGAGCACTGTGCAAGCGATAATATTGAAATGGAAGGAGTATCAGACCACTGCAAATCTACCAAGACCTGGCCGTCCCTCTAAACTTTCAGCTCATACAAGGAGAAGACTGATCAGAGATGCAGCCAAGAGGCCCATGATCACTCTGGATGAACTGCAGAGATCTACAGCTGAGGTGGGAGACTCTGTCCATAGGACAACAATCAGTCGTATATTGCACAAATCTGGCCTTTATGGAAGAGTGGCAAGAAGAAAGCCATTTCTTAAAGATATCCATAAAAAGTGTTGTTTAAAGTTTGCCACAAGCCACCTGGGAGACACACCAAACATGTTGAATAAGGTGCTCTGGTCAGATGAAACCAAAATTGAACTTTTTGGCAACAATGCAAGACGTTATGTTTGGCGTAAAAGCAACACAGCTGAACACACCATCCCCACTGTCAAACATGGTGGTGGCAGCATCATGGTTTGGGCCTGCTTTTCTTCAGCAGGGACAGGGAAGATGGTTAAAATTGATGGGAAGATGGATGGAGCCAAATACAGGACCATTCTGGAAGAGAACCTGATGGAGTCTGCAAAAGACCTGAGACTGGGACAGAGATTTTTCTTCCAACAAGACAATGATCCAAAACATAAAGCAAAATCTACAATGGAATGGTTCAAAAATAAACATATCCAGGTGTTAGAATGGCTAAGTCAAAGTCCAGACCTGAATCCAATCGAGAATCTGTGGAAAGAACTGAAATCTGCTGCTCACAAATGCTCTCCATCCAACCTCACTGAGCTCGAGCTGTTTTGCAAGGAGGAATGGGAAAAAAGTGTCAGTCTCTCGATGTGCAAAACTGATAGAGACATACCCCAAGCGACTTACAGCTGTAATCGCAGCAAAAGGTGGCGCTACAAAGTATTAACTTAAGGGGGCTGAATAATTTTGCACGGACAATTTTTCAGTTTTTGATTTGTTAAAAAAGTTTGAAATATCCAATAAATGTCGTTCCACTTCATGATTGTGTCCCACTTGTTGTTGATTCTTCACAAAAAAATACAGTTGTATATCTTTATGTTTGAAGCCTGAAATGTGGCAAAAGGTCGCAAAGTTCAAGGGGGCCGAATACTTTCGCAAGGCACTGTAGATCACCGCCACTACTGGCTTCCCAGGCAGTGGTCAGTAAAGCTATAGAGTTCGCTGCAAGGGCTTAGCAATGTTAACGTAAGCCTTTAAAAAATATATTTAATCGGGAGGACTTGCCCTATCCATCCCGGTAAACTGTTTCCTAGTTTAACTATGCGTGTGTGTGTTCAGTTTCATATCCACGGAAATTCAGAAACTGTCTGTAATAAAACAACCAAATGAGGTTGTTCTCTTCTTTATCTCTGTCTCAGTACAGTCCTGCCTTGAGGCTGCGGCTAGGGGTCGTCTGGCTTGTGAGGAGAGGAGGTCTCGGCGACTGTCTTGTCGTTATACAGAAACAGCTTTGTCCTATAGGAGAGGATAGCAGAGGAGAGCTGCTCTTCTCAACACTGGCTCTTCTGTTGTCCCGCTCGTGGTTACACTACTGTTAGCACTGCCCTCCTACCTGCTGTCAGGGGACACGGGGCTACCTACCTTTTTTAGGTCCCCACATTTTGAACCTAGTTAGGTCCCCTTAGTGTGACGGGGGGGATAGTCGGATAGCTCCGGTCTTCGAGGGGCCATTGGTGTCGCACGTTTGCCCTCTATTCCTCTACAGTAAAATGCCAACGCAAGTCAGCGTCATTCACAAGTTACTTCAATTCCATAAGGACTTTCCTGGCCCGTCACAGGCCTCTTCTGTTCCATTCTACTCCCAACATTACTTAACCACCCACCTCATCTCATTTATGGCCACATAGTGTCTTTACAGCCTCCCCTCAATCCCTCCTCTATTTGATAGGTTTGGGTTGGTGGCAATATTCCCAGGCAGGGGACTTTAATTCAATCTGAAAGGAGGTGGTTGTTTTTAAAGGATGCAGAGCGCTTTGGGGTCGTTACAGTGTGGGCTTATTTTATTGGAACCCGCGGTATGTACACTGAGCTTCTGGGGACGAGGAAGGCGAAAGCTGCATGGTTTAGGGAGAGGGGGGGGGGGGGGGGGGGGTGGTGTGTATTGAAGGTTTTTGGAAGGGGGTCTCTGAAGCGGGCGGGTGGGTTATGTACCTAGGGCGGTCCGCTGTGTGTGTGTGTGTGTGTGTGTGTGTGCGCGTATATTGAAGGGGGTCTCTGAAGCGGGCGGGTGGGTTATGTACCCAGGGCGGTCCACTGTGTGTGTATTGAAGCGGGTGGGTTATGTACCCACGGCGGTCCGCTGTGTGTGTATTGAAGCGGGTGGGTTATGTACCCAGGGCAGTCCGCTGTGTGTGTATTGAAGCGGGTGGGTTATGTACCTAGGGCGGTCCGCTGTGTGTGTATTGAAGCGGGTGGGTTATGTATCCAGGGCGGTCCGCTGTGTCTGTATTTTAGCGGGTGGGTTATGTACCCAGGGCGGTCCGCTGTGTGTGTATTGAAGCGGGTGGGTTATGTACCCAGGGCGGTCTGCTGTGTGTATTGAAGCGGGTGGGTTATGTATGTGTTGAAGCGGGTGGGTTATGTATGTGTTGAAGCGGGTGGGTTATGTATCCAGGGCGGTCCGCTGTGTGTGTATTGAAGCGGGTGGGTTATGTATCCAGGGCGGTCCGCTGTGTCTGTATTTTAGCGGGTGGGTTATGTACCCAGGGCGGTCCGCTGTGTGTGTATTGAAGCGGGTGGGTTATGTACCCAGGGCGGTCTGCTGTGTGTATTGAAGCGGGTGGGTTATGTATGTGTTGAAGCGGGTGGTTTATGTATGTGTTGAAGCGGGTGGGTTATGTACCCAGGGCGGTCCGCTGTGTGTGTTTAAAGGAAACCAGGGCTGTCAGTCTGTATTTGGCGTAAATTCATGGTGATGGGCGGAAACATAGCTTCCTTGCGTTTTTTGGGGTTAAGAGACCAGAGGCAAATCAGCCCACTCAGACACACGCACAAACACCCACACATGAACACACACACACACTTTTTGAGGAGGTCCACTTGACCTTCAGCCCTGTGCGACCTCCAGTGAATGAGTTAGTGGTTGTTAGTTAGTTAGCCAACATGAGTTTGATTGCGTGATGAACAGTGTGTGGTTGACGTGATCTAGGAGGCCCCTGTCCAGACTGACCATTAAAGAGGAACAGAACATGTTTTAATAGGCATGTGACTGGGCAATTCCACAGTAATGGAATAATGCTTTGACTCTGTTTTTTTAATCACTTTAAAATATATGCTAAACAAACAAAAAAAAGATTTCAAAGTTGATGCACAAGGACTAACACTTTCCACAAAATGTACAAAAACAAATTCAGCAGATTAACTTTGCAGGTGTGAACTTTGGTAACGCCAATGCGAGCAGATATTGCACTAACTTCCAGTCATTGCTCTAACGCTAGTTAGCATTGGCCGGCGAAACTACCCTGAACTTCCTTCATACTGGACACAGAGACCTGAACATGGTTTCCACTAGTTCATCTGGCTCTGGGGAAGGGAGTATCCCTTTTAAAAGATGTCTGCAGAAAGACTGGGGTGTCAGCTATGACATGGCACTGTGAGTTTTATAAAACAAAATATATTTTTGGTTATTCAAGTACAGTATGTGAAGTGGCTTTACACCCGGTAACGGAATTGCGTCGTGGGTCCCTGGTCTGTACTACACAGAAATGCATAATTATGGATATGAATGTCATTCTCCTTGTGTTTCACAAGTTTGGACAGTGCAGCAGATCACAGAAGAGTATAGAGTGTAGAGTTCTGTGCAGAAGACTGTTACAGTAGAATATACTGTATTCGACTCTACTGTGCTATACTCTTTCTTTACTGTAATGTATTTCACTGTACTGTGCTATCCAAAATTGTGAAACACACGAACTGTGATGGGTTCCGATTTGGCTGGGTCTGTCTGTCTGGGCGTTTACATCAAGGTCAAGGTGGGCTGAATAAATGTCAACTGCCCATGGGCGTCCGGTGCTCAGTGGGTGAGGGTGTCGGTTACATTCAACGGAGAGACAAAGGGGCTCATGAGTAGGTGTGCGTGAGCGAGTTTGATTGATCCCTTTTGGTTTTGACCAACAGACAAGGAAAACCATCATGAGCTGAACATAACAGTATACCACTGTAAGGGAGGACAGTAGCGGGTGACCGAAATATATTTTGTGACTTATGATTTCCCGTGGTAGCGAATTCAGTTTGGTAACAGAATTAAGAGTTTTAATCACTTAATAATTAACAAACAAAATTCATATCAGTAAAATGACGATAACTAATTGATAGGTCTACCTTTTACTTGTTACTTCGGTGAACTTTCGTTATCCTCTCTCCTCATGAGGGAGAGAAATTAGAAAATATCTTAAAGATATGTGGGTTTTTGGTCAGTATTTCTTAAACTTACAGAAGGTAAACAATTTCTCCAAAATAAAATATACAGTAAGTGTTGATATTAGTTGGCAGGTGTCTTTACGTCAACTTTTATTGTGTTTTGATGTATTTCTGATACCATTTTAAGACTTTTTCTGGTAGATGTTTTCTAAGACCCATTTTCCATCTATTTATCGTGAAATCAAAGCCTCTTTATTTATGATTATGTCACTTTTTTTTAAACATGGAAAATGGTTGAAAAATGTATCTATGCCCAAAATATAGACTGAGCTTTCATTTCACACCCAAATTGATGTGCTCATGGGTCCTTTTTTAGATGGAAATGCCCCGGTGTGGTAATGGACTTGTTGAAGGGTCAACAGCATCCGTCTCACACGGACACACACACACACACACACACACACACAGACACAGCGAGAGAGAGAGAGTTCATTTGATTGAGTGGCCGGCCTCGCACTCAAGCGCTACACACACCAAATGAGGTGTAGATGTGTTTGTGCACAAGTGAATTGCATTGTCACCTTGTGCTGTACATTGCCAGTGCCCCGCCACTCTAAAACAAGTGCTAAAACCACAGCGGCCATTTTATCTCCTGTGTCTGGGACTGAAAGCAGCAGAGTAGTGCTGGTAGAGTGGGGTTCATTAAATATCTGCTGTGCAAGACTCTAGGCCATGGTATTTGTCAATGGATGGTAGGCCCTGCTAAAGTTCTCACTCTAGTCATATGGTTTATTACTCTGCCAACCTACAAACAACCCCTTCTCTTTCTCTCTTTCTTTCTTGCTTTCCCCCCCTTCTCTCTCTCTCTGCATGTCCTTTCTTCCCCAACCACCCCTGTTTCTGTCACTCTCTCCCACCCACATATTGTGCTTGAACATAATGTTCCATCTTATTTGTGTTAAGGATGCGCATCTCTCCCTTTCAAGACGATTTGATACGTATCTAGATACACGGGCTCCGATACAATACAGGAACGATACATTTCAGTTTGAAACAATTCGGTGCGTTTCCATTTGATTTAGAGGAACGAATCGACGCGCTTCATTCTGATGCGATACGGTTCGACACGCAAACATTTGCTGAGTGTATATATTCATTTTCTTTTCTAAAATTTCAAATCTTGTGAGCTCAGCGTCTCTGAGCTGGATCTATCTAAGCTGACTTGTCTTTGTGTGCGTACAAATGATGTGTGTATGTGGGTACCTGAGCTGAGCCATAAGGGAGACTGGGCATCTACCACCCCGCTATCAGATTGGGGGGGTGCAGGCAATGCATGCTTTGTGATCTGAAATCACCATCACCCACTTATTAACTTGTCATTTTTGCAGATTAGAAGTGTTTGAGCTAGTAGTGTATCGACATTTATCTTTAAAAAAATAAATAAAAGCATGACAAAGCAAATTAATATATAGCACAACTTTGGATTTCACCCAGTCTCAAAATTGAATTGTTTTGACCGCTTGCATAAACTCCTGTAACCCAATTTTGCAAGCTCTGATATTGCTCATATTTTTTATATAAGTAGGCAGTTGTCTGCCCTACATACACAAACATAGATAATTAGGATATCTTAATGCATATTGGAAATATAGACCTGGGAAACATATATTTAGAAAAGGAATACTTTCACCAAATTACCAAAAAGGATTCTTTCAACTTTACATCACCAAGTTATCCCATTAGGTAAACTATTTACAGTATTAAATTGCCTATTGTAGAATAAAGGTAACCTTTCACGTTGAACAGCTTCAGTGCTATTCTTTGTTTACACCCATTTAGCATCGTTCACACCCGCTAATGCCTTACATGCTGACCAGACCGGACACGCCGCGTGCGCGAGCGTTGCAAAATAAATGTAGAAATCCATTTTATTCAATTATTGCACCCACACTGCTCACGTGCGCCAACGAGCGTCTGCTTTGCCAAGGGCAAAAATAAAAGTTATTCCTATTTCTGACGCAGATCGCGCTGCAAGTCCTGCCTCTCCCATCTCCTCATTGGTTTATAGAAGCAGGCACCCACGTGCCATCTCCTCATTGGTTATACCCACACGGGTGATTGAAAGACAAACTGTTTTGCCGGTCGCCGTGGTAAAAATTTAGATGCCAATCACCATATAAGTTCAAAGATGAAAAACCCTGGAAGGAAGAGAGATGACTAGAAACAATTCGGTTGACCGTTTTATGTGTAGATTAATTGTCATCCCTCTCAACCATACAATTGTTCAATTCCTGTCTGCTGCAGATTGTCATTCTCCCAAGTCGTCCTATAATAATGTGGAGTTATATTATTGTTATATCTCTGTGTACATTTAAGGGCCAGACGTGCTGCCCTGTTCTGAGCCAATTATAATTTTCTTAAGTCCCTCTGTGGCACCTGACCACACGACTGGACAGTAGTCCAGGTGTGACAAAACTAGGGCCTGTAGGACCTGCCTTGTTGATAATGTTGTTAAGTTCCTTGCTCAGAACATGAGAACATATGAAAGCTGGTGGTTCCTTTTAACATGAGTCTTCAATATTTCCAGGTAAGAAGTTTTAGGTTGTAGTTATTATAGGAATTATAGGACTATTTCCCTCTATACTATTTGTATTTCATTAACCTTTGACTATTGGATGTTCTTGTAGGCACTTTAGTATTGCCAGTGTAACAGTATAGCTTTCGTCCCTCTCCTCGCCCCTACCTGGGCTCGAACCAGGAACACATCGACAACAGCCACCCTTGAAGCATCGTTACCCATGCAGAGCAAGGGAAACAACTACTCCAAGTCTCAGGGCGAGTGATGTTTGAAACGCTATTAGCGCTCACCCCGCTAACTAGCTAGCCATTTCACATTGGTTATTTTATTTATTTTACCTTTATTTAACTAGGCAAGTCAGTTAAGAACAAATTCTTATTTTCAATGACGGCCTAAGAACAGTGGGTTAACTGCCTGATAAGGGGCAGAACGACAGACTTGTACCTTGTCAGCTCGGGGGTTTGAACTTGCAACCTTCCGGTTACTAGTCCAACGCTCTAACCACTAGGCTATCCTGCCTAATCTCGGGAGTTGATAGGATTGAAGTCATAAACAGCGCAATGCTTTAAGCATTGCGAAGAGCTGCTGGCAAAACGCACTAAAGTGCTGTTTGAATGAATGCTTACGAGCCTGCTGGTGCCTACCATCGCTCAGTTAGACTGCTCAAATCATAGACTTAATTATAACATAACATTATAACATAATAACACACAGAAATACGAGCCTTAGGTCATTTAATATGGTCGAATCTGGAAACTATCATATCAAACAAAACGTTTATCATTCAGTGAAATACGGAACCGTTCCAATGTTCCATATTTGATTTAACGGGTGGCGTCCATAAGTCTAAATATACCTGTTACATTACACAACCTTCAATGTTATGTCATAATATGTCATTACGCAAAATTCTGGCAAATTAGTTCGCAACGAGCCAGGTGGCCCAAACTGTTGCATATACCCTGACTCTGCGTGCAATGAACGCAAGAGAAGTGACACATTTTCACCTAGTTAATATTGCCTGCTAACCTGGATTTATTTTAGATAAATATGCAGGTTTAAAAATACATACTTCTGTGTATTGGTTTTAAGAAACGCATTGATATTTATGGTTAGGTACAGTCGTGCAACGATTGTGCTTTTTTCGCAAATGCGCTTTTGTTAAATCATCCACTGTTTGGCGAAGTTCGCTGTCTTTGTTAGGAAGAAATAGTCTTCACACAGTTTTCAGTGAGCTAGACGGCCCAAACTGCTGCATATACCCTGACTCTTTTGCAAGAGAAGTGACACCATTCTTCCTAGTTAAAGAAATTCATGTTAGCAGGCAATATTAACTAAATATGCAGGATTAAAATATATACTTGTGTATTGATTTTAAGAAAGGCATTGATGTTTATGGTTAGGTACATGTTGGAGCAACGACAGTCCTTTTTCGCGAATGCCACCGCATCGATTATATGCAACGCAGGACACGCTAGATAAACTAGTAATATCATCAACCATGTGTAGTTAACTAGTGATTATGATTGTTTTTTATAAGCTAAGTTTAATGCTAGCTAGCAACTTACCTTGGCTTTTTACTGCCTTCGCGTAACAGGCAGGCTCCTCGTGGAGTGCAATGTAATCAGGTGGTTAGAGCGTTGAACTAGTTAACTGTAAGGTTGCAAGATTGAATCCCCGAGCTGAGAAGGTAAAAATCTTGTCGTTCTGCCCCTGAACAAGGCAGTTAACCCACCGTTCCTAGGCAGTCATTGAAAATAAGAATGTGTTCTTAACTGACTTGCCTAGTTAAATAAAGGTGTAAAAAAAAATATATATATATATATATACAGTGGGGCAAAAAAGTATTTAGTCAGCCAACAATTGTGCAAGTCCTCCCACTTAAAAAGATGAGAGGCCTGTAATTTTCATCATAGGTACACTATGACAGACAAAATGAGAGAAAAAAAAATCCAGAAAATCACATTGTAGGATTTTTAATGAATTTGTTTGCAAATTGCTTGTTTGTAGGTATATAATAAATCGGCCAAATCAGTGTCCAAATATACTGATTTCCGATTGTTGTGAAAACTTGAAATCGGCCCTAATTAATCGGCCATTCCGATTAATCGGTCGACCTCTAGACCAGACCCCAACTTTGATATGTAAAGAATAGATACAATTTGAGTGTGTAGCACATCAATCACAGGAGGTTGGTGGCAACTTAATTGGGGAAGACGGGCTCGTGGTAATGAGTGGAACAAATATATCAAACGCGTGGTTTCCATGTGTTGGATGCCATTCCAGCCATTATTATGAGTCACGTTGGTAGAGTTTAAATACCTGCTCGGTTTAAATATCACAGTGTAATTGTCTTTAGGTCAGCTTTTTTTTTTTTGTTATGACATTTGTGTTTCTTTACGTAATATGTCATTGTACTGTATGTGTGTCTATAGTTTTGTTCAATGGTGTGTTAGTGTACGTAAGTTGTTTTGTCTGGAACATTGTCCCCCCCTGCTGCTGTCAGACAAGTTCTCTTGAAAATAAATGTTATCTCAATGAGAAAAACCTGTATAAATAAAGGTTAAATAAAATAAAAAATGTAATAAATAGAGCCCTCCTCTTCTCAGCCACCTCCAATGACGTCGGTGCCATACCATAGCCTTATTTATGCATTGACATTTTGGGATTTCCCTTTTGGCACAAGCCTTCATATAGCCTAAATGAGCACAATTCTATTCAATTCACCCATTAGCCACATGAGTATTCGGTTTGCGATTGGTTTTGACGGAGAGAGCACTCATACCTGCTGGGTTGTTCTTGTTAGCCTAGCGCTGTTGGCATCTGGGGCCTGTAAATGCCATTGTAGTGGGACCGAATTAGCCACTCGCACGTTCCCTGCCTGCCTGGCCTGCTGCTCGGCTGGTTATATAAGAGTGGCTTGGTTTGTCCCTAGCGGTGGAGGCTCAACACCAGCTAACGGCTAATGTAAATGTAATGTCACTGACTGTTCCTCTGCTGTCACGTCACCCTGAGGCAAGGCACACACATTTCAGTAGGATAGACTCTAAGCAAACATGCTGTGACAGAGAGAGAGAGAGAGCGAGCGGGGGGGAGGGAGGAACTTAGAGGCATAGAGAGAGAGACTGAGAAATGAAGAATGTTGTGAAGAATGGATGGGGTGACATGGATGGAAATGGAGAGCTGGAGACGGAGCGAGTGAGGAGGGATGGAGAGTGTAGCTAAAAAACGTCTATTCCAAAATGGCAATACCATTTAGAATGGCTCCACTGTGGTGCAGCTGTATACTGTAGTAGAATATGACACACAGATAGAAAGGGGGTAGACTGGCCAGCCACTTTGAAGCTTCAAACAGCGTTCGAAACGTCAATCTTTTCTCAAAGGCTATCTGCAGGTGCAGTTGGTATGCTCTGCTATAGGTTTAAGTGCTGTTGTAGATCCAAGAAGGATGTGCTCAGACATGATGTATTAGTTGTTAGTTGAAAGACTTGATCCAATCCGACGCTACTGTTGCTGACACATTCCTATTGAGCAACACTTAAAAACATGAACAGATTCTACTTGTCTACCCATGTGTGAAAATCTCTGTTAAATCAGCCTTATATTCTCCACTGTTTCCATTTACAGACCCCTGAGTCACTCCTCAAACAAATCTCCCTTTCCTGTTCTCTCGCTCTCTCTCTCTCGCGCTCTTTCTCTCTCCTGGTCTCTTTTCTCTCTCTCTGTCAGGCATGTGCTGGTAAATGTTCATGTGTTTATTGATCCCTCCAGCAAAGTGAAATCCCTCACGACTGCCATGTTTGGCCAGTGTTCTCTCGCTCACTCGCTCTCTCTCTCTCCTCTTGCTCACTCTCGCGCTCTCTCGACTCAAAAGGCAGATCTGTTTCTATGTTACAGTAAGCTACCCAACATACTGGAAATGAGAAGAGATCATCATTTGATTCATGCTGTGTGTGTCCGTGTCTCTCTCTTATCTAGATCATTACATTATTCCCATACTGTTTTTCTAGTTGGCAAATTAGTGGATGACCTGTCTCTCTTGTTAGTAGAGCACAGACTGTGATGTGCACATGCACCCCCCTCCATTCACCTTCCCTCTCATTGCCCAACTAATCATCGGTCTTGCTGTACATTTGAATCCATCTCCTATGATCCTTCGGGAAGCCCAGGTCTTTTCATATGGATATTTGTCTCCCACAAGGCATTGCAGCACAGTGAAGGGTACGCTCCACCCCACCCCACCCGAGAAGAAAAGGAATAGAGAGACGATCAGGATGAGTCACTCTTCTCTTTCGTTCTCTTTATCTCTCCACCCTCTCCCTTCCATGAGGGAGGGATGGCCTCACCATATAGAACATATGGTAAATGGATCTCTAGTATTGTTCGTGTTACATGGGTTAAAATGGAAAAGACTGGTATGAGAAGTGCATGTATGGTTGAAAGACCTTTTCATTGAAGCAGGTACACTTCTTTGGTGGTACTTTTTGACAGTTCAGAGGAGTAGGTTTAGGTGATTTTTTTTTGTTTTTGTTGACGCGTCATGTCTTATGGTTGTTCATGTGGGGTTCAGGGGCGGCAGGGTAGCCTAGTGGTTAGAGCGTTGGACTAGTAACCGGAAGGTTGCAAGTTCAAACCCTTGAGCTGACGAGGTACAAATCTGTTGTTCTGCCCCTGAACAGGCAGTTAACCCACTGTTCCTAGGCCGTCATTGAAAATAAGAATTTGTTCTTAACTGACTTGCCTAGTTAAATAAAGGTTATATATAAATCGTAGTGCCTGGGTGGGTGTGACAGAAGGGAGAGAGAGCTGGGGGACCCCCAGGACCCATACTGCCCCACACACACACACTCTGGCCAGTATTCCAGTAAAGCCTCCAATATCCCAGAGCCCTCCGTATCTCTAGAGAACATAAATGTAGATAGCCTATCACGGCAAAGCTTTATCCTCAGTCATAATATATTCAGTTTTTCGTCACTAAGCTCACTTAAGGTGAGGTGTTTTAGTGAATGAGAACAGGGGGAAGCAGTATTGCCAGTCGTGTGTGTGTGTGTGTGTGTGTGCATGTGAATATCAAAGGCAGGATCTTTAGATGGGCAGCTTTGAGGCAGAACTCTTGCATTCAGACATTATTTTTTGTTAATGACCCAAAAGCGTTCTTTTCCCCTGGTTCTTGCAAAGAACAAGCTAGTGTGTGAGAAGAGAGGCAAGGGTGAAGGCCCCGTGGAAGTCTTTAAATACCACAAAGAGCTCGCTGTGTCTGATTTTAAACGGTCCTACACACACCCATACACAGTCGACAAAAGCCTCTCTCATGGCTGACCTTTCGACCTTGGCCCCTGCCGCATATGATTCCAAACGGCCATTATTCCGGAGTCCTTGATGGCAGAATTTCCCAATCCCAGGGTTGTCCTTCTGTCTGCCTGCTAAAAAAAAAATATATATATATATTCCCCTGGCCCCACCATCACACAAACCCACCCTAGTAGCCATGTAACTAGTCTACTAATTCCCCTCAGCTTAACTCATCCTATCTCGCAACAGGCGAGCATTAGCAGCAATAGCGTCAGTTTGTTTAGCCAGGGGTTGGAGGTGTATGGGGCCGTGGTCGGACTATGGTGGGCGATGTTGATCTGGAGCCCCTGTGGCTGAAATGAGGAACTTGTGGAGCTGTCGACGTATTGACCAAGCTGTCATTGCACGGGTGAGGTAGCACATAGAAATGTAACATGTAGAAGTGATGACGCGATTCTTTATTGCTACGTAACAGAGACGTCTCTGTTCTACATAATGCATTTCTATCGGCCTCTTGGAGTTTTATCTGGGAGAGCACCAGACAATAGCTGTGTCAATATTAGTAAGGGCCTTTACTTGCCTTTCAAAGTTGAATAATTTTTCTTTGAGTTGTAGAGGAAAAGATAACATGTACATTTATTAAATCCTTCTAGATTTAGGTAGCCTTTCCCCTCTGCACATATATATATATATATATACATGCTTTTTTACCCTGTAGCTGTTAGAGATATTGATTTATGCATTATGGCCAGATTGACACTGCCTCTAATGTAAAATTCAGATTGTCATGAATACACAATTAATGGGGCTTTGAATAAAATATGATCCTTTTTCTCCAGACGAGCTTTGAGTGCTCTCTTTTTCTCTCTTTCACTCTCACTTTATTTTATCACACCCGCTTCCTTCCGCTGCCACTCGCTTGCTCTCGCTGCCACTCTCTGTCTTACTCTCTCCCCTATCCCTCTCTCTCCCTTCCCCCTCTCTCGCCCTCTCTTCCTCCCTCTCGCTCTCTCTCCCTCCCTTCCTCTCTCCCCTCTTCTCCTCTCTCTCTCTCCCTCCTCTCCTCCTCCTGACTGTGCTGTTTCTCTGGCTGCGTTCCCTGAACCCTCTCACCCAGCTATGCATGCCTGTAAAGGTCGATGCTAATAATACTGACTGGGGCCTTAGTATACACACAGCACTGGCAGTAAATATACTCTGATGTTACTGCAGTCTTACTGGTGAATAAAACACTATGAATATTGAAATACTCTGTTAGTAGTAGGGCTACATGGATACACTCTGAAATAGACTGCCTATACTGTTATAACTTTCAGTACAGTACTGTGCCACACATACATACATACTTACTAGAGGTCGACCGATTTAATTAGGGCCGATTTCAAGTTTTCATAACAATCGGTAATCTGCATTTTTGGACACCGATCATGGCCGATTACATTGCACTCCATGAGGAGACTGCATGGCAGGCTGACAACCTGTTATGCGAGTGCAGCAAGGAGCCAAGGTAAGGTGCTAGCTAGCATGAAACATATCTTATAAAAAATTATCAATCTGAACATAATCACTAGTTAACTACTCATGGTTGATGATATTACTAGTTTAACTAGCTTGTCCTGCGTTGCATATAAACAATGCGGTGCCTGTTACTTTATCATCGAATCACAGCCTACTTCCCAAACGGGTGATTTAACAAGCGCATTCATGAAAAAAGCACTGTTGTTGCACCAATGTGTACCTAACCATAAACATCCACGCCTTTAAAATCAATACACTAGTATATATTTTTAAACCTGCATATTTAGTTAATATTGCCTGCTAACATGACTTTCTTTTAACTAGGGAAATTTTGTCACTTCTCTTGCGTTCTGTGCAAAAGAGTCAGGGTATATGCAGCAGTTTGGGCCGCCTGGCTCGTTGAGAACTGTGTGAAGACTATTTCTTCCTAACATAGACAGCCAACTTTGCCAAACGTGGGATGTTTTAACAAAAGCGCATTTGCGAAAAAAGCACATTCGTCTAAGGTGTATGTAAACTTCCAACTTCTACATACATACATACATCATGGGGAGTGTTAAACACGGGCTCTGCTAGGAAATACCACAGGCATGCAGGAATATCCTCCCGCAGTCAAAACAGCTGATCTTGGACATAATAAAAAACACCTTATCCTTAAGCACACCAGGGAGCAAAACCATTGTCCCCATGTACAACTTTCCATCAATAAATCTCCCCCGGCTGTCAATTCCACACTAATAATATTTTTTCCTAAGCATATTGTTTCCAGTGTACTATGTATTTACAGTATCGGGGAGGCATTTAAGTATCCATTCTAAATGACACTACAGCCATAACAGCACATTTGTTTTCAGCATTTGTCAAAGGACCTCCAGTAGAGGAGCCTCTTCCTGCTCACCCCCGACCTCTTCCTGCTCACCAGGAAATAGATAGCTTTTCCATTTCCTGCTGGACTTATTAGAGCTCTTATTCCTGATTCACACTATAGGGCCGACCCTATGGTGTAGTGTGACGCGGTCTTGTTTTGTGCACTGTCCTCTTCCAAGTGTTCCAACCTGCGCGTATACAAAGATGTCGACCTTGCCCTGTTCCTTAAAAAGTATACTTATTAACCACAGAAAGCATTTATTAAGCACGTATAAATCATTAATTAACCGTAGAAAGGGTCTGCCTCTGGTTATCTGCAGGTCATCTGCAGGTCATGTGACACTTACTAGCCTGTGCTGGTCTGGCCACCCTGAGGTAGCCATGTCCTCTCCAGTGTAAATATTATTGGATGGATACACCCCCCCCCCCCCCCCTGTAACGCTGGTTACAGATGCCATCTCTCTCACAGGGAGCCACGGGCTGTTTTTATTTGTTGAGGTAAACAGAATTTTCCGCTTGTTAGTTACTTAACGTGCCCTAGAGTTGTCCTCTAAGAGCTCTGTATTCAGTAGAGTGTACTGGCATCAAAACACGGAGTATCGTAGAGTATAATGCCCATGTATTTACCTGCCAACAACTGGCCACATCTATCCTCTTTTATACAAACCAGATGAGTAGTCAGAGTAGGGCTGGACGGGATACCATATTTTACGAAATACCTGTATTGATGCACGGACCACTTTGTTTTTTTACTTAACCTTTTTTTATACGGGTTTTTGAATGTTTTGGTGTGTTATTGAATGTGATACGCCGCGTGTAAAGTCCATCTCTCTCCGCTCTCTCTCTCTCCATGCCGCTTTCCACACAGACCTAGCCCCGCCCCCTGTCACTCAAGGAGCGCATTTGTAGTTCCTCCACCACGAGACGCTTGCGTTCAGTCTCTGCGTTGTTAATGCAGCACATGCGGTAATGTTGACGACAACGATGGCGTTTTCACTTAGCTTCTTAATAGAAGTCCACTAGCGTTTTTATAATTACACCATTAGTTTGTTTCTTACATCTGGAAACCACTAGTTTGTCTTAGTAGGTTGGGTCTAAATATTGTTAGACGCTAATTCTAGTCGCTAATGCTAATCGCCAGCTAGCTAATAATTGTACTGAGTCAGAGCGAACGTAACTAATCAAATTGAATTATAAAGCCCTTCTTACATCAGCTGATATCTCAAAGTGCTGTACAGAAACTCAGCCTAAAACCCCAAACAGCAAGCAATGCAGGTGTAGAAGCACGGTGGCTAGGAAAAACTCCTAGAGGAACCAGGCTATAAGGGGTTGCCAGTCCTCTTCTGGCTGTGCCGGGTGGAGATTATAACAGAACATGGCCAAGATGTTCAAATGTTCATAAATGACCAGCATGGTCAAATAATAATAATCACAGTGCCATATAGCCTGATAATACCAGTGATGGTGTAGACCTACATCTGCATATTCTTTTGTTTAACAGTATCTTCTAAATCAAAGGAATACGCGAAGCAAGAATATGTTAGCTACATGAAGTAGCGAAGAGAAAACATTCAATGTATATAAAGATTATAGGGTGCCCTAGCAACAATTGTCAACACTTTGGTTTCTACTCTGTCACAATAACTCCTCCCTGGCATTTTCATTTGTAATGTCTGCATTTAAAGTACCCAATATTATATTCTAACTATAGAATTAGAATAATCATTCGATTTCCATGATTCCAACAGTTCACCCAAGCGTTATGCTCTAAATCACAAGTCAAAGTCAAATTGCAAGGTTTGGTTCAAAATAAGGCCTAGATTGTTTCGTGCAGCCCTGCGTGGGAATTCTCAATGAGCGCAGGGAAATGCAGACGTTTATGAAAATGCTGAAAAGTATTTTTGAGATATTTTGTCCATATCGCCCAGCCCTAAGTCAGTCTCCTAATAACCCTATGTTGAGACAGTATAAACGTCTGTCTGTCTGTGCCTGTGTGTGTGTGTGTGTGAGGCGGGGGTCTGTGTATGGTAGATCCCCTGTAATTAGGGATGATATTTGTGAAAGCCCAGTGGAGAAGACCAGATGTCTGTGACCTCACTGCACCCTCCACATCCATACTGATTTACACATTAGGGAAAAGATCAGATGGGTATCAGATATGCAAAAGATCTGAATCGGGATGCCTTTGTAAATGCAGCCTCACACACACACACACACACACACACTTCAATGTCCCACACCCAACTCTCTCTCGCTTGCTCTCCCCTCTTTCCTTCTTATTCCTTTCTCATCCATACTCTCTCGCTCTCTCCCTTTCTGTGGTATGTTCACAGTTAACGGTCAGAGTAATGGGAGCTACCTTTGAATGTTTGGGGATCGCCATCAATCTCTACCCTGCTCCTACCCTCTGTGTGTGTGCTCGTGCGCGCATGTGTAGCAAGGCTATGCAGTAGTTTATTTATGTGTGTTCAAAGTATTCCTATTTAATGCACGTGTGCGTTCTGTGAATTTCATCTCCTTCTTTGGCGAAGCATCGGCCACAAGAGCACAGTAGCTAGCCACCCCCCAGGAACACATTCTGTGTCTGTTCTCTCACTTCTCTTTGTGTGTGTCTCTCTCTCTCTCTCTGTTTCTCACTCCCCTTCTGCTTGATTTCAAGACCAACTGTCATAAATTATTCCTTTTTCCCTGTGCACACAGAACTCAATGTCCTGAACATTGAACACTGTGAATGTAGCATTGTAACACTGTAGAGGCAGCTTCATGTTCAGCCCTAGCTTAGGGGAGATCCCCCTTTCCTCTGAACAATGAAGGAATGTAGGGTTTCAGCTTCTCAGTACAGTAGTGATTCGTCCTTAAAACTGTCCGTGTTTTACTATTTAGTTCCTTAACCAAGGGGTTTGGTTTGAAGTGGTTAATGACCTATGAATCCTATGGTCACTGGCTCGTGAGCTCAACGATCGTGTGGTCAATTATTACATGGTCAATGGTGTCCACAGTTGCCCGAAGGCCTAGATGATAATAATGGCTACAGTAGCTTAGCGTAGCTGCATTGGCTAACTGACACTTACTCATAGCAGTGCCTCAAATTGACCCACCGGTGCTCTTATGCCCAATAAAGACTCTTGCCTGATACCAAATCATGCCGGTGCATTAAAAAGTACTTAGGTGCCTGGGAATCTATCCCCAGTTATTGTCTTCCCATTGTCTTATCTACAGTGGGGCAAAAAAGTATTTAGTCAGCCACCAATTGTGCAAGTTCTCCCACTTAAAAAGATGAGAGGCCTGTAATTTTCATCATAGGTACACTTCAACTATGACAGACAAAATGAGAAAAAAAATCCAGAAAATCACATTGTAGGATTTTTTTAATGAATTTATTTGCAAATGATGGTGGAAAATAAGTATTTGGTCAATAACAAAAGCTTATCTCAATACTTTGTTCTATACCCTTTGTTGGCAATGACAGAGGTCAAATGTTTTCTGTAAGTCATCACAAGGTTTTCACACATTGTTGCTGGTATTTTGGCCCATTCCTCCATGCAGATCTCCTCCTAGAGCAGTGATGTTTTGGGGCTGTTGCTGGGCAACACAGACTTTCAACTCCCTCCAAAGATTTTCTATGGGGTTGAGATCTGGAGACTGGCTAGGCCACTCCAGGACCTTGAAATGCTTCTTATGAAGCCACTCCTTCGTTTCCCGGGCGGTGTGTTTGGGATCATTGTCATGCGGAAAGACCCAGCCACGTTTCATCTTCAATGCCCTTGCTGATGGAAGGAGGTTTTCACTCAAAATCTCACGATACATGGCCCCATTCATTCTTTCCTTTACACGGATCAGTCGTCCTGGTCCCTTTGCAGAAAAACAGCCCCAAAGCATGATGTTTCCACCCCCATGCTTCACAGTAGGTATGGTGTTCTTTGGATGCATCTCGGCATTCTTTGTCCTCCAAACACGACCGTATGACATTCTCCCAATCTTCTTATGGATCATCCAAATGCTCTCTAGCAAACTTCAGACGGGCCTGGACATGTACTGGCTTAAGCAGGGGGACACGTCTGGCACTGCAGGATTTGAGTCCCTGGCGGCGTAGTGTGTTACTGATGGTAGGCTTTGTTACTTTGGTCCCAGCTCTCTGCAGGTCATTCACTATGTCCCCCCGTGTGGTTCTGGGATTTTTGCTCACCGTTCTTGTGATCATTTTGACGCCACGGGGTGAGATCTTGCGTGGAGCCCCAGATCGAGGGAGATTATCAGTGGTCTTGTATGTCTTCCATATCCTAATAATTACTCCCACAGTTGATTTCTTCAACCCAAGCTGCTTACCTATTGCAGATTCAGTCTTCCCAGCCTGGTGCAGGTCTACAATTTTGTTTCTGGTGTCCTTTGACAGCTCTTTGGTCTTGGCCATAGTGGAGTTTGGAGTGTGACTGTTTGAGGTTGTGGACAGGTGTCTTTTATACTGATAACAAGTTCAAACAGGTGCCATTAATACAGGTAACGAGTGGAGGACAGAGGAGCCTCTTAAAGAAGAAGTTACAGGTCTGTGAGAGCTAGAAATCTTGCTTGTTTGTAGGTGACCAAATACTTATTTTCCACCATAATTTGCAAATAATTTCATTAAAAATCCTACAATGTGATTGTCTGGATTTTTTTACATCATTTTGTCTGTCATAGTTGAAGTGTACCTATGATGAAAATTACAGGCCTCTCTCATCTTTTTAAGTGGGAGAACTTGCACAATTGGTGGCTGACTAAATACTTTTTTGCCCCACTGTATCTGCCCGTCTGTGTTACAACATCCCAGAATATTACTAACAGATTAAACACACCATTTCCCCTGCCTCTCGACTCCCAATGTAATCTAACAGACATCATGGCTCCTGTAGCAGTGAGTGGTTGGACAGGAGAGTAGAGCTTAGGAATTGGCCCACGCCAGAGAGGGCACAGTGGGCACAGCATGACCGTCTGGACTTGCCTTTCCCACGACCCGCGGGGCTGGGCTGAGCTAAGGCTGGCCAGAGTGCAAGTGAAGGGGCTGAGCTGTGACTGGGTCCCATCAATAACATGTATATGGGTCTAGGACAGGTGTGGACAGTTCTTAACTTGAAGAGACCCTGCGTGTGCAGGCAATTAGTAACACTTAGGACCACAGGCATGCTAATCAATCCACTCGTATAGTAATCGTCAAACGTGTACCTAGCTAATGCCCTTCGGCTTTTTAAGAATCGATTGGTTGTACAAATCAAATGGTCATAGACAGAGGAATCACAGAATTCCATCAATCTGGCTCTCTCTCTCTCTCTCTATTTATTTATTTATTTCTATCTCTCCGTAGGCGCGGCGGAAGGAGGTGTTCCTGCAGGAGCGTTACGGCCACTTCAGTCTGACCGACCCCTTCCTGGCCCTGCAGAGGGACTTTGACGGTGTCCCCGGGGGGGACAAGGAGCGCCGGCCTGTGGGCTCCAGCCCCATCGCAGTCCTGGAGGCTGTCATGGCCCACTGCAGGAAGATGCAGGAGAGGATGTCAGCTGAGCTGGAAGCTGCCGAGAGCAGGCAAAAGAGGGTAGGTTATGGGAGGCTATGTGTAGACAATACTATAATATGATAACTGTGTGTGTGTGTGTGTGTGTGTGTGTGAGATGCATTTGAAGTTGCTTTGCCATATTTGGTTAATGTCAAGTGTGTGAATGTGCGTTCGTGTGTCGGAGAGCAAGTGTATGTATCTGCTGTACCTCTTACTGTCCCTGGACTATGTAGGACTACCTGTCTGATTTAAGTCCACCGTGGCCAGATGGTGAGGGGAATGGTGTGCATCTGTCTAAGGTTAGATAGAATGTTGGTGTGTGGAATGGGGCTTGCCTGGGAGGAAGGAGGGGGGTGTATGTGAGAGAACTGCTCTCCTTGTCCTGCTCCTGAACCCTTCCACCAGTCACAGAGCCAGCGGAGACCCGAGATTCTCTCCAACCGGGCTTGTGTGGCTGGGGAGACACCTCTGTTAGCCAGCACTGTGCTGTGTGCTCCAGATAAGCAGTGAGACACAGCCAGCCAGCCAGGGGATGATGCGGAGAGAATGGAAGAAGGGGGGGAAGGTAGAGTAAGAGAGAGGTGATTGAGGAGTATTTAGAGGATCCAGTTCCGTACTAGCTAATTCCATTGCAAAACGTTTTGCTACGGTGTGCCCTACTCGACATGACCCTGCTGTTTGCGTTTAGCCACTGAGACGCAATGAAACCTGCAGCCGCTCCATTTTGACTCAATGTCACTACAGCAGCACAGCATGGAGTCCAAAACACTAGAAGCTCTTGGCTCATTTTCCCAATACCCCCTCCCTCCCACTCCTGGAATAAACCACCTCCCCCAACCTTCTGCCTTTGTCACGGTGACAGGCCACACGATTGTCTGGATGAAGCTAGCCGTTTCATCTGCCACAAACCAGAACATGACAACGACGAGAACGCCAAACAAATCGTTAGCGCTGGTCTGTGAATAATAACATACTGGAACATAAACAAATACATGAGAAACAACTTTTTTTATTTTTTATCCCGTGTTCACGCCGACCCCCATACAAAGTCACGTTTTTCTGAGTCAGCTTCTTGAAATATGAATGGGTTTTAAAAGCCAGCTGAAAGGCCTGGTGCCATTCATCCGTGTGTAACACTCCGCTCACCTGCCTGGCAGTGTGTGTGTGTGTGTGTGTGTGTGTGTGTGTGTGTGTGTGTGTGTGTGTGTGTGTGTGTGTGTGTGTGTGTGTGTGTGTGTGTGTGTGTGTGTGTGTGTGTGTGTGTGTGTGTGTGTGTGTGTGTGTGTGTGTACTGGCATAATGCATTATGAATGAGTCATTCGGAACAGGGCAGGGTCCTTACTGACTTTGTGATGCCAGTGAGGTGTACACGCCGAGTGGACAATACAAGTAAATCAAATGGTCCTTTAGGGAGAATATAGACTCCACTCGAACAAGACCCGCATCCTAAATGGGAGAAATGAGTGTTTCCTCATGGCAACAGATCTCACCGTAGTACAAACGGCACAGTTGGAAGTGCTTCATTTCAGTCGGATGTCATTCTGTTGCTATTCCAGCTTCATGCCGTATAGGAGCTACTCGGCCTCATAGGAGTGACGTAACAGGGACTCAGTCGATCAGTCCGAGATGTGTGCTCGTTCCTGTGAGGATTTACAAGGGGTCGTGTTTGGGGGTGGGTAGCAGGCAGGCGTAGTGGATATCAGCCTCATTGTTTGGGCTCGTTAGAGCAGCGGGGCAGGCAATCGCCCGGAAAGCCCAGTTAAGCCTGTACCCTCGCTGCCAACGCACAGCTAACAATAGCAGCCACGCTCCAGATATAGTCGCCCGGGGTTGACAAGTCATCGAAATTCAATCAGATGTTTGAAACGTTAGATTCCATCGTCCATTTTTCCCCCGTGTGAGCGTCGTTCTTCCAATAACTGCTCCGCCGTGTGTGTGTGTGTGTGTGTGTGTGTGTGTGTGTGTGTAAATTAGGTCTTTTGCTTTCTGTATTATGATTTAATCAATATTCTAAAATGGAGGACTGTTATTGCTGAATTCAAACGGGTCTGTTTTGTATTCTGTGGTCTTTTAGGGAGAGACCGACAATACTGAGGTCATTTAAACATGACTATTTTCCACTGTTGTGTGAACATGGAGAGGAGGAAATGTTCCTCATTCTTGTTCAGTTAGTTGAGCACTACTATTCACCTTGTCCTTTTGAACATACAATGTCAGCTTGCAATTATTGCCAAGTGGTGTTTCCTGAAAGGTTTGTAGCTTTTCAAGATCATAGTATATCCATTGTAGGCGTTGTCGTGTTTTCAAGTCTTTGGTTATCAGACCAGGTAGGTTCAGGAAATAGTTTCAACAAACGAAAGGAGCCTAGAGAGCACCTCCACAGTTCATAAAGTGAGCATATTGATTTCAGTGTGTTGGCGAGCTGAGCTCTCCACTCTGGGCGTGATTTGAGGGAGGCGCGTGTGTGTGTGTGTGAGTAATTAGGGAGCAAAGTGAATGTACGTGCACCCTTGTGTATTGGATTAACGTTAAGGCGATGTGTGTGTGTGACGCAGGGCCTACGTGGTATATGTGACGTGCCGCAGATCTACTGTATGTCATGTGGCGGCGTGGGTGTGACATGCTGTACACCGAGCATACAAATCAACACCTACTCGTTCCGTGACACAGACTGACCAGGTTAAAGCTATGATCCCTTTATTGATGCCACTTGTTAAGAAGGACTTGTTAAGCCTTGAGACGATTGATACATG
Source organism: Oncorhynchus clarkii lewisi (assembly GCF_045791955.1). Lineage (NCBI taxonomy): Eukaryota > Metazoa > Chordata > Actinopteri > Salmoniformes > Salmonidae > Oncorhynchus > Oncorhynchus clarkii. Next base: position 47,167,401 of record NC_092147.1, read on the forward strand.
CGTGTGTGTGCCATTGAGAGGGTGAATGGGCAAGACAAAAGTTGTAAGTGCCTTTGAAGGGTGTGTGGTAGTAGATGCCAGGCGCACAGGTTTGTGTCAACAACTGCAACGCTGCTGGGTTTTTCACACTCAACAGTTTCCTGTTGTGTATCAAGAATGGTCCACCACCCCAAAGGACATCCAGCCAACTTAACACAACTGTAGGAAGCATTGGAGTCGACATGGGCCAGAATCCCTGTGGAACGCTTTCGACACCTTGTAGAGTCCACGCCTCAACAAATTAAGACTGTTTTGAGGACAAAAGGGGGAGGGTGCAACTCAATATTAGGAAGGTGTCCCTAATGTTTGCTATACTCCGTGTATGTTTTGCAAAATATATACCAGATGTGGGTAGTAGATATGTGTGCTTGATATCTGTGTAGTTTGGTGTAGGTGTGATCTGACCGTGTGTGTATGTTGTTACGCAATTGTGTGAGTGTGTGCAGATAACGTGTGTGATTTGAGTTTCCATGTTTGAGATCGTTTGTACAGTTTGTGTTTGGGATAGCGGTTCGATCTGTGTGTCTGACAATACAGTGCGCGTGTGTGTGTGTGTGTGTGTGTGTGTGTTTTTTCTAAACGACATCTCCCCTGACTGGCTTGTGGTCTCTGTCTCTCAGCTGCAGCTGGAGAAACTGCAACTGCAGAGTCTGGAGCAGGAGCACCGTAAACTAACCGCCCAGCTGAAGGACGAGCGGGAGAAGAACAAGCACATCGTGATGATGCTGGTGCGGGAGTGCAAGCAGCTGGCCACGCGCGTGGTGGAGGAGTCGCAGCGCTTCGACGAGATCTCCGCCCGGCTGGACGACGAGGGCCGCTCGGCCGGGCGGCTGCAGGAGGAGCTGACGGCAGAGAGGCAGCGCGGACAACAGCTGGAGGCCAAGATGGAGAAGCAACTGTCAGAGTTGGACACGGAGCGTGAGCAGCTGCGTGCCAGGCTGGGCCGAGAGGAGACTGAGAGCCTGAGCCTGCGCCGGCTGGTAGAGCAGCTCAGGACTGAACGGGACGGTCAAGGTGTTGAAGACGGTAAGGATGATAGAAGGGTCTCGGCCCAACTGGGTGCTGCTGCCGTGGATCCCACCGCTGCCACCAACACGCCACCGCCCAAACCTACGGTCTCTGTTGCCGTGGCCACGGACCCCGTCATATCCCGGACGGCCTCCTGCCAAACAGATCTGTCCCCTCCAGAGGCCGAGGGGCAGAAGAAGCCAAGCCCCCTCACCATCCCTGTCAAACCCACTCCCACCAACTACGCGGGCCTCAGCCTGCCCAAAACGCCCAGCGCAGGCCGGGGGCTGGTCCATAGTAGCGCAGGGGGACTTCCTCAAACGGGGGAGAACGGAGCAGAGGGCCAGACGCCCCACGGGGGACTTCACTCCCCAGCCCCCACTCCAGCGCTGCCCACGGGGGTGAGCCCTCGCGTCCAGGCTGCCCGCTACAAGTTCCAGGAGCAGGACCAAAACGGCACGGCCTCCCACAGCAGCCCGCCGTCCCGCGACCTCTCCCCCACCAACCGCGACAATTTTGCCGCCAAGCAGCAGGCGCGCCACACCGTCACGCAGGTCCTCTCACGTTTCACCAGCCCCCCAGCAGGGGGCCCCAGCGCCCTCCGTCCCGGCTTGCCCCACTCCACCTCGGAGGGGGGCCCCTTCCCCGGCCGACTGGGCCACCCCATCGGCCTCAAGTCCCCCACCGTGGCCAGGATCGACCGGGGCAACCCACCCCCCATCCCGCCCAAAAAGCCGGGCCTCTCCCAGACCCCATCCCCTCCTCACCCACCCATCAAAGTGGTGGGGGACGGCAGCCGCTCCCCCGGGGTGGGGTTAAAACCCGCCACGCCCCAGCTGCCGCCCAAACCTGCCCTGGACCTGGTCCCAGCCCTGACAGCGTCTCAGGTGGGTGCCTGCCCCCCCGCGAGGGGGCCGCACCAGGCCGCATGTGCAGAGTGCCCCCCCACCAGCGCTGCCATCACTGTCAGTAGCCCCTCCATAAACCCCTCCTCCTCCGCTAGCGCTCCATCCCGTAGCCCCCGTGCCCCAGGCAGCCCCCTGGCAACAGCATCAGGTAAAGGGGCACCACGCTCCCCCTACCGCTCTCCCCCTACTGCCTCTACCTCTCCGCTCCAACTATCTTTCCAATGCTAGGTTAGCCTAGCTTAGCGTAGTGTTCAGGATATAGGGAACCTGCTTTAACCACAGGAGTCCAGAGGAGAACACAACAGAGCAGGGTCAGTCAAGTTCAGCTCTCGTCCCTCCCTGGCCCTAAACCATTGCTTGAGACCTGATCTCTCTGTACGCATACTTAATTATCTTCCCCCTCCTTCAGGAGCCTGTCGTCTCCCTGCTTCTCCATAGACCTATTCTGACACGTTATCCCCTAGCTAGCAGCTGTAAACAGACCAGTGGCAGGCTAATATCATGTGCCTGGATAAAGGGTCAGATGCTAGGCTAGCTTGCTCCGGCTGTAGGAACTAGGAGCGTTACTCCACTGTTTCTTGAGGTTTTGAGGTTACTTTTCCCTGCTCAAATAGGGTGTGTAGGGTTCCTATGAGTAACCCTCCTCTCTGAAGCTGATGCCAGTGGCTGCTCTCTCCCCTCATCCCCTTCATCGTCCACTAGCATGATACCTGTGACCCTTGACCCTTCTTCCTCTTCATCACTACCCCCTCCCTGCACACTTCCTGTTTGCACATTTCCTGTTTTCCCTTCACTAACCCCTCCCACTGACCATTCCATTTCCCTTCCTGTGTCAACTCCTGCACTCTGTTTTGATGTACCTATTATATGTTGACAGTCCTATGAATGTTGATGCTGTTGTGCTTAAACTACTACTTCTTGTTTATACTGCAAAGTGTGTTTATTGTCGCAATTGGTTGAAAAAAGGTTTTCCACAACCATTTTCCAAGCAATCAAGTGGAGAAGTTGCGTGATGCAAGTCCTGTTTTTTTTTTGTCTTTTTAGTTTTTAATGTCAATGTGAGAGAAGTGTTTCGCACTACACTGACCGAAACGAACTAGTAATGGTGCTCGTTAGTTCTTAGTACAGATTTCGCCGTTTTCTTTTGACATTTGCAGTATTCTATGCCCCACATTACTTCATGAAGTGATACATTTGCTTTTTAGGTTAATGGTCCTGTTGTCAGATTCCAGTCCCAAAGTTGTTTTGTTTTGTTTATCCAAGTCAAGTTTGTCTCAATGTTTCAATATGCCGAGGAAATTGTATCATTTCCAAAACGCACTTCTATTAAGACTAGATCACTATACAACGTCTGACTCCACAGCGGTGAGACAGACTTTATTTTCGACCAAACTAACCAGCCGATGTAATATCACCAGTAGTGGTGTGGTCTCTGTTACCCGTCGACATGGAAACGGCGACTGCTGATTTACTTACCCCCCTCCTCTCCTCCCTCTCCTTTTCAGTCTATCAGACAGGGGTGTTCCCGGAAAGGTCTTCAGCTCGCTTTGCTCCACCCACTTTTTTTGAACCTGTTTGTCCTGAGGAGTGTCAAATTTTTTGTAGCGTTGTAGCAAACAACGGCCTTTACCTTCCCTCCCACCCCGTCTGTAGAGCAGAGTTTTTAGCATTTTTACAGCACAGTAGATTAGAGCTGAATAATATTAGGCCTATGCTGTTGAGTTGCAAATTAAAAGTAGGCTATTGGCTTTCCTTTCTTTCTTGTCCTTTACTGAATCGTGTTATGGTTTCTTCTTTACATGTTTCTTTGCTCTCACACACATCCTGCTAAGTAACAGTGTCGTCGACATACTAAACGGTGCACGCATGGATGGGGTCGGTGTGTTGATTGACCATTAAATACACGCGTGAATGGGGATTGTTGTGGTTGGTTGTGCGGCTGGATGGATGGATGATGGTTGAGATGACAAAAAATGCCCTCCACCCTACACCTGGGTTCCATGACGTGTCCACCTGTTCTGAAAGGCAACTTATTCTATGTCGTTGCTTACGAGGGCATATGTAGCAAAGGGAACAAACTCTTTAAATTCACTCGGTTATCAATAGACGCATGCTTTCTCGTTTGAGCTGTTAACTACACTAGTCATTGTGTCGTGGAACTCCCAGGTGTCGTCCCTCCCCCTCTTCTCCCAGCCCCTCTCTATCCGCTTCCCTGCCATGTTAAACCTTGTGTCCCCTTTAACTCCCATTTAGGCTGGTGTCCCTCCATAGTCCCCTCGCTAACCTGCGGTGGGCCCGTTGCCCTGGACGACGGGCGCCCCCTGCTCCTCCAAGCTGCTTCCCAGGGAAATGTCACTTTATTGTCAATGCTGCTTAACCAAGATCCAACGGATAATATTAGTCACCTTGAAGACCACCCAACCTCTGCCTTGTTTTCTGCTGCTCAGACCGGACACACAGGTACAGTCATCACATTTTGTTGGTCACACGCGCCGAGTACAACAGGTGTAGACTTTACCGTGAAATGCTTACTTACGAGCCCGTTCCCAACAATGGAGAGTTAAAAAAAAGTAAGACAAGTATTTGCTAAATAAATAAAATAAATAGTTACACTATTAAAATGACAATAACGAGGCTATATACAAGGAGTACCAGTGCAGGGTTACGAGGTAGAGGTAATTACGGTATGTACATGTAAGTGGAGGCAACTAGGCAATCAGGATAGGTAATAAAACACAAAGCTGCAGCATATGTGAAAGTGGGTCTGTCTGTGTGTGTGATGTCAATATGCATGTTTGTGTGTGTCATTGTAGTATGTGTGAGTGTATGGGTAGTCTAGTGAGTGCATAGAGTCAGTGCAAAACATATATGATACACACCTGAAGATGTCCAACTCCATTGATTCATTTTAGTCAATACAGTTATTATAATTGATATGAAGCACAGAATTACTGCAGATAGACAACATGGGAATTGTGGCCTCGAGGGACAGCGATCCCTGCTCACTCATGTGTGTCAGAAAAAGCTCCTGCTGTTCCACTCTTAGGCGGTAGACACACACACACACACACACACACTACCTATTGCAGCCAAGATTTGAAGCCTTTCTTTCACGTTTGATAGTGTTCTGTCATTCAATGGTTGTTGATCCGTAAACAGTGGCAATGTGCAGAGGCACAATTAAAACCCTGTTTCATTTAAAGGAAAGAACTGAGGAAATGAATGGCTATTTCTCTCTCCCACTCTCTCTCAGACTGTGTTAAGCTGCTGCTGACTTCAGGGGCGTCTGCTGATGTTTCTGATGAAAACGGATTTACGCCTTTACACTTTGCCGCCGCGTTCGGACACCACAGGTTGGTGCACAACGCACACAACCCCTATTCTTTACATCAACCTGTCTCTAAAAACAGTCACTGCTACATACTGCAACCCCTCAATATCTGGTTCCATAATAGAGCCACTGCCAGTAACTGTCGGCTCAGTATCTGGCATGCGTACAAACGGACAGATATTGTCTCCCCATATGTATCACACACAGCAAACTGTCAAATCCTGCGCTAAGCATGTGACATGTCATTGTGTTACTGTACATGTTAAATATAGTATCCTCTCAAATATAGTGTCGTCCGCGTTTGGATGGACTTGGCGGCTCAAAGTAAAAGTTGCCTTTACCGCACAGATCTAGGATCAGCTTACCTGCCCCGAATCCATAAAGGGAAATGTACGTTTTAACTTCATATTCATCATCTCCAGTACCACCCCAACGTCAACATATGTGACAAATGGTGCGTTTCTATGTTTTGTTGTAAAAAAAAAAGATGGAGGAAGATGACATCATCAACCAATTAGTAGACAAAACCCTACACATATTTGGTTACAATTACACGATGCACACCGATGTCATTCAAAACACTTATCTTCCTTACTGCGAAACATAACGGGCAATTTTCACGTATGTTGGGATGCTGCTGGAGGTGAATATGAAGTTGAACAATTTTTAAATGTGCCTTTAACCTCGACGGGATCGGTGTCCTCCCCTGCGGGATGGTTGCGCTAATGTGAATCCCAGGACATAGACATACCTATGGGCAGAAAGCTTACATTATTGTTAATCTAACTGCACTGTCCAATTTACAGTAGCCATTACAGTGAAAGAATACAACGCTATTGTTTGAGGAGAGCGCACAATTAGGAACTTGATAATGTATTAATAAACCAATTAGGCACATTTGGGCAGTCTTGATAGAACATTTTGAACAGATATGCAAAGGTTCATTGCTGCCATCTAGTGGCCAAAATCAAGATTTTGCCTGGGCTGTAATAATACATTATGGCCTTTCGCTTGCATTTCAAAGATGGTGGTAAAAAATATATAAAATAAAGTTTTTTTCTTTGTATTATTTTTTACTAGATCTAATGTTATATTCTCCTACATTCATTTCACATTTCCACAAACCTCTAAGTGTTTCCTTTCAGATGGTATCCAGAATATGCATTTATTTTGCTTCAGATCCTGAGCTACAGGCAGTTAGTTGGGTATGTCATTTTAGGTGAAAATTGGGGGAAAAAAGGGTCCGATCCTTAACAGGTTTAAATTAGGGTTTTCCCACCCCTGGTCCAGGGGCAGTTGTAATCCTCTACTTCTCTGGCGCCCCCCTGTGGACACCTGCAGAGTGACGTGAGACAGGAGCAGCTGGGGATGTTCTGTCCGTTATGTGAGCCATGCTGTGCTGGGCACACATCCAGCCCTGCCCTATACCATCCTCTGTTGAGTGTAGAGGCACATCCTGAGTAAAGTAGCCCTTAGCCCTGACCTAGGAATGAACAGTGGTGGCTGGTTGGAGGCGTATAGGAGGACGGGATAATTGTGAATGGCTGGAATGGAATAATTGGAACGGTATCAAACATATGGAAGCCACGTTTGACTCCGTTCCATATATTCCATTTCATCCATTACAATGAGCCCGTCCTCCTATAACTCCTCCTACCAGTCCCCACTGGAATGCATGTTACCAGTGCTGCAGTAAACGTTTTGAGACAGTGAAACACCACTCTGTGTGAGTGACTGTCAGCGTGCCGATCGGCTACCCCCACTATTAATACTACTGTTGTTGCCAATTACAACACTGCACATTCACCAGCTGGCCAGGGCTAATACGAACACGCACACACGAACGTGAACACACACTGACCTATGTCTGCAATACAGGAAAAGGGTGACCGTTTGACAGCGTAGAAATGTTACCATAACTTTTAAGTTTGACAAGAGTTTCACTACCTCTACGGGGCTGTTTCCCGGACAGAGTTGAATATAAATCAGGATGAAGATAATTCTACTTAAATGAATCCGTATTAAAAAAAAATCTGTTCTAGATTAGGGAGTCCCAGACTAAAATAAGGAGGATGTTTCAAAAACCACGAAACCACCCGTGTGTGTGTAACCTGACCTCTTCTTGTGTGTACGTCCAGGTGTGTGGAGGCCCTGGTGTCTGGTGGGGCTGATGTGGATCATGGGGCTGTGGGTGGACAGACCCCTCTGTTCGTGGCCAGTGGAGCTGGCAGGCTGGACTGTACTAGAGCCCTGCTCAACGCCGGCGCAGACCGTTCACGATCCACCACCGTAAGTCCCCAACTGGCGCCAGATGTCCTCAACCGTGCCTCGTTGTCCTCCCCTGTCCTACATTTCTCCTATTTTCAGATGGTCCTTCACTGACCCTTATTGTCACACTCAGGACTGAGATCGTTTGACTTTTTATTCCCCCCCCCAGTCAATCAAGATCACAGAAAGCTAATTGGGTTTTAATGTCTGATAGGCGAGTCGTGGCATGCAGTCAGTCCTTAGAACACATACGCTTCAAAACAGCAAGGGAATTAATTCACTTTTCACATTTGCATCACAACACAGGGCCTTTTAGTCAAATTTGTTATTTTATTTAACCTTTATTTAGCTAGGCAAGTCGGTTAAGAACAAATTCTTATTTACAATGACGTCCTAGGAACATGGCTTGTTTTTTTGCAGTTCAGGGGCGGAACGACCGATTTGAACCTTGTCAGCTCGGGGATTCGATCCAGCAACCTTTCGTTGGCCCGACGCTCTACCTGCCGATCAGTGTTTCACTTATAGATTTCCTGTATCTCTAAAGCAGGGCTATTTTTATTTATTTGACCTTTATTTAACCAAACAAATCAGTTAAGAACAAATTCTTATTTCCAATGATGGCCTAGGAACAGTGGGTTAACTGCCTGTTCAGGAGCAGAACAACAGATTTGTACCTTGTCAGCTCGGGGTTTTGAACTTGCAACCTTCCGGTTACTAGTCCAACACTCTAACCACTAGGCTACCCTGCCGCCCCAAATATCTCATATGACCAATTTACTCACGGTATTGTTGTTGACAATTATTCATGAATGTGTTTTGCTTAGTTGTGTATTTAGACAGCTATGTCTAAATGTCTTGGTGACGCCCCTCTGCGAATAGCCACCATGTTGTCCCTGGGGCAACTGCGTACAAATGCAGCTCCACTGGGCTATTTTGGTCAACATCACATTTGCAGAAGTCATATCAACCAATATATCACAGAAAGTATTTCCAATGTTGTGTGCATTTTTAAATTGGAACAGCTTGGAGTGTATGCAAGGTGGCTTATGTCTTTGTGTGTGTGATCCACAGGACAGCTGCACGGCTCTCCACGCAGCGGTTAGCTCGGGACATGTGGACACTCTGCGGCTTCTCCTCTGCCACCCTCCCCCTGACCACACACACCATGACCCTGACCACAACCATAGCTCTGACTGTAGCCCTAGTCCTGCCACGGTCCCGATCCTATCCAGCACCTTGCTGAACCAGGCAAACTGTGAGGGCTGGACCGCTGCACACATCGCTGCTGCCAGGGGCTTCAAGGTACTGGGACATGACTCGTGTACTGTAAAAGCACACAGCAATGTAGTATGCACTGTATGTATGCACATAGACACATTGACCATATTTTTCAATTTTGTTAATTGGAGACAAACAAAAATGCACATGCTTAACACACATAGTAGCTGTGCAGAATACCCCCCCCCCCACACACACACACACACACACACACACACACACACACACACACACACACACACAGTTCTACTACAGTGCCTTGCGAAAGTATTCGGCCCCCTTGAACTTTGCGACCTTTTGCCACATTTCAGGCTTCAAACATAAAGATATAAAACTGTATTTTTTTGTGAAGAATCAACAACAAGTGGGACACAATCATGAAGTGGAACAACATTTATTGGATATTTCAAACTTTTTTAACAAATCAAAAACTGAAAAATTGGGCGTGCAAAATTATTCAGCCCCTTTACTTTCAGTGCAGCAAACTCTCTCCAGAAGTTCAGTGAGGATCTCTGAATGATCCAATGTTGACCTAAATGACTAATGATGATAAATACAATCCACCTGTGTGTAATCAAGTCTCCGTATAAATGCACCTGCACTGTGATAGTCTCAGAGGTCCGTTAAAAGCGCAGAGAGCATCATGAAGAACAAGGAACACACCAGGCAGGTCCGAGATACTGTTGTGAAGAAGTTTAAAGCCGGATTTGGATACAAAAAGATTTCCCAAGCTTTAAACATCCCAAGGAGCACTGTGCAAGCGATAATATTGAAATGGAAGGAGTATCAGACCACTGCAAATCTACCAAGACCTGGCCCTCCCTCTAAACTTTCAGCTCATACAAGGAGAAGACTGATCAGAGATGCAGCCAAGGGGCCCATGATCACTCTGGATGAACTGCAGAGAGCTACAGCTGAGGTGGGAGACTCTGTCCATAGGACAACAATCAGTCGTATATTGCACAAATCTGGCCTTTATGGAAGAGTGGCAAGAAGAAAGCCATTTCTTAAAGATATCCATAAAAAGTGTTGTTTAAAGTTTGCCACAAGCCACCTGGGAGACACACCAAACATGTGGAAGAAGGTGCTCTGGTCAGATGAAACCAAAATTGAACTTTTTGGCAACAATGCAAAAAAGTGGGACGGAGATTTGTCTTCCAACAAGACAATGATCCAAAACATAAAGCAAAATCTACAATGGAATGGTTCAAAAATAAACATATCCAGGTGTTAGAATGGCCAAGTCAAAGTCCAGACCTGAATCCAATCGAGAATCTGTGGAAAGAACTGAAAACTGCTGTTCACAAATGCTCTCCATCCAACCTCACTGAGCTCAAGCTGTTTTGCAAGGAGGAATGGGAAAGAATTTCAGTCTCTCGATGTGCAAAACTGATAGAGACATACCCCAAGCGACTTACAGCTGTAATCGCAGCAAAAGGTGGCGCTACAAAGTATTAACTTAAGGGGGCTGAATAATTTTTCAGTTTTTGATTTGTTAAAAAAGTTTGAAATATCCAATAAATGTCGTTCCACTTCATGATTGTGTCCCACTTGTTGTTGATTCTTCACAAAAAAAATACAGTTTTATATCTTTATGTTTGACGCCTGAAATGTGGCAAAAGGTCGCAAAGTTCAAGGGGGCCGAATACTTTCGCAAGGCAATGTAAATGTAACTGCTGCATTATGGAGTGAGATACCTAACACTTTCTGAAGAAAAAAAAATCCCCATCAAATATTGACTAAATTATAGCACGTAAACAATTGTGTAGTGATGGACAAGAAGTCAATGTAATCCGCCAGTTTGGGTAGGAAATACCGTTTTCAACTTTGTCAAATATAAAAAATAAAAAAGAATAATATTTTAAACGACCCATGCTAATATTTTCAACCATAAACGGCCTATTTGTGTTTTTTTTATTATATTGTTAGAATAATAATGTTTGAAAATATCTCATTTACAAATACACTTGCATGAAATGACCCTCTATCAAACCAGCATCTTTCAAAGGTACCGCCCCCTCACAATCCGCCTCCTAAGCTCCTGTATTTTTCACCATGGATTTCATGATTGTTTTTGTAAAGTCCTCTTGCATATTCAACATTAGTTGGGAGACTATGTTTATAATCTAAACACGGTTCTCTAGAATTGACCAATGCACAAATCGTTTACATTGTGTCCAAGATCAAAAGCCCTATTTATGAGATTGGGACGTTGCTTTTCGGGAGCGATTTCCATGGTAGTGAGTTACTTTGTGAATGTTTCAAATGAATAAAATCTGAACTTTTTAAAACTGTACAAAAAAAAGGAACACCCACCTGTGCAAAGAACGCTTCCTCCTCAGTCTTGTGGTATAAATATTGTCTTTATGCGTTTTAACCCCCGTCTAAGGGTCGGTGTTGTAAACTATGTCGATCAAAATCCACATTTGACATTTTGAAGGGGACCGACATGTTTGAGCAGTCATAGCAGACGTTTGCGTGATTGTGAAATCAATTAGGGAAAATTATCTTTGTACGAGCAAGAATTGGAATATGCATTGGTTCTCTTTTGAAATGTGAATCAATCCAGCAACAATTGTGCCAAGTTAATTTACACCTCACAAAAACCAGGGATTTAAATAGTGGAAAGAAAGGAATCCTGCGGTGGGCGGGGTATGCATGTAGCTTCACACAGACACGTACTGTGCCTTCTGAAAGTATTCAGACGACTTTTTCCACATTTTGTTACCTTACAGCCATATTCTAAAATTGATTAAATTGTCCCCCCCCCCCCCCCTCAATCTACATAATGACAAAGCAAAAACAGTTTTTTATAAATGTTTGCTAATTTATATTTTAAAAAAGAAGGAAGAAATTAAATTACATTTACATAAGTATTCAGACTCAGTACTTTGTTGAAGCAGTTTTGGCAGCGATTATAGCATAATCTTCTTGGGTATGACGCTACAAGCTTGGCACACCTGTTTTGTGCCTTTTTGCTGAGGGGTGGCTTCTGTCTAGCCACTCTCACCTAAAGGCCTGATTGATGGAGTGCTGCAGAGATGGTTGTCCTTCTGGAAGGTTCTCCCATCTCCACAGAGGAACTCTGGAGCTCTGTCGGGTTCTTGGTCACCTCCCTGACCATCATTGCTCAGTTTGGCCATGCGGCCAGCTCTAGGAAGTCTTGGTGTTTCCAATTCAAGACCTCATGGCTTGTTTTTTGCTCTGACATGCACTGTCAACTGTGGGACCTTATATAGACAGGTGTGTGTCTTTCCAAATAATGTCCAATCAATTGACTTGACCACAGGTGGACTCCAATCAAGTTGTAGAAACATCAATGATGATCAATGGAAACAGGATGCACCTGAGCTCAATTTAGAGTCTCATAGCAAAGGGTCTGAATACTTATGTAAATAGGATATTTCTGTTTTATTTGACTTTGTCATCATGGGGCATTGTGTGTAGATTGCTGATTTTTATTTAATCCGTTTTAGAATAAGGCTGTAACATAACAAAATGTGGAAACATTGAAAAGACTCTAAATTGAGCTCAGCAGTCTGAATACTTTCCCAAATGGTGTGTGTGTGTGTGTGTGTGTGTGTGTGTGTGTGTGTGTGTGTGTGTGTGTGTGTGTGTGTGTGTGTGTGTGTGTGTGTGTGTGTGTGTGTGTGTGTGTGTGTGTGTGTGTGTGTGTGTGTGTGTGTGTGTGTGTGTGTGCGCAGTTGAAGTCGGAAGTTTACATACGCTTAGGTCATTAAAGTCATTCAAATTAATTTTTCAACCACTCCACAAATTTCTTGTTAAGAAACTATAGTTTTGGCAAGTTGGTTAGGACATCTACTTTGTGCATGACACAAGTAATTGTTCCTACAATTGTTTACAGACAGATTATTTTACTTATAATTCACTGTATCACAATTCCCGTGGGTCAGAAGTTTACATACACTAAGTTGACTGTGCCTTTAAACAGAATGGACAATTCCAGAAAATGATGTCATGGCTTTAGAAGCTTCTGATAGGCTAATTGACATCATCATTTGAGTCAATTGTACCTGTGGATGTATTCCAAGGCCTACCTTCAAACTCAGTGTCTCTTTGCTTTACATCATGGGAATAGCAAAAGATATCAGCCAAGACCTCAGGAAAGAAATTGTAGACCTCCACAAGTCTGGTTCATCCTTGGGAGCACTTTCCAAACGCCTGAAGGTACCACATTCATCTGTACAAACAATAGTACGCAAGTATAAACACCATGGGACCATGCATCCGTCATACCGCTCAGGAAGGAGACGCGTTCTGTCTCCTAGAGATTAACGTACTTTGGTGCGAAAAGTGCAAATCAATCCCAGAACAACAGCAAAGGACCTTGTGAAGATGCTGGAGGAAACAGGTACAAAAGTATCTATATCCAGAGTAAAATGAGTCCTATATCGACATAACCTGAAAGGCCACTCAGCAAGGAAGAAGCCACCTCTCCAAAACCACCGTAAAAAAGCCAGACTACGGTTTGCAACTGCACATGGGGACAAAGATCGTACTATTTGGAGAAATGTCCTCTGGTCTGATGAAACAAAAATAGAACTGTTTGACCATAATGACCATCGTTATGTTTGGAGGAAAAAGGGGGAGGCTTGCAAGCCGAAGAATACCATCCCAACCTTGAAGCACGGGGGTAGCAGCTTTATGTTGTGGGGGTGCTTTGCTACAGGAGGAACTGGTGCAATTCACAAAATAGATGACATCATGAGGGAGAAAAATGATGTGGATATATTGAAGTAACTCAAGACATCAGTCAGGAAGTTAAAGATTGGTTGCAAATGGGTCTTCCAAATGGACAATGACCCCAAGCATACTTCCAAAGTCAAGTTATTGGAGTGGCCATCACAAAGCCCTGACCTTAATCCCATAGAAAATGTTTGGGCAGAACTGAAAAGGCGTGTGTGAGCAAGGAGGCCTACAAACCTGACTGTTACACCAGCTCTGTCAGGAGGAATGGGCCAAAATTAACCCAACTTATTGTGGGAAGCTTGTGGAAGGCTACCTGAAACATTTGACCCAAGTTAAACAATTTAAAGGCAATGCTACCAAATACTAATTGAGTGTATGTAAACTTCTGACCCACTGGGAATGTGATGAAATAAATCAAAGCTTAAATAAACCATTCTCTCTACTATTATTCTGACATTTCACATTCTTAAAATAAAGTGGTGATCCTAACTGCCCTAAGACAGGGACTTTTTACTCTGATTAAATGTCAGGAATTGTGAAAAACTGAGTTCAAATGTATTTGGCTAAGGTGTATGTAAACTTCCGACTGTGTGTGTAATATATATTATACTGTTTTGTGTGCTGTCAGGACTGCCTGGAGGTGCTGTGTAGCCACAGTGACCAGGACATAGAGAGGAGGGACAAGTGGAACCGCACCATCCATGACGTTGCCACCGACGACTGCAAAGACTTACTAGAGAACCTATGTGAGTACCAGCACCAGGGTGTGTGCACGCTTCTTTTTTTGTTCCAGCCTAGCACCTGATTCAACTGTGGCTCTTCTGTGTTTGAGTGCTCCATCCCCCTTTTCAGACATGTGGAAATATGTAATTGGCTTCCATTACACGGGATCAAACGTTGCAATAATACTGCACCGAATAAAAATATAAACGCAACATTCGCCCCCTAATCTATGGATTTTACTTGACTGAGAATACAGATATGCATCTGTTGGTCACAGATACCTTAAATAAAAGGTAGGGGCTTTGATCAGAAAACCACCGTATCTGTTGTGACCACCATTTGCCTCATGCAATGTGGCACATCTCCTTCTCTTAGAGTTGATCAGGTTGTTGTTTGTGGCCTGTGGAATTTTGTCCCACTCCTTTTCAATGGCTGTGCGAAGTTGCTGGATGTTGGCGGAAACTGTAACACACTGTCCAGAGCATCCCAAACATGCTCAATGGGTGACATGTCTGGTGAGTATGCAGGCCATGGAAGAGCTGGGACATTTTCGGGAATTGTGTACCGATCCTTGCGAAATGGAGCCGTGCAATATCATGCTGAAACATAAGGTGATGGCGGAGGACGAGTGGCACGACAATGGGCCTCAGGATCTCGTCCGGGTATCTCTGCATTCAAATTGACATTGATGAAATGCAATGCAATTGTCCATAAATTATGCCTTCCCGTACCATAACCCCACTGTCACAATGGGGCACTGTCCACAACGCTGACATCTGCAAACCACTCGCCCACACCATCTGCCCAGTACAAGCATTTCGCTACACTCGCATTAACATCTGCTGACCATGTGTATGTGACAAATAAAATTTGATTTGATTTGACATTTGAAATCAGGATTCATCCGTGAAGAGCACACTTCTTCAGCGTGCCAGTGGCCATCGAAGGTGAGCATTTGCTCACTGAAGTCGATTATGACTGCCGAACTGCAGGTGAAGACCCTGGTGAGGATGACAAGCACTCAGATGAGATTCCCTGAGACGGTTTCTGGCAGTTTTTTTTTTTCTCCCCAATTTCGTAGTATCCAATTGTCTCATCGCTGCAACTCTTGTACGGACTCGGGAGAGGCAAAGGTAGAAGAGCTGTGCGTCCTCCGAAACACAACCCATCCAAGCCGCACTGCTTGACACAATGCCCACTACTGCCAAATTCTCTAAAACTACGTTGGAGGCGGCTTATGGAGAGAAATTAACATTCGATTCACTGGCAACAGCTCTAGTGGACGTTCCTGCAGTCAGCATGCCAATTGCACGCTCCCTCAACTTAGATATCTGTTGCATTATGTTGTGACACAACTGCACTTTTACAGTGGCCTTTTATTGTCCCCAGTACAAGGTGCACCTGTGTTAATGATCATGCCATTTAATCAGCTTCTTGATATGCCACACCTGTCAGGTGGATGGATTATCATGGCAAAGGAGAAATGCTCACTAACAGGGATGTGAACAAATTTGTGCGTGTGGAACATTTCTGCGATCCTTGGTTTCAGCTCACAAAACATGGGACCAACACTTTACATGTTGCATTTTTCTGTTTCTGTTCAGTGTAAAACAAATTATCTCTCTCTGCCTCCCCTCTCCCTCTCTCTTTTTTGTTATTTTATGCACCACTCCCTCCCTCCCTCCCTCCCTCAGACTCCTACAGGGTGTTAGTGTGTGTCCAGTCCAGTGGCTCAGGAGAGCCCATGTGTCCAGTGGAGGTGTTGAAGGATGGGGTGTGTGTGAGCGTGCTGGGGGATGTGTGTATTCACCGGGCTACGCGCTGGGCCGAGCTGAACTACGCCCTGGGCCAAGCCTTGACCTCTCACCTCCAGCTGCTCTGTGGCGACACCAACACACACACACACCAACACACAAACCAGCCCACCAGAGATGACACACACCAACACACACACCTGGGACTGACCCCCGCTAGCATGGCCTCCATCCTCATAGGTAAGGAGCTGTATTGGTTGTTGTTCAATTGATTTACTAGTTAGCTTATAAATACCGATATGATTTTAACATCTTGACATTGCCTTAGCTAGTGGTACGTTTACCGAAGTGTAGCCTAGCCTGCTGTCTCTAAAGGATATCCTAAACAGAGAGCATACACTTGGTGAGCAGGGCCTTGTCTGTTTTTTTTAAAGCCAAATCTCCCAACCTGAGCCAAGTTTACAGAGGTGTTGTGGCCTATTTTGTGCGACAATGCAACATGTTCCAAACAGCTGCTGCCTCTGAACGCCTCCCGACCGCCCCTGGGTTCAAGTTTGAATTTCCCTTAGTCAGCATGAGGGAATGGATGGCACCCAACAGGAGACCAACGACTCTCTGCTGAACTGAATCGCTTATCTGAATATGAATCTCTCTTATTCTCAACAATGAATCGCTATTACAGTAGGAGTTCATTCCAGGGGAATCTCTATGGAAAGTATGGTTCTTAGACAAATGGGTTTTCAAATGAAATTGTATTTGTCACATGCGCCGAATACAACTGGTGTAGGCCTTCCTGTGAAATGCTTACTTAAACAACAACGCAGTTTAAAGAAAAAAAACAAGTGTTAAAAGTATTTATTAAATTAACTGAAGTGAACGCTAAAAAGGAAAATAAAAATAAATTGAAAAATTACACATAATTAAAGAGCAAGAATAAAATGACAGTAACAAGGCTACTGGGTACCGGGTGTACCGGTACAGAGTCGGTGTGTGGGGCCACTGGATAGTTGCGGTAATTGAGGTAATATGTACATGAAAGTAGAGTTAAAGTGACTATGCATAGATGATAACAGAGAGTAGCAGCAGTGTAAACATGGGGGGGGGGGGGGTCTGTTCAGGTTAGCTGTTCAGGGGTCATGGCTTGGCGGTAGAAGCTGTTAACCAGTCTGTTCAGGAATCTCATAAATCAAATTTCTTTAGGCACCATTTTAAAGACACAAATTCTCGTTAATCCAGCCACCGTGTCTGATTTCAAAAATGCTTTTACAGTGAAAGCTCCACAAACGATTGTTAGGTCACCATCAACTCACAGAAAAACCCAGCCATTTTTTCAGCCAAAGAGAGGAGTCACAAAAAGCACAAATAGAGATAAAATTAATCACTAACCTTTGATGATCTTCATCAGATGACACTCATAGGACTTCATGTTACACAATACATTTTGTTCGATAAAGTGCATATTTATATCCAAAAATCTCATTTTACATTGGTGTGTTGTGTTCAGTAGTTCAAAAACATGCTGTGATTTTGAAGAGAGCCACATCAATTCACAGAAATACTCATAAATGTTGATGAAAATTCAAGTGTTATGCATGGAACTTTAGATACACTTCTCCTTAATGCAACTGCTGTGTCAGATTTCAAAAAAACTTCACTGAAAAAGCATAATCTGAGTACGGCGCTCAGAGGCCAAACCAGCCAAAATAAATATCTGCCATGTTGCGCAGTCAACATTAGTCAGAAATAGCATTATAAATATTCACTTACCTTTGATCATCAGAATTCACTCCCAGGAATCCCAGTTCCACAATAAATGTTTGATTTGTTCGATAAAGTTAATCATTTATGTCCAAATAGCTTCATTTGTTAGGGCGTTTGGTAAACAAATCCAAACGCGCGTTCAGGTCCTGCAGAACGTCGGATGAAAAGTTCAAAAAGTTATATTACAGGTCGTAGAAACTTGTCAAACTAAGTATAGAATCAATCTTTAGGATGTTTTTATCATAAATGTTCAATAATGTTCCAACCGGAGAATTCCATTGTCTGTAGAAAAGCAATGGAACGAGAGCTACCTCTCATGTGAATGCGAGTGACTGAGATCGAGGCTGCTGCCAGACCGCTGACTCAATCAGCTCTCATTTGGCCCCCCTTCACAGTGGAAGCCTGAAACAACGTACTAAAGACGGTTGACATCTAGTGGAAGCCTTAGGAAGCGCAAAATTACCCATATCCCACTGTGTATTCGATAGGGGCTGAGTTCAAAAACTACAAATCTCAGATTTCCCACTTCCTGTTTGGATTTTTTGCCTGCCATATGAGTTCTGTTATACTCAGACCTCATTCAAACAGTTTTAGAAACTTCAGAGTGTTTTCTTTCCAATACTAATAATAATATGCATATATTAGCATCTGGGACGGAGTAGGAGGCAGTTCACTCTGGGCACACTATTCATACAAAAGTGAAAATGCTGTCCCCTATCCCAAAAAGGTTAAGCAGGAATTAGGAGTTTAGATTTATGGTCAGATTTGCCAAATGGCGGGCGAGGGAGAGCTTTGTACACGTCTCTGTGTGTTGAGGAAAGGTGGTCTATAATTTCTTTCCCCCTCTGGTTGCTCATGTAACATGCTGATAGAAATGAGGTCAAATGGATGTTAGTTTCCCTGCATTAAAGTCCCCGGCCACTAGGAGCGCCGCCTCCTGGATGAGCATTTCATTAGCTGCAGGTGAATCCCCGGCCCTTTTATATCTCTCAATTTCCACATAATTATATCTTAACTATTTTACTTGGACATTTAGGAGTAAATGGCAAATGAATAGCAGGCTGTAAAATAAAACGTAACAAACGTTTTTGTGAGGATGAGCCCCTTTATGAGTAACTGTCAGTAGGGTTTAGTTGTGTTTTATTCACATTCACAGCTTAAAAGCTGGATTTCAGTGAGTGTTGGATGAATCGTTTTGGAATGAATTGACTCCTTCATAGATTATTGAAATCGGGGCTCGTTCCAGGCACCTGGCGTTGCAGCTGGTTTAGCAAAGGTTACACTCACACAGACACACACAAGCAGGCACGCCCACTCTCTCGCTCTCTCTTTTGTTTCTGTATCGCACATCCACCACACATTGCAGCTCTGTTGGATGGCACGCATCCCTGGGTCCTGTCCAAAGTTGTGATCGGGCCAAGCCGGAGAGGGCTGGAACATGAGCCTAATTGAGTTTGGCCCGATCACACCACACCACATTCACACAGAGCCTGCCCAGAATGAACACACACACACACAAACACACTCCAAGGAGGTAATTTCCCGGTCACATTGTTAGGATAAACTCCCTAACGTGTGTCCTGTCTACTATGAATGACTAATCTCGGCACCGAGAACCAAATCAACTGTTACATTTTTAACATGCTAATGTTAAGTCTGTCACAAGAGACTAACGAATGACTGGCTTGGTACATAGTCTGAACCGACTTAGTGAAGTCTGGCCTAGCCAGGGGAAAGATAATCCAGTCTGTCTGGCTGAGCTCATACAAAGGAAAGGCGAATGGGTCTGTCCTCTGTTTAACACGTCAAGGTGAAACCAGTCAGTGGGAATTATGCCGACGCGACCGCTTTTCCCCCAAAAAAACTCAAGGACGAGAGCGCAAGGGAATCCGCGGTCAAGGGAGGGATGAAAGCGAGAAAGAGAACAGTGGCGACTGGGGATGCATTATGGATGAGATATGGAAAGATAGAGGAGGAAGGAGAGCTGGGGGAGGGGGGGGTTGACATATTCAGGGAAATGTCTGATTTCCGTGTGACGATCAGCGCCCTCGATGGGTTTTTGGGTTCGTCTTTCTTTTCACCTCTGAGGGAGTGTGTGCGTGGGTGGGTGCAGCACCATGTGTGTGCTTACAGAACCTTTAATGTATTATCAACTGTGTAAATGTGACGTTGACGTAAAGTTGTGGCTACATGGCTACAGTGTGTCGTATTTAGGTTACGTTTGAATGCTGTATTTGTTGTTGGTATGCAAATGTCTGTGCGTTTTAGTGTAGCATGTATTGCGTGTGTCTTCAGTGCAGTGTGTGGTGCTGCTGTTAACATGTCACGTTGTCTTGTTGTTGTAGGTGACACTGTGTGGTTGCCAGGTCAGGAACTGCCTCTGTCTCCATGGGACCTGGTCAGGAAGCCACTGAGCCAGCACATCACCATCAGACTCAAAGGTACCAATCTGGCAACCCTGGTCATCTTGGAATACAGCTCTCCTCTTTTTATTTTTTTATTCTCTTTTCTCCTCTGCCGTGTGTGTGTGTGTGTGTGTGTGTGTGTGTGTGTGTGTCTATCGAGCCACTGTCCACCCACTGCCAGTGTATTGACCCATTGCCAGGGAATCTTTAGCTAGCTTTTTCTCTTTCTGCTGTGTTTATATAGATGGGTTGGTTGTTTAGCAACAAAACCGGATGCGTGCGCAACTATGGGGCGAAACAGACAGGGTTGGCTTAGACTGTTGACTATATTCCGTCTCCATCAATACATTTGCACAATGAGCACTTGTTGTCTCAAATACATCATTACGGTTGTTGGTTAGCTAGCTAGCAAATGTTTTGTCGTATTAACATTGACATGACATCAGTCAAAACAAGACTATGTGTCAAGAACAAGATACAACTAGCTGACACGAGCCACCTGCGATTCCCCACATGGCAGATTCTAGTCATTATTCCTAGCCATCTGGCAATCCAGCCTTCTGCCCCTTTGAAGTGCGCAAATAGTTTTTTCGTGACGTTGTCAGCTCTATTGGCAGGCTCATTTTCAGTCTGCTTAGAACCGTGTGTTTTGACAGCGCAGGAAAGATTCCTCCAGTTTTGACACTGAAACAGCGTATCTGAAGCTCAGAGCACAGTTAAAACTCTCAGGAGGATATTCAAGTGTGTGTATATGTGTGTCTGTCTTCCTGCATATATCTATGCGTCTGGGTGTGTGTTATGATTGCTCATTTCCATGTGGGTTTTGCGTTTCTCGACAGGTCTGTCAGAGTCTTGTCTGGATGAGCTGGCCCTGGAATCTCTTATCCCCCTTCAGCTGCTGCAGAACTACGTCCGCCTGGTACACACACACACACACACACACACACACACACACACACACACACACACACACACACACACACACACACACACACTGAAAAAGGACAAGAAGAACATTCATATCATTATATGGATTCCCAAAATAGGTCACTTGGATTTTGGGTATAGTATTGTTATGCATGTTAGTATGCCCTCTACTGGCCACATCTCCTTTAGCATGAGAATGTAGTGACTGTGAGTTCCCGTGTCCCCCATTTCTGCCTAAGTGTGTCTGAAACTGCCTGGAGCTTAGTGTGTCACTTTGTTATATTCTTTTCCACTCATCCCTCTTCAGGTGGAACAGTACCGTAACATTATCTTCCACGGGCTGGAGGGGAGCTGTCAGGAGTACCTAGCCAATCAGATCTCCCGCTGCATCAAGACCAAGCAGGAAGTGTTGGGTGTGGCCTGTGACATCATCAGGGTGGAGGTAGACAGGAGTCTGACTAAACAACAGCTGTTGGACACCTTCATAACTTGTGGTAAATGCCTATAAATCACACTCCACCCTTATTGGATTGTTCTATGTGTTGTTTAACTTCTTGATGCACCCATCCCGTTCATCAAAATACTGCCCCCTACACTCAAGAGGTTAAGCAGTAAGGCCCGAGGGGGTGTGGTATATGGCCAATATACCGCAGCTAAGAGCTGTTCTTAGGCCGGACGCAACCAGCTTAATTAGAGCAGTAAAAATAAATGTTTTGTCATACCTGTGGTATACGGTGTGATATACCACGGCTGTCAGCCAATCAGCATTCAAGGCTCAAACCGCCCAGTTTATAATATAGCAATATAGATATACCTGGCTTTTTTTCTGTTCAGGGAACTTGGATTGTGTGTTTATAGAATCTACAGCTTGTGATTTTTGCCTCTTTTTTTTGTTTTCTCTCTCTCTCCCCCTCACTGTATTTGATGTGTGTATTTTTTTGATTTACAGGGCTCATTTGAAAAATAGACCTTGGTTTTCAACGTGACTCAAAAATAAAGGTTCAATGAAATAGAAAACTCTAATTGTCCGTGGTCTCCCTGCAGGTTTCCTGGTCCCAGTAGGTGGTGTGTCTCTGTGTAGCAGTACTAGTAGGGTGGGGCGGTGTGTGGTGGTGGTGTTGGAGGGACTAGAGAAGGCCCACTCTCTGACTGAGCTGCTGGGAGACCTGTGTGAAGGCCTGGAGAACCGTGGCACGGCCTACCTACTCCATGGTGAGGCCTACTGGATATAGACTGGCTGACTGAATAAATTAATGAGAGTATATATGTGTGAGTGAGCGGATGAACTATGAGGGAGTGAAAGAATGAATGGATTAATTAAGGACTGAATAGATGACAGAATGAACAGATGTCCAACTACACCCCCCCCCCCCTCCCCCCTCCCCTCCAAATCATCATCATCCTCCCAACAGGCCAGATGGGCCCGCACCACTTTCAGGAGGGAGGCTTTCTGATTGGCACGCTGTCCAAGTCCCGCCTCAAGGGCTCAGAGCTCCGCCTCCAACAGCACTTCCGCTGGGTAACGCTGCGCTGGGACTCGGAGCCGCTGCACGGCCTTCTGGGAAGGCACCTCCGCAGGAAGCTGCTCCACAAGGTCAGTCACAGAAACACACTGCTCCCTTAGGAATAGACCTAGATTCATTGTATCCGTACCTCGATCCGCTAGGGCACAAAACACAAAACGGACCTTATATCATTCGTCTTACTCGCGCAAGTGGGGGCCAGCCATCTTGGCTTTCTCTGATAAGATTGGAAATATAGTGACGTTCTGCAAAGCTGTGCTTTCCCTTGACACTCTCTCTCTCTCTCTCTCTCTCTCTCTCTCTCTCTCTCTCTCTCCAGACGCAGGGTGGTGGCAGTGGTCAGGCTCCCGAGGGCCTGCTGGAGAGGACGGTGTGCTGGGTGAGCTGTGTGTGGCAGCAGCTGAATGCCTGTCTGTCCCGCCTGGGGACCCACGAGGCCCTGCTAGGACCCCAGCTATTCCTCTCCTGCCCCGTGGTGCCAAACAACACACAGGCCATCGTCAAGTATGCACCTGTGTGTGTGTGGGGGGGGGGGGGGGGGGTGCAAACTTGTGTTTCAAGCTTAATTTAAGTTAGACTATGTATGACTGAGTGTTTCTGAAGCAAACTAAGGTGATAGGGGAGCAGCAATATTCTGTGTGTTGTTTCTGTATTTCTTTCCCCGTGTGTTCCTCCAGGTGGCTGGCCCGGCTGTGGAACATGGTGGTGGTCCCTCGCGTGGAGGAATCCATCGTCTCCCGGGTGACGGTAAAGCGCTCCTCCGGCCAGCGGGTGTCGCCTAGCAACCTGCGCCTGAGCTCGGGCCAGCAGGCAGTGGTCAAGGCTGCCCTCAGCATCCTGTTAAACAAGGCCGTCCTGCAGGGATGCCCACTGCCACGTCAAGGTGGGTACACACTTCACTATTGCCTGACAACTCACCCTGAATTTCATTCCGCCGCACTATGGATCGCTACATGCGTTCAGTCGGAAACTGCCATCCCTGAAGTTGTTTGTGTGACTTCAAAATGAGGGCCTTTGTACAAAACAAATTCATCAGCGATTGGATTGTTTCCAACAAATCTAACCAATCAGTGCCTCAAAGTTGATCATGTCATCATGTAGGCCGGCTCTGGCCCAAGCCATCGGTTTCTGGGACCAATCAGAACTGTCCGAATGTGTTTGCATTCGCGAATTCGCCAGGGAGGGAGGAAGAAGAGGAAACGTCAGTTGGCCCGAGCGACGCAAAAATGTGTCTTATCTTGTGTCTTATCTTATCTTAAAATGTGTCTTATCTTTGTTTTGGATGGATGATAGGTAGACTGGTTGGACGGGACGTAGACAAAGAGAATAGTGAAATGCTACCTAATGTTAATGTCTTTCCTTCATCAGAGATTGACAGGCACCTGTTGGAGTTCCAAGGCGGGACCTTCCCCCTCGCAGCCATTGGCTCCTGTAAAGGAAGTGGTGGCAGGAAGGGGCGGGACAGCGGCATGTGGAGACGAGCTAATACCAGCCCACGGAAGAAGGGGAGCCCCACCTCCAACTGGACCTGTGGAGGTTCCCTCAGAGAAGGTCAGGATGAAGAGGTGTTCCCCCCCCTACGATTCCTGTTAGAATAGCCATAATGGGTGTTCATGTTGTCCTTCTGTTGCCCGCAGGGTCATTGTCCAACACGGATGTCCGCTTTATCACCAACGGCAACGCTCCAAGGTGAGTGACGTTAACCCGAGCCGTTTATTTGACACTATTAGGAAGTGTCCATTTATTCATGGTTTGCAGTAAAATGTGTTAATGTGACACCGGCTCTAGTATGTTGTTTAGATCATGTGATATGCTGTGTTCTAGCCTCTAGGAAACGTGATAGAATAGAGTATTGCTGAGAGCATCCAGCAGGGGTCAGTGTGTAGTTTTATCTGAGTGTGTACTGTTGTACTGTACTGTGTGATTGTTTGTACTGATGTTGTACTGTGTGGGGTTGTACTGTACTGTGTGTGGGGATTGCACTGTGTGTGGGGATTGTACTGATGTTGTACTGTGCTCTGTGTGTGTGTGTGTGGGATTGTTCTGATGTTGTACTGTGTGGTGGGATTGTACTGATGTTGTACTGTGTGTGTGTGATAGCAGTGTTGTAGATGGGGACCCTGTGAGTCTGTCTCTCTGCTCTGACGATGAGACTGATCTGATCAGGGAGCTGCAGACCATGTGCTCCAGCAAGTCAGAGCCAGACATCAGCAAGGTAACGCACTCACTCACTCATTCACTCACTCTCACACACACACACACACACACACACACACCATGAGGTTGACGTTTTCTGCCGGCTGTATTTTTCTGCGTTGCAGATAGCTCGGTCCAAGGGGGACTTCATTGTCTTCTCTGGCTCTCCAAGTAGACAATCGCCCCGCCGGAAGACCGACCATGAAGCAACCGCTCGACCACAGACGGTGAGTCAAACCGCGCTTAAAGGCTCTAATTAAAGGCCTTCACCAACACACCTATTCAGTTCAGCTCACGTGCAGGGCTAGAACAAAACTGAACTGTCTGGTGGTCCTCCAGTAGCGAGATGAGCAAGTGTTTCCCAACCATCTGCCTGTCTCCCCCTTTACAGACTGGCAGCCGTCACTCTACTCCCAGCGCCGCCCCAGGCAGCCCCGCCCCTAGCAACGAGAGGCGAGCAGCGTCGCGGCCCAAATCTCAGCTCCCCGTTCCCAGCAGCAGGGGGCCGCAGCCACGAGCCAACAGCAGCAGTGCCGCACCACGAACACCCACTATGACCGCTAACCGCAACGCGGCCAGAACTGAACCAAGCAGCAGCAAAACAAGGCAGGCCCCAACCAGACATAACAACAACGTCAACGAGAACAGCCAACAACATGAGGACATTTGGATCCTACACCGAGACCTGCATGAAAACAACAACAACAATACAAAGTAGTAGATGAACTTCCTCCTCTTCCACCTCCCTTCCTTTCCTCCCACCCCTCCGCTGTTGTATCCCTCCATGTTGTAGTTAGGCTTATGACGGCCTTTTAGTATTTGTACTTGTTATCCGTACTTGTTAAACTGTATAGCAATTGTGTACTTGGGGACCATAGTTTTATGATATTATACAGTATTGAAAGAAGTTTAAAAAAAAAAAACATTTCTTAGGGAATTATGTCAAAAGGAAAAAGACAGGATTTACCTTCTGCGGTGAGTGTTTTGGATCAAAGAAAAGCAGGCAGGTTGTTTTTGCAATTAGGTATTTTCTAATATTCAAGTGTTTTATGTTTAAATAGTTGCAAGGTTGGTTTAAATACTGTTGAAATTAATCAGGGTTTTACCAAATATTTGTAAATAAGAATTAGTAACTTTAATGGTATATAGATTGGTGTATGTGGTATTATGCTTGTACAGTAAGAACTCAAAAACAAAAGCTGAAGAAAAAAAAAACATGTACATATGTTTGTAATGATAATAACATGTGAATTTGGTTCATAACTTTTCACTTGTTTCAAAGTGATGGAATGTGGCAATAAGTAAATGTAATTGCAAATACAGGACATTTTTTTTGCTTTTGACGTTAAGCCATAAATAAATACTTTAAACTACCCACAATTCTGCCCACGAGTCATGGTTCGATTAATCCATACACTGATACAAATTTCAAAGCAGCATGGTTTGTTCGCTTTATTTTGTTCAACATGTTTTTTTTGAATGGCCATTGTTGATAAATGTACAGGAGATATTTTTGTCAACCTTTGGTGTTGATCTGTATGATGTCCTGCCTCCTTTAAGAACAAAACATTAAAACCGCACTGTTAACCCCAACAGTCCTCCACCTCGTGTCTTCTTACACCAGACTACTGGCCTGGGTACAGTATGTAGGACCTTCGACTGAGAATCTAAAACAAACGACTTATGAATGCTCTACGAAGCACTACATAGAGGCTTCACAAATCATTTCTAAGGGAAGGCGGTAGGTAACACGTCAAGACTGCAGGTGTAATTCTCTACAACGTGGGTCAAGTTAACGAGATACATTTTTTGAATTGAAAACCACCTGCATTACAGGGGGGGTTGGGGGGTCTTCAGGACCGGAGTTGAGAAACGCTGTCTTAACAATGACCTCGTCTTTTCTCAAAATCGTTTTACAGGAAATATAATTGATTGAAATCAAACTATTCTAATGGAAAAACAAAACAATGTTATACATTTGTCTCTTTCCGATGAATAAGGAAGAGCTTTTTACGCAATAAAAAAATTGTAGTCAGTTACATTTCAAGGTGTCGGTACCATATCGTATCGCTATAAAAACTGTTCTCCAATATCACTAAGGAGCAATGTGCCAAATAAAAATACAAATATTTCAAGGTCCAGAAGTACAAGAGGGAGCTTAACAAATCACATTTGAAAAAGCGTTAAAAAAAATGGAATTAAATGTATGCAGAATTTGATCATTTATTTTCCTTGCTATTACCCTGCCAGGCCACCATGAAAAAGTACCTCCGGTTTCTTTAAAGTGCATTCAAATAGAAACACTTGTCCATAGCATCACCCACCATTCATTCCTGTTTTGTGTCTTTATAGCTTTGAATATAAGTTGCCCTGCAGCACAGTTTTCCTTCCAAGTCCTAACAACCATTGGGAGGGAAACAAAACTGACCTCAGATCAGTGTCTGGGCAATTTCATCCTACTCTGTATTTACAGGCAGCTTTTGAGTTTAGGGACTGTATGCTTTTTACAATCTTGCTTAAAAAAAGTATGGCCTTATATATATTCAAACAAAACTGGCATTCCAATGTTCTCAAAGTGAAAAATCTCACTCTGGAAACACCAGGATGGTGCCTTTTGATTGAACAGAGCCCTGTGTGTACCAATAAGGAACGACCACCTCTCACATTCACCTAGACTAGAGGCACTTGGATGAGTCGGCAGCGCATCTTTCCACGATTCCTTGCAACCTATCTCCTTGCCGCCTCAACCATATCGGAGGAGAAGGTTCAAGGTCCCTCCTCAGGCCTACTTTTTCCCATGTGTTTTGACAAGGAGCCGAGGAGAGAGGATGCAAGGCAATGAGGAGAGTTTTCATCGAGAAAGAGCATTCCAGAAGACAAAATGGCGTCCAGTTAATCCGGGGCTCCTTAAAGATGCGTGTTCTGGACCTCGTCCTCAGCCACCTCCTGCAGGGCGGTGATCTTGGGCGGCTGGGATTGAGGGGGTCGCTTGCTGGAGTTGAGGCGGTGCAGGGGGAAGAGTTTGAGGCGCTCAGCAGCACTCATGGCCTGCTTCAGGTGGCTGGTCTCATTCAACAGCTTCTGAATGGAGTCGTACCTCTTCATAGAACTGCCCTCGATCATCTGGAGGGAGAGAGGAGTTGGTTGGTTCCAATAGCTCAGTGGGTTTAAACTCAACTCTTGTTTCCCTCCAACCTAGACAGACCCCAGTAAAACTGACGATTTGGTACAACGAAGGGTTAAAATGACACCAGGTTGTGTAATGCGGATAGAATGACATGTTTGAAGATGCTCCAGTGTCAAGCACCCAGCATCATGCCACTGTGCCTGCATTGTCACGCTGTCTGCTTGTGTGAATACAAACGCAGGTCACTTATACAGGGAGCGTGTACCAACACACACAGCCGACACCATGCCCTGAGTCATGGGACACCGTAAATCAAATATGTTGTTTATGGCGAGGCTAACAAATGGTGATGCACTGATAGAAGAATTGAATCTAAAATGGAGGATATAATGTTTGTTTAAGCTGGTGGTCGGTGCTCTATTCTCACTTCTTACAGGGAAATAGCAAGGGCTCTATCCAGTGTTTCCCAACCCTGGTCCTCCAGTACCCCCAACAGAACACATTTTCATTGTAGCCCTGGACAAACGCACCTCATTCAACCTATTTGAGGGCTTGATGATTAGTTGACAAGTTGAATCAGGTGTGCTTGTCCAGGGATCCAATAAAAATGTGTACCGTTGGCGGTACTCGAGGACCAGGGTTGGGAAACACTGCTCTATTCAATCTGTATCGCTGAAGAATGTAGGTAAAGGTCATTTCCTATTGAGCAGACGAAACCGTGAAGGCAGTATTTGCTAATAGAGCCGTAAATCATTTTAATAGAAGAGATAGGCAGTTAACAAAGGGTAACCTAATGCTTAAAGGGAGATAGGTGCGTGCGCGCTAACCAGGAAGGACTGGCACTCCAGCAGTGGTTCCACTCTGTGTTCTGACAGTATGACTGTACAGTTGGAGAACGACTGTTTCAGGGTCTTCCTCAGGACCTGCAACGTTCTGTGAACCAGAAACAAACCAAAACGCAACCATCAGACAATGTTCTTCAGTCAACCATCAACAAACCAGAGTGCACTCAATTAACCAGAGAGTTTAACAGTAGGCCTGCATACACACATATATAAACACACACACACGCGCCGTCTCTCATTCTCCCTTCACGTACAAACTCCTACCACTCTAGCTTCCCCAATGTGCACTTACTGCTGAGATTACTCTGAAGTAGACCAGTGTCATCAACCACCACTAATTCACTCATGACAGGCACCATTTAGCTTAAAGACCTGTGTCTTTACGTGTGGTTACACCCATTCTGTGCAAACACACACACAGTCAAAGACTTACAGTAAGTCCTGGAATTGTCACCATATGCAGCGAGACACTTAGGCTGCGTTTACACAGCCACCATAAGAACCCAATCTGATTTTCTTTCTATATCCAATCTTTTTTTCTGGACGTCCACACTGTTTTACATGTGATCCATATCGGATTTGCACATTCACACGGATGTAGCCTCAGAGGGGAGGTTGTCCTTGTAATGACTGGTCATGGGCAACAACAAAAAAACACTTCAGAGCAAACAAATCTGTTTGAGCGTCCAGACAGAGGTCGCATACGGAAGATCAGGTTTGTATCAGAATTCAGATCCACATACTGTATGGAGGCGGTATGAATCGGAAGTCAAAGGCTGTGTTTACACAGGCAGCCCAATTATTGGCAAAAGAGCTGACCTGATCGGTCAAAAGCAATTCATGAAAAAGATCACAATTGGGCTGCCTGTGTAAACACAGCCCAAAAATATCTGATTCCATGTGTTTTTTGTTGTTGCTGATTACACATTAGTGAAAAGATCAGATAGGTATCAGATATGCAAATAGTTGGCAAAAGATCTGAATTGGGCTGCCTGTGTAAATGCAGCCTCATACAAACACCAGAGGAGGCTGGTGAGGGGGAGACGGCTCGTAATAATTAATGGAATGGAGTCAATGGAATGGTATCAAACACATGCAAACCAGGTGTTTGACGTGTTGGAGACCATTCTATTCATTCCGTTCCAGCCATTACTCACTTAAAGTGCCACTAGCCACCACTGGCACATACACTTATCTTCCATGTCCAACCCCAAATCCAACACTCACTCTCTCGCTTTCTCTCGCTCACTCTCTCCTCTTACATGGGGTCGAGGAAGGCGCTGGGTTCGTCTAGCAGCAGTATGCGGGCCTTGCTGAGGATGGAGCGGGCCAGACACATGAGCTGCTTGTGTCCGTTGCTCAGGACGTAACCCCCGTCCTCCAGCTGGAAGTCCAGCTTGTCTGGGAACTGCTCGATCACGGACTTCAGACCCACCTGGACGACACATAGGACCGGAAACACCGGAGGATCTCAATCAATCAATCAACCAATCAATCAAATAAACAATCAACCAATCAAATGAAATGCACTGACTCAGTGGACTCCAACGGACCTCCGTAGGCAGGGCAAAACAGGTGACATGGAGTCTGATGTGGATTTCAGGTTAGTTCTACACACCGTCATTGTAAGCATGCGTTAGGTGATCAATTTATAGGAGAGCAACTTCACATGCGCTATGGTCACAGGGTCAAGCCGAAGCAGACTTGCATGTGACTCCTGTTTCCCGACCTGGCTGTGCTTACTATGCAACTACCAGTATGGTGTGGCTATGGTGGCACCGTCACTGCCCTACTGACACACACGAACACAGCAGCGCCTTACCATCAGCATAGCATGTCAGAACGAGGTTACTACGGCATGGTAGGAAAGGGGTCAGCGGGACTCTCTGCAGTGTACAGGCAGAAGGGCGCTCAGACAGACAGGAGAAAGGTGAAGAGAGAGGGAGGACAGTGATAGAGGGGACCTGTTGTGATTGAGGCTAGAGTTAGGGTTGAACCGGGATGTGGATATAAAGCTAGGGTTAGGGCTGTGGGTTAGGATTGAGGGTAGGGTTAGGGTTGAACTGGAATGTAGACGTGAAGCTAGGGTTAGGGCTGTGGTTGAGGTTTAGGGTTGAGGGAAGGGTTAGGGTTGAACAGGGATGTGGACGTGAAGCTAGGGTTAGGGCTGTGGTTGAGGGTTAGGGCTGTGGTTGAGGTTTAGGGTTGAGGAAAGGGTTAGGGTTGAACTGGAATGTGGACGTGCAGCTAGGGTTAGGGCTGTGGTTGAGGGTTAGGGCTGTGGTTGAGGGTTAGGGTTGAACAGAGATGTGGACATGAAGCTAGGGTTAGGGTTAGACCGGAGACCAGTGTGACTGATGTGAATGTCGTGTCTCACCTCCTCAGCCACACGCCACAGTTCCTCGTCACTGTAGCGAGCGTGTGGATCCAGGTTCATACGGAATGTACCAGTCAGGATGAAGATTTTCTGTCCAGAAAATCAGATTAGGGCATTACATTCACCATAGCAAAAATACCATTGAGCACTAAGTCTAGTTGCGGGGTGGTATTTACCTGTGGCACCACGCCGAAGGCTTTCCTCCAGGTCTGTAGGGTGACCGAGTTCCAGGAGACCCCATCGATGGAGATCTCTCCGTCTGTAGAGGCCAGCCGCAGGAGAGCCGATAGCAAGGTGCTCTTTCCTGAGCCCGTCCTCCCCAACACACCCACCTACACACAAAGCAATGAACATCCACCCGGTTCAAATATCCTCCTACAGTGCAGACACAAAGCAACACAGCATTCCGATTATGTCCCTAAAATGTAGATGAAAATGTAGAGTACAGATCTTGAGCCAGCATTTCTACCATGATTAACCAACACTATGTGGAACGGGAGACTACTGTAGAATTAGTATTGGGGAGTAGTGAACTACATGTAGTTCAACCAGTAATTGAACTTGCAGTAGCTTGGTGTTAGTTCAACTAAACTTAAATCTCGGTAGTGTTTTCAGTAGTTAATTGCTTTTTTTTTGAGGAGCTAACTACTGGAAATACAAAAATAAGAGAAGATATGAGTGAAATAGGCCATAATTTCCTTTATTTTTCAGCATCAGACCTGCCTAATTCTCACCTGAAAGTTGTTTTTAAAAGGATAGACGACACATTCTGTTTACATCTGACTCCAGATCTGTTCTTCTGATTGTTAGCCGATGACGTTTCAGATTTAGATATGCACGTTTTCCAGTAAGTAGTTTTGATGTAGTGAGCTACTTTTTCGAAGTAACTTTTGTTAAGTCAACTATACTTTTCTTAAGGGTAGATTTAGCGTAGCTTAACTTCTTTCAGTGAGAAGTAATTGGTAACTTGGTAAACTATATTTCCAGAGTAGCTTCCAAAACACTGTGTAGAACCACTCTCCCACAGGCCAGAGCGTCAGTGAGTTAGGCCATTAACGGGAAGCTTTAGCTAATGGCTAGGGGGGTAGGCTAAAGTGCTGACACTAAGATAGTCTCCCTCAGGCCTCGTTACTAGGAACTGTATCTATCCTAATTACCTCTCAAGACATACCACAGGGAGTCTGAGTCTCTCTAGCCTCCTAACAGCCCGAGAGAGATTCATATATTGAATTCCCCGCCTGAGAGCAGGACCATCAGCCCCTCATCAGCTGCACGCAGGCACGCACGCACACAGAGAGTGACCTACACTCTGTCCTCCTTCCACAGTGAAGGAGAGGTCCTGCAGGACGGAGCGTCCAGCCTCTGTGTATTTGACGGTCAGTCCTTGGACGTCCATGTGGCCCTGGTTGGGCCAGCAGTCCTGGGCGTGAGGGTTGTCGATCACCAGGTCTCTTCCTTTACCACCTCCACCGCTGGGTCTGGGCTCCTCTTGAGGCAGGTCGATGAACTTGAAGACCCGGTCTACCGATCGCATCTGGGGGAATAGGGGATGGAGAGATAAGAGCGATTGGAGGGAGTTGTGTGTACTGCTGAGATTACTCTGAAGTAGACTGACTGACCACGGGTAATGTGGTTTGTGAATGCAAATACACATCTATCTGCCGTGATGCTAGTGATGATTGATCAAAACTGTGTGTGTGTGTGTACATACCAGTCCGTCCACAGTGATGCTGGTAATGACAGCCCATTGGAACGTCCCAAGGATGAGCATGGCTAAGGCCACGATGATGCCAATCTCCCCAGGCTTGTCCTCTGTGGAATACACACACACTATCAATGGGTAGTCAGCAGTCACACACATTATCCTTTGGCAGTCAGCAGTCACACACATTATCCTTTGGCAGTCAGCAGTCACACACATTATCCTTTGGCAGTCAGCAGTCACACACACACACACACACACACACACACACACACACACACACACACACACACACACACACACACACACACACACACACACACACACACACACACAAAGTGTCACACATGCAGTCACACACTGGTAATAGCACACTTCATTTGCATCCTGACGTTATACACACACAAACGCACAGATATTAATGAAAGCGAACGCTGTCAAATTACCTCTAAATTCACTCCCAGCATAAACACTGTGGTCCATTGAGACATTCTACAGGTGCATGCAAACGTACTGGCATTTATGCAGGTCGAAAGTAAATATGTGTACATGCAATGCAATCAGCATCTCCTGACTATGTCCCAAACGTATTTCTAAGCTGTCAAAATGGTGTGTGTGTGCGTGCGCCTGTCTGTCTGTCTGTCTGTCTGTCTGTCTGTCTGTGTCACTCACGGTTGGTTCCCACGGCGATGAAGACTGCGGCAGAGAAGAAGAAGACGAAGATGATGTCACAGCGGAAGAGGAACCATCGCAGCGTTGCGAGGTAGTGGAACCAGGTGGCCGTGTGGGTGTTCAGGGCCTTGTGGAACAACGTCTCAAAGTAGGACTGACGACCAAATGCACGTATAGTCCACAGACCCTTCAGAGAGATGATGAGGTGGGAGAATATTGGGCTACGGGCTGAGAGGAGGAGGAATGAGAGAGACAGAGTGAGGAAGAGAGAGATGAAAAAGAGTTTGTAGAAGAAGAAGAAACATTTATCAAAGGTTGGAGAGAGAGAGAGAAAGAAAGAGAGGAGGCAAGTAGAGAGATAACGAATGGAGAGATGCAAGAAGGGGGAGAGAAGAGAAACACAGAAGCATTTAGTCAATCACTCACAGGAGGTCCGACACAATATCTATGTACTTCTTCACCAAAACGCATGGTTGATGTGGACTTGTTGACGGAATTTCAATTCACTTCCTGGCCCCAACCCTGACTTACACCCACAAAACATCAGAGTTTGCTGTTCCAGAGGGGGCATGTTTATGTAAAGGAGTCACCAAGAGTCAAAAGTGTACCACGCTTCACAGTCTATGTGCCGGGGGTCCTGTGTGAACTTAAGTATGCTCCCTCTAATTCTCTCTCCCTCTCTCCCTTCCCTCCAGGAGGACCTGAGCCCTTGGACCATGGACCCTCAGGATTACCTGGCCCGATGACTCCTGGCTGTCCCCAGTCCACCTTGACTTGCTGCTGCTCAGTTTCAACTGTTCTACCTGAGGCTATGGAAACTTGACCTGTTCACCAGACATCGTCCCGGGCATGCGGTTTTCAACTCGCCCCCTCTACCTGCTGTCTCGACCACGGAATGACCGGCTATGAAAAGCCAACTGACATTTACTCCCGTGGTACTGACCTGTTGCACCCTCTACAACCACTTTTGATCATTAGTCGACCCTGCTGGTCATCTGTGAACGTTTGAGCATCTTGAGGAACAATATGGTCTTAATGGCCACGTTCTCTTATAATCTCCATCCGGCACAGCCAGAAGAGGACTGGCCACCCCTCAGAGCCTGGTTCCTCTCTAGGTTCCCTGCCTTTCTAGGGAGTTTTTCCTAGCCACTGTGCTTCTACATCTGCATTGCTTGCTGTTTTGGAGTTTTAGGCTGAGTTTCTGTATAAGCACTAGGTGACATCTGCTGAAGTAAAAAGGGCTTTATAAATAAATGTGATTGATTTGATTGATACGAGACAGTGTTCCAACAATAAAGAGCGTGCAGTATTTTCTCATGCCACATTGCATAAAACCAAGGCTCTTGTTACGAGATTAAACCCTGACGTTTCTCCTGTACAGGCGTAGGAAATACCGATGAGCTTGGTGATTGACATAAATTCACTGAAAACCCCACATTAACACGGTTACATTAACAGGATTCCACTTTTCACGTTGCCTCATTTTGACCAGCTAACAGCCTAAACGCCAATCAGGCAACATTTTGGACTAAACTTTCAAATTCTGTTGCAGCGACAATACAAATTAAGATCCTACACCTGTATCTCTTACAACAGTCCGGCATGGACAGACAGGCAGGAAATGGACTAAAATGGAAGGAAGAAATTAAAGCGACAGCCTCTCTGCTCTCCAGTAGCTTTGATCACAGGAAGGAACAGGAAGGAACAGTTACAGAGAATGTGGGTGTCTTGTTCAGTCGTGCGTGTTTTGGGAAGAGGGGATATCTAGTCAGTTGCACAACAGAACACACTCAACTGACATGTGTCTTCCGCATTCAATCCAACCCCTCTGAATCAGAAAGGTGCGGGGGGGGGGGCTTAATCGACGTCTATGTCATCGAAAAGTTGCCGTTGTGGGGGTTAACTGTGTGTTTCGTCTAGTTGTGCATTGGGAGACAGGGAGAGAGTTTTGTCCTTTTGGGGACAGTGAGTCTGTGTGTGTTCAGTGAGGGACCGTGAGAGAGTGATGCCAGGATGGAGCCAGAGGAAATCCCTGATCACGTTTTCACTCTCCATGGCTGCGGGAAGGCCTTGTTGTTGCCATCGGCAACATCAGGAGTAATGTCGGAATGTCCCAAGACCCGGCACGCACGCACGAACACACACACACACACACACTAAGTAAGTTAGGGGGGAATGTATGGAATGTTTTCAGAGTGTTGGGAATTGTTGTGGTGAGGGAGAATGTATAACCGTTACTTTGTTCGCCTCCTTGCACAGTACAATGTAACTTCTGGATCTGCCCATCTTTCTCACCAATCAAGATGAATCACGCACACCTCCAGTATTTGAGAGTTCTCCATCCCCAGCCCCAGGTTAATCTGTCAAGAGCCCCATCCAATCCCCCTCCCAGTCTCACCCTCAGCCTCCAGTTGTTTGAGCTGCTGTCCCGTACGCAGAAAGTACTTCCTCAGAACCACGAATATGACGGCCAATGGGATCGCGGCAATGAAGATGTACGGCCTCATGATGGACACAGTGAATATGGCACCCAGCACGATCAGAGTTAACTGGAGGGAGAGAATAGGAAAGAGTCAGAGAGAGAGAGAGAGAGAGATAGATAGAGACTGAGACGGGCAGAGCAGACAGCCACTTACCTGGATGAGGTCAAACAGTGCAAGGGGAAGCATGTCGTCGATGGTGGCCATGTCTTTGGTGAACCTGTTCATGATCCGACCTAAAGTACAGGGCAGAAAAACACATGCATGGAATTGACTGCCGCTGGTGGTCGTACTGACTAACTGAAAGGCTGACAGACTGACTGATTGATGTATATAGGCTGTGAGGTTGTATGGACAACTGACTGATAAGTTAGCCATTAAAGTGTTCAGACACCGGTAGATGCATGTACACTATGTGTCTACAGCTGATGCATAACCCTTGGTTAAGCCAGGGGTTTCAGTCTCACCAGTCTTCATAGTGTTGAGTACAGCCATGGGGGCCCTGAGCACAGCGGTCAGCATCTGTTCATGCAGCCTCTTGGACACGGTCAGTAAAGTGTGGACCAATGGCAGGCCTCTGAAGAACCCCAGCGCCAGAACGCTCTCCGACGTCGCCACGTAGATGTAGATGATGTAATAGGCGCTGGTCGGCGTGACGATGACTGGCTTTTGGACGGCGGGCGACGAGGCGTTGGCGTGCTGCTGGTCTACGAAGTTAGGCGCCGACGGGTTGGCCTCCTCTGTCCAGATCTTACTGGGAGGGAGAGAAGAAAGCACAATGGTTGCAATGGTATCTGAATGGTGGTCTTTTGTCTGAGTACTGTACTCTGTATTGGGCTGTTTATATGTTATCGGGCTGATCTTGGGGTCTTGTGGTGAATACTACTTGTTCACAATTGATCGTAGGCTGATGTTAAACATGTATTGCAAATGTTTATCAGCACAGCATTACGACATCATTTTCTAAACTGCAGAGGGGGTTCTTGCTGTTATTTTGTAGGTTTCCTGTACCATTATCTTCTGTAGAATGAATATTACACATTAAAAAAAAACTTACTCTGTGATAAGAAATATCCCCAGGACAGAGCCAGCAACCTACAACACACGACAAACACAGTTAGACTGACGGTGGCACCTTGCATTGTAAATAAATTGTCAACAGGCAATATAATTAGGCAATTATGTTCCAACAGAGACCCTGTAGTAGAAAGAGGAGGAAGGGAAGTGCTACTAAAGGTACACAAAAGTACATTTTGGGACACAGAAGGTGCTCTTTGGTAAAAGGGGTGAATTGGTCATCAAAAAGAAAGGAGGACCAAGGCACTCTTCATTTAATTGATTGAAATGCCTTTATTTGTATGGCATGTTCAATAGAAACAAAATTTTAAAAATCCGACTCGTTTCAGGCCATTCGGCCGAAACGCGTCTTTTTGAGAGACCCTGTAGTCTCGCACTACGTCACTCCGTATTCTCGTTCAAGAATTCCAGAAAGGCTGGAGTTGAGGTTAGGGTTCTCTAATACAGTATTGTTATGGGTTAATATAGAATCTTCCCCTCATACAGTATTGTTATGGGTTAATATAGAATCTTCCCCTCATACAGTATTGTTATGGGTTAATATAGAATATTTCCTCTAATACAGTATTGTTATGGGTTAATATAGAATATTTCCTCTAATACAGTATTGTTATGGGTTAATATAGAATATTTCCTCTAATACAGTATTGTTATGGGTTAATATAGAATCTTCCCTCTAATACAGTATTGTTATGGGTTAATATAGAATATTTCCTCTAATACAGTATTGTTATGGGTTAATATAGAATCTTCCCTTTTATACAGTATTGTTATGGGTTAATATAGAATATTCCCTCTAATACAGTATTGTTATGGGTTAATATAGAATCTTCCCTTTTATACAGTATTGTTATGGGTTAATATAGAATCTTCCCTCTAATACAGTATTGTTATGGGTTAATATAGAATCTTCCCTCTAATACAGTATTGTTATGGGTTAATATAGAATCTTCCCTTTTATACAGTATTGTTATGGGTTAATATAGAATCTTCCCTCTAATACAGTATTGTTATGGGTTAATATAGAATCTTCCCTTCATACAGTATTGTTATTGTTTAAGGCCAGGCACAACACTCTAATCGGGCAATTTTCTTCCCCTTAATCATATTACAACTTCTACCAGTTGAATGTGGACACAGATAGAATACTTTTTTGCATTACAATTTTTCAGAAATATTTTATTAAAATAAGCAAATTATGTGATTTCTCATTAAATATGACCTATCTGCATTTCATGCATATCCACTTTTTCCAGACACTAGATTAAGTCAGTCTAAATATTTTGGTTTAATTTTGTTAAGACATTCCATGACCGAACTTATACATAGCAGATTGTGGACAAATACTTTTTTCATCTTTCTATCTGTAAAATACTAAAGAAAGGTACGTAAAATATTGGCCATATATCACAACCCCCGAGGTGCGTTATTTCTATTATAAACTGGTTACCAACATAATTAGAGCAGTAAAAATAAATGTTTTGTCATACCATTGGTGTACGGTCTGATATACCACGGCTGTCAGCCAATCAATCATAAAGGGAAATAATGCCCGATCTAGATTGCCCTTCAAGCAAATCAGAAACGAGTATTCAACAATGGCGTAGCATATATATATACAGTGGGGCAAAAAGGTATTTAGTCAGCCACCAATTGTGCAAGTTCTCCCACTTAAAAAGATGAGAGAGGCCTTTAATGTTTATCATAGGTACACTTCAACTATGACAGACAAAATGAGAAAAGAATATCCAGAAAATCACATTGTAGGATTTTTAATGAATTTATTTGCAAATTATGGTGGAAAAAAAGTATTTGGTCACCTACAAACAAGCAAGATTTCTGGCTCTCACAGACGTGTAACTTCTTCTTTAAGAGGCTCCTCTGTCCTCCACTCGTTACCTGTATTAATGGCACCTGTTTGAACTTGTTATCAGTATAAAAGACACCTGTCCACAACCTCAAACAGTCACACTCCAAACTCCACTATGGCCAAGACCAAAGAGCTGTCAAAGGACACCAGAAATAAAATTGTAGACCTGCACCAGGCTGGGAAGACTGAATCTACAATAGGTAAGCAGCTTGGTTTGAAGAAATCAACTGTGGGAGCAATTATTAAGAAATAGAAGACATACAAGACCACTGATAATCTCCCTCGATCTAGGGCTCCACGCAAGATCTCACCCCGTGGGGTCAAAATGATCACAAGAACGGTGAGCAAAAATCCCAGAACCACACGGGGGGACCTAGTGAATGACCTGCAGAGAGCTGTGACCAAAGTAACCATCAGCAAGGGCATTGAAGATGAAATGTGGCTGGGTCTTTCAGCATGACAATGATCCCAAACACAACGCCGTGTTGCCCGGCAACAGCCCCAAAACATCACTGCCCTAGAGGAGATCTGCATGGAGGAATGGGCCAAAATACCAGAAACATTGTGTGAAAACCTTGTGAAGACTTACAGAAAACATTTGACCTCTGTCATTGCCAACAAAGGGTATATAACAAAGTATTGAGATAAACTTTTGTTATAGACCAAATACTTATTTTCCACCATCATTTGCAAATAAATTCATTAAAAATCCTACAATGTGATTTTCTGGATTTTTTTCTCATTTTGTCTGTCATAGTTGAAATGTACCTATGATGAAAATTACAGGCCTCTCTCATCTTTTTAAGTGGGAGAACTTGCACAATTGGTGGCTGACTAAATACTTTTTTGCCCCACTGTATATATAAAGTATATAGTTCCGTTCCATTGCACATCATCCACTGTAAATTGTTTATACATCCGTATAATGCATAAAAGGTGATTCTGATTCCCTCTAATACAGTACTTTTATTGTTTAGTATAGTATCTCCATGACAGGGATTATCTAATGCTATCATTTAATACCGTTTCTTTACCTCTACAGCGAAGACGAGGAAGATGAAGATGAGGACGTAGACGAGGTTCCTGTTGGTGAAGATGTAACGCAGGTAGGTGTTCCACGACGTCGTGTCGAACACGTTCTCGCGCTCGTCTGCAAAGCATTGCTGCAAACAGACAAAAGATACGTGTTCGAATGAAACTGTCACGTTCTGACCTCTATTTCCTTTGTTTTTGTATTTATTTAGTATGGTCAGGGCGTGAGTTGGGTGGGCAGTCTATGTTTGTTTTTCTATGTTTTGGGTCAGTTCTATGTTTTCGGCCTAGTATGGTTCTCAATCAGAGGCAGGTGTCATTAGTTGTCTCTGATTGAGAATCATACTTAGGTAGCCTGGGTTTCACTGTTTGTTTGTGGGTGATTGTTCCTGTTTTTGTGTTTGCACCAGACAGGGCTGTTTTGAGTTCTCACGTTTCTTGTTTTGTTTTCGTTAGTTTGTTCATGTATAGTGTCGTCAATAAATATAATGAACAACCACCACGCTGCGCTTTGGTCCGCCTTTACTTCACAAGAGGAGAACCGCTACAGAATCACCCACCACAACAGGACCAAGCGGTGTGGTAATGGGCAAAGGAAAAAGCAGCAGCAGGAGCAGCGCGAGGAGGTATGGACATGGGAGGACGAACTAGACGGTAAAGG
Source organism: Oncorhynchus clarkii lewisi (assembly GCF_045791955.1). Lineage (NCBI taxonomy): Eukaryota > Metazoa > Chordata > Actinopteri > Salmoniformes > Salmonidae > Oncorhynchus > Oncorhynchus clarkii. The sequence continues at coordinate 47,208,075 of NC_092147.1, forward strand.
ACCTTGGGCTCAGCCAGGAGAGTATCGCCGCCCCAAGGAAGAACGGGAGGCGGCGAAAGCGGAGAGGCGCTGGTATGAGGAGGCAGCGCGGCGTCGTGGATGGAAGCCCGGGAGTCAGCCCCAAAAATGTCTTGGGGGGGGGCTAACAGGGAGTATGGCTACGCCAGGTAGGAGACCTGAGCCAACTTCCTGTGGTTACCGGGGGGCTAGAGAGACCGGGCAGGCACCGTGTTATGCTGTGGAGCGCACGGTGTCCCCAGTGCGGGTGCACAGCCCGGTGCGGTACATTCCAGCTCCGCGTATCGGCCGGGCTAGAGTGGGCATCGAGCCAAGTGCCATTAAGCCGGCTCTACGCATCTGGTCTCCAGTGCGTCTCCTTGGGCCGGCTTACATGGCACCAGCCTTGCGCACGGTGTCCCCGGTTCGCCTGCATAGCCCAGTGCGGGCTATTCCACCTCGCCGCACTGGCAGGGCGACCGGGACCATTCAACCGGGTAAGGTTGGGCAGGCTCGGTGCTCAAGAGCTCCAGTGCGCCTGCACGGCCCGGTCTATCCGTCACCACCTCCACACCCCAGCCCTCCGGTGGCAGCTCCCCGTACCAGGCTGTCTCTCCGGCCCATCCGTCCAGAGCCTTCCTCCTCTCCAGCGCTGCCGGAGTCTCCCGCCTCTCCGGCGCTACCAGAGCCTTCCTCTCCAGCGCTGCCGGAGTCTCCCGCCTCTCCGGCGCTACCAGAGCCTTCCTCTCCAGCGCTGCCGGAGTCTCCCGCCTCTCCGGCGCTACCAGAGCCTTCCTCCTCTCCAGCGCTGCCGGAGTCTCCCGTCTGTCCGGCGCCTCTGCCGGAGTCTCCCGTCTGTCCGGCGCCTCTGCCGGAGTCTCCCGTCTGTCCGGCGCCTCTGCCGGAGTCTCCCGTCTGTCCGGCGCCGCTGCCGGAGCCTCCCGCCTGTCCGGCGCCGCTGCCGGAGCCTCCCGCCTGTCCGGCGCCGCCAGCGCCGCCCGTCTGCCCAGCGCCGCCAGCGCCGCCCGTCTGCCCAACGCCGCCAGCGCCGCCCGTCTGCCCAGCGCCGCCAGCGCCGCCCGTCTGCCCAGCGCCGCCAGCGCCGCCCGTCTGCCCAGCGCCGCCAGCGCCGCCCGTCTGCCCAGCGCCGCCAGCGCCGCCCGTCTGCCCAGCGCCGCCAGTGTCGCCCGTCTGCCAGGAGCCGCCAATGCCGCCCGTCAGCCAGGGGCCGCCAGTGCCGCCCGTCAGCCAGGGGCCGCCAGTGCCGCCAGTCAGCCAGGGGCCGCCAGTGCCGCCAGTCAACCAGGGGCCGCCAGTGCCGCCAGTCAGCCCAGCGCCAGCGCCGCCAGTCAACCAGGGGCCGCCAGTGCCGCAAGTCAGCCAGGGGCCGCCAGTCAGCCAGGGGCCGCCAGTGCCGCCAGTCAGCCAGGGGCCGCTAGAGCCCATCTGTCCCGAGCAGCTGCCCCTCTGTCCCGAGCAGCTGCCCCTCTGTCCCGAGCAGCTGCCCCTCTGTCCCGAGCAGCTGCCCCTCTGTCCCGAGCAGCTGCCCCTCTGTCCCGAGCTGCTGCTTCACCTCTGTCCCGAGCAGCCCCTCTGTCCAGTGGGGTCATTGAGAGGGGTGGGCATGGGGAGTAAGCCACGGAGGCGGACAATACGGCGGACTAAGACAATGGCGAAGTGGGGTCCGCGTCCCGCGCCAGAGCCGCCACCGCGGACAGACGCCCACCCAGACCCTCCCCTATAGGTCAAGGTTTTGCGGCCGGAGTCCGCACCTTTGGGGGGGGGTACTGTCACGTTCTGACCTCTATTTCCTTTGTTTTTGTATTTATTTAGTATGGTCAGGGCGTGAGTTGGGTGGGCAGTCTATGTTTGTTTTTCTATGTTTTGGGTCAGTTCTATGTTTTCGGCCTAGTATGGTTCTCAATCAGAGGCAGGTGTCATTAGTTGTCTCTGATTGAGAATCATACTTAGGTAGCCTGGGTTTCACTGTTTGTTTGTGGGTGATTGTTCCTGTTTTTGTGTTTGCACCAGACAGGGCTGTTTTGAGTTCTCACGTTTCTTGTTTTGTTTTCGTTAGTTTGTTCATGTATAGTGTCGTCAATAAATATAATGAACAACCACCACGCTGCGCTTTGGTCCGCCTTTACTTCACAAGAGGAGAACCGCTACAGAAACACTCGAACCTAGCTGTTCTTGGTGTTTTGTCTTCAAATGTCTCGGTTCAAATACTGGTGCACTTTCGGTAACGTCCCCTGGGCAATTCCTTGACCCTAACCCTAAACTTAACCTTTACCCTAACCTCCATGTGCTCATGAAGACCAGCAGTTACAGAGGAAAACATCCAACCTGCCTTGAACCCAACCAGCTCCCTTCACTGAACCTACCTCCATATCCTGCTCGTCCACATCCTCGCTGATGTCATAGACACTGTCTTTGGACAGGCGTCGTGCGTAGATGTCCAGCTCAGAGGCCAGCTCGCACTGCGGCGTGACGGACAGCTTCTTCCTGAAGGACGTCTGGAGCTGCTCCCTCCTGCCCTCCCCCCGGGCGTTGGTGATGAACTGCAGCACAGACTGGCGGCGCTGCCCGCTCAGGTGCTGCAGGCCATGATGGTACTGGTTCCCCCGCGGCAGCGACTCTTCAATCTACAATAAATAATAATATAACATATGCCATTTAGCGGATGCTTATTGGCAGACGCACCTCATTTAGCAGATGTACCTGCAATCAAATCAATGAATCAGTCAGATGCACGGGACAGCATCGTAGTGTACACAGTGCAATGAAATGCTTAGTTGAAATGCGAGCTCTCCTCTCAAACAGTAGAAAAACAGCGCAATAAGAATACTTTGAGCCAGTTCCCTAGACTCAAACTAAGCGTAGTCCTGGACTAAAAAGTATTTTCAACAGAGATTCTCCATTGAAAGCATTGCTTTGTCCAGGACTAAGCTTAGTCCGTGTGCAAGAAACCTCCCCTCAGTCAAAGAAGATAAGTAGAGAAGTAGCCTCACCTGATCGTCCTCGGGCACCACTGAGAACTTCCTCTCTGACAGCTCTCGCACGGCATCCTCGATAGTGGTGGACCCGGGTGGAGGAGCCTGGGCTTTCTGGGACCCCGCACCGATGAAGGAGAATTTACGGGCCGGCGCTAACGGATTAAGGATAATTGACTGTTTACGTTTTTCCGCTGCTGTGAGACCGTCGCCCCCGGCAATGGTGATGGCTTGAGGACCATTGTTTGTACAGATGATCAGTGGCGTGGGCTGGCGGAAGGACTGGTGGATGGGTTCGGGGCCACGGAAGACGGCGGATTCATCGATAGAGACGCGTCGGAGGGTCTCGGTGAGGATGGAGCTGCGGCGTTCGGCGTTGATGTTGTCGTAGGCCTCCAGGCCCAGGAGCAGGGAGCTGAAGTCTGGTCTCTTGGCCTGCAGCTCGGAGAAGGAGCCGTAGAAGTAACACACTCCGTTGTGAAGCAGAAGGATCTTGTCCGCTCTCTTCAGGTGCTCCAGCTTACTAGTGACCACGATGCGAGTCTTGGAAGACATCAGTTTACACAGACACCTGGCAGGAGAAAATACATGTATCCTTTGTTTAGTTTATCAAACTTTACTTTAGGCATTTCTGTTCAATCATGTGCTTGCCCTCATTTTTGGGTGGGAAGATGCTGATAACACAAACTTCAGAAATTAGACCAAAGTTCATGAATGTCAGACAGGAAGTTACATTTCCATGAAAAGCCCTTTGATCGACCAAAATAACATCTCACCAACTAACCCAAGTTGTCACTAGGTCAAACACAACAAGAAAGACACAACCTTGACCTTAACCTTCTCTCCTCTCCTTAACCATTCACCCTGCTCATTCCACCCAGCCCAGACCAACCCTCCCCTATCCTCCAGGCCCCGGCCAATATGAAAGCCTCAGTGTTGAGCCACAGACAGACCTCTCAAAGATCTCTTTCTCAGTCACAATGTCCAGGTGGGTAAAAGGTGAATCCAGTAGGTAGAGGTCGGCGTCTTTATACACAGCTCTGTAATAGCACACACAAACACACAGAGAAACAAACACACGGAAACGTGAATGGAAAAAAGTCATAAATTAAATAGGCCTTTAAATGAGGAAGTTAAGTCCCTGTGGGATTCAACTCAGTTTAAGTGATACATTTACTATGACAATATAGCCAAACTGACAAATGTGTATTTTGTTAAGTGGGAGCAAATGGGCACCCAATACAATAAAACCAATAAATAATGAATATGTCGGAACATTGGAATATACAGTACCAGTGAAAAGTTTGGACACACCTACTCATTCAAAGGTTTTTCTTTATTTTCACTATTTTCTAAATTATAGAATAATAGTGAAGATTTCAAAACTATGAAATAACACATATAGTAACTAAAAAAAGTGTTAAACAAATCAAAATATATTTGATATTTGAGATTCCTCAAAGTAGCCAGCCTTTGCCTTGATGACAGCTTTGCACACTCTTGGCATTCTCTCAACCAGTTTTGATGGGGTAGTCACCTGGAATGCATTTCAATTAAAAGGTGTGCTTTCTTAAAAGTTAACTTGTGGAAGTGGCATCAAGGAAATGGGTGGCTACTTTTTAGAATCTCAAATATAAAATATATTTTGATTTATTTCACACTTTTTTGGTTACTACATGATTCCATAGGTGTTATTTCATAGTTTTGATGTATCCATTATTATTCTACAACATAGAACATTGCAAAAATAAAGAAAACAGAAATAAAACAAATTAGATCATAGAACACCACAGTTACAGGAGCTGAACTAACAGTCAAATGAAGAAAATAATAATAATATTGATTCGGTAGTAATCATCTTTTTCATTGGGCATTATGACCATTAGGATGCACTATCCATGCATACATTGTCCCATAACAGCAGTCTCGTGGGCAAAACAACACAAGATGCATTCTGTCTTCAAGAGTATCAAAATCAAATCCATTTTTTTTTGTCACATGCGCCGAATACAACAGTGAAATGCTTACTTACAAGCCCTTAATCAGCAATGTAGTTTTAAGAAAAATAAGTGTTAAGTAAAAAATATTGAACAAATAATTAAAGAGCAGCAGTAAAATAACAGTTAACAGGCTATATACAGGGGGTACCGGTACAGAGTCAATCAATATGCGGGGGCATCGGTTAAGGTAATTGAGGTAATATGTACATGTACTGTAGGGGGGGGGTCAATGCAAATAGTCTTGTTAGCCATTTGTTTAGCTGTTCAGGAGTCTTATGGCTTGGGGGTAGAAGCCTGTTTAGAAGCCTCTTGGACCTAGACTTGGTGCTCCGGTACCGCATGCCGTGCGGTAGCAGAGAGAACAGTCTATGACTAGGGTGGCTGGATTCTTTGACTATTTTTAGGGCCTTCCTCTGACACCGCCTGGTATAGAGGTCCTTGATAGCAGTAAGTTTGGCCCCAGTTATGAACTACCCTCTGTAGTGCCTTGCGGTCAGAGGCCGAGCAGTTGCCATACCAGGCAGTGATGCAACCGAGGATAGGCCTGGCCAGTATCCTCGCCCTCTGACCTCCACTTAGGATCACCCTTCCCTGCATAAGGGTCGTCTACAGCATGCTCTCGATGGTGTAGAACTTTTTGAGGATCTGAGGACCCATGCCGAATCTTTTCAGTCTCCTGAGGGGGAATAGGCTTTGTTGTGCCCTCTTCACGACTGTCTTGGTGTGTTTGGACTATGATAGTTTGTTGGTGATATGGACACCAAGGATCTAGAAGCTCTCAACCTGCTCCACTACAGCCCTGTCAATGAGAATTGGGGTGTGCTCAGTTCTCCTTTTCCTGTAGTCATGTCACATTCCATTGACATTTCCATTTTAGAAAGTACTGTAAGTATCGGAATATACATCCATGTATACACAACAGCAGTCTCATGGGCAAAACAACACAAGACGCATTCTTCCTTCAAGAGTATTATGTCACATTCCAGAATGAGTGTTTCCACAGGACGTACATGCTGAGAGACAGGTGTGTGTGTGTGTGTGTGTGTGTGTGTGTGTGTGCACCAGTACGTACCTGGCCAGGCCTATCCTCGCCCTCTGACCTCCACTTAGGGTCACCCCTCCCTCCATAAGGGGCGTCTTGTCTTTCTCCGGCAGCAGGGCCAGATCCTGAGGGGAGAGCAGGGGAGGGTTAGATAAATGTTTGAGACATAGACATGCACACCCACACACAAAAACATGAAAGGTAGGGGAATTGGAATGTCAAAGCAGTAGTAAATGTATCGGGGAAAACAAAGAGAAAAGTTCAGTGTTAGTAGACATAACAGACTGAAATGTCAGCTACAAAAATATAAACAAACAGTTTGTTTATGTCATTTACTCCTGAAAAAAAGGTGGTTAAACTGGGCACTGACTCAGTTCAACATCCCCTAGTTTTTCAGTCAAGTGTTTAAATGTGAAATAAAATAACCTGGGGCCTGGTTAAAAGATGATCTAAAGTACTGTGTGACAGTTATACAAATGAGTTTTGCAAATCCAATTACTTTTTCATATTGGTATACAGCTTCAAAGCAATCAAATCACATGTACTTAAAGCTGCAGTTAAGGCTTTAAGTACAGTAGCTGAAAGACAGAAAGGTGGAATTTCAAAAGTCTAATTCCACCACATCAAACAAGATACACTGAAACATCGAAAGAGTATGAAAAACTTCACAAATGCCCACTAAAAAACAACTTGTCATTTAGAAAACATCGATATGAGTCAGAAACATGTACTCTATTGCCAAAATTGACTACAAAGGTTAAATGGGATTTTTTGATAAAATATCGTTTTGTGAGACTTGTGGCCGTGACTGCATTGCAAACGTAAATGAAGGTTGGGTTTGTTTCAAATCTGCCCACATGCCCACAGCAGGCAACACACAAGTAATCATCAACTTGGAGTGCAGCTGCAAGCAACCCGATCATAATGCCTGTGGTAAATTTGGATTGACTATGGGACTAGTTAGGGATGATCGGTTAATAACACAATGTACATGGGACAATATGTTAAAATTTGTTAAAACATGTTATAATTTGTTAAAACATGTTAGAAATTGTTAAAACAAAATATAAAATTGTAGAAATGCATATACAAATATTGAAAACATTTAAGGAGAAAACTCAAAGGTGTGAACAAAATATTGTCTCATTTATATTGTGTAATAATTTATTGATGGCTCCTAATTAGCCCCGGAGTGAGTCAAACCAACTTTGCCACTGTTGCACACCCGCCAGCTGAAGCTAATGGGCAAAATAATTTGCCTAACTATTCCCACCTGCGAACACACACCCAAGACACCCACATCAAATCACAACCCGAAACCAACTCACGTTTGAATTCAGTCATGGCCGCTAGCATTCATTTTCGTAATGAACCAAATCTAAAAACGAGGCCAAATCAGGAAGTGCAGTCGCCCTTTAATAGCTAGATGATTTCAAACACAAATGTCTGAAACATGTAAACCAACATGTGAAAGAATGAATTTAGTCATACATAAAACCTCCTACCTTTATAAACGCTACTTCTGCTATCCAAACGGAAGGCATTGGGAATTAAGTTCAGAGGTTGTTTAACATGTCGTAAAACACAGCAAATGGAGAAAAGGCACCGTGTCTCAAACTGACAAAAAAAGCGTGGCTGGCGCTACAAGCTAACTATTCTCTCACCATAAACCTTGGTTCTGGGTGCACAGACTACAAGCTAGCTAACTGTTAACGTGCAAAATGATTGGGGTTTACAAGAAACAGCCCACCCATGATCATTTTCTGGTCCTAGGAGAGGTCGAAAAATAGACTGGAGCATGATCACACAGTCTGGGAACACAGATGTCTTTCACAGGTGTCTCTTTATCCTCTCGGTCTCAGACCACGTATACCAGATTGCTTTTGTCATATTCTCTTTTGAGAGATGGAATATTCATGACTCCTCTGAAGTCACTCAGTCGTTGAGAGTTTGGATGCAAGTGAACATTACACAGTTACATAAGAGTTGAAAGGTCAGGTCAAAAGGTGCTCATTGGGAGCTGTCAAAGGGTTAAAAATAGGTGCATACAGTAGTGTTTGCTTCGAAACAGGCAACGACACACTTGGGCCTAGCACGTGGCACATAATCAGAGCTGTTCCATAACGTCTTTTGTAACAGCCTTTTTCAACGCAGCGGTTTACTTTGCACTTATTGGGGGGGCGGGCTGGCGCACATTTCAAACAGTGCCTCAAGACGCCTCAGGTAACACACCATCCAAATGATCTGCACCAAATCATCAATACCCCCAGGGCATGAGCGGTGCCAGTGTGCCACTAATCATTTTCACGCCTTCTCAGTAGTCTAAATGTAAAAAACAATAAATGCTACTGTACAGTAGCTCAGTTGCACAGAGTTTTCTGGTCAGGTCACGTACACAGAGATAGACAGAAACACAGATTGACAATGAATGCTCTAGTCTAGTCTAGTCTACATCCATGCTTGTGACTGAGCAAGCTGATATTCCGTCCCAATGACATAATGTGGGGTGTCCATGGCAACGGGAGTGTCAGGGACAGTAATCCAGTGACACGCCCCCCCCCCCCCCTCCCCCCAGTCTAAATGTACTGCACGACACTCAACACTGGGGCTCCACACAGGGACGGAAGGGTGTGTGTGTGTGTGTGTGTGTGTGCGTGCGTGCGTGCGTGAACTGGAGAAATATGACATCTCAACTCCTCACAAATGCTCCTGGGTAGACAGCCAGGTGGAACATATGAGTCAAGGTAGGAAAAGAGAACAGGGCTAGGAATAAGAGATGAGCAAGAGAACATGGGGAGGTAGAGAGAGTAGAATAAAAAAAAAACATCTGGTAAAAAGAGGGGATAAAAATCTTTTTTTTAATGAACGTGGATGGAAATAAAGCAAAGACAGAGGAAAGCAGAAGTAGAGAAACATCCAACACGACAACGTCAAAGACCATACCTGAGACCAAAACAATTCTAACCAAGCTAACAGCCCGACAGACAATATGACAGAGCGACAGCATATTTCCCTCCATCCGTACCTCCTCCAGCTGACAGGCCTTGATGACAGAGGTGTAGCGGAACTCGTCGTAGGTCAGGCCAAACAGGATGTTGTCACGGATGGTTCCGGGCATGATCCAGGAGGTCTGGGGGGAGAAGGAGATCCGCCCACTGTGTCTGATCTTCCCCTCCGACGGGACCAGCTCCCCCAGGATCATCATCAGCAGGGAACTCTGGGGTGGGGGGGGGCACAATATCCGAAGCGTCGAGCACAATACATGTGATGGGGTAAAATTGTGTGTTGATTTTTTTGGGGAAGTAATTCCCAGCACCATAAAGGAGATAAGCTTGGTGGTGTGTGTTAATCCTGTTGTGAAGGGAAGAAATGGAGTAAAAATATGCAGAGAGGGGAGAGATACTGTATATGTGCATCCCTAATCTATGTACAACATTACGCCCTGGAGAGAGAGGAATAATAATGTATTCTATGATATGCTATCCATTTCAGCTCACCGGGGGAAGGGATGGCGTGTAACTGTAGGTAGGGGGGCAGACACTCATCTCCAAACCTCGGATTGACTGCACTTTATAGCACCAGTAGAGGTGGAATTGAGGCATAGACACGAAGTGAGATATTTATAATATTAAGTCTTTCACTTTGTCTCAACATGTAATATATCTCAATCACATGAGGCTGGTGGCACCTTAATCGGGGAGGAGAGGCTCCTGGTAATGGCTGGAGCGGAATAGGTAGAATTGTATCCGATACATCAAACACATGGTTTCCATGTGTTGGATGCCTCTATTTGCTCGGTTCCAGACATTGGCACAGTCATAGGGTGCCACATTTCCAACAACTCAGTTCATCATATTTCTGCCCTGCTTGAGCTGCCCCGGTCAACTATAAGTGCTGTTATTGTGAAGTGGAAATGTCTAGGAGCAACAACAGCTCAGCTGCGAAGTGGTAGGCCACACAAGCTCACCGAATGGGACCGCTGAGTGCTGAAGCGCACAGCGCGTAAATATCGTCTGTCCTCGGTTGCAACACCCACTACAGAGTCCAAAACTGCCTCTGGAAGCAACTTCAGCACAAGAACTGTTCGTTGGGAGCTTCATGAAATGGGTTTCCATGGTCGAGCAGCCGCACACAAGCCGACGATCACCATGCATACTGCTACTTGCCCGAATGCATAGCGCCAACTGTAAGTTTGGTGGAGGAGGAATAATGGTCTGTGGCTGATTATCATGGTTCGGACTATGCCCCATAGTTCCAGTGAAGAGAAATCTTAACGCTACAGTGTGCTTCAACTTTGTGACAAGAGTTTGGGGAAGGCCCTTTCCTTTTTCAGCATGACAATGCCCCCATGCACAAACCAAGGACCATACATAAATGGTTTGTCGAGATCGGTGTGGAAGAACTTGACTGGCCTGCACAGAGCCCTGACCTCAACCCCATGTAACTCTTTTGGGATGAATTGGAACCCCGACTGCGAGCCAGGCCTAATCGCCCAACATCAGTGCCCGACCTTACTAATGCTCTTGTGGCTGAATGGAAAGAAGTTTACGCAGCAATGTTCCAGCGTTTACTAGAAAGCCTTCCCAGAAGAGTGGAAGCTGTTATTGCAGCAAAGAGGGGACCAACTCTATATTAATGCCCATGTCCTCCTGTGTCTCAATAATATTATTAAGATACAGTATGACCCATTGAGAAATGAGGAGCCCACACCCCACACTCCATCCACCCCTGTCATTGTTCCCAGACAGCGAGTGGTCCAATACCTTTCCTGAGCCTGTGGATCCTTAGTAAAGGGAAACATATTGAAACACACTATGAATTAGCGAGATATGAGAATCACACTTCAGCTACATTACATCTAAAGTGCACACTCTGTTGTGATGTTCCACCTGCTACACGGAAACCAAAGCATTTTAATTCACAAGATAGAATGGACGTGCGTGCATCAGCCATCAAGAATTGAACCTCTGCAAATCTTGAGCTTGGACGCTGTCATTGGAGGCGACCAACTCAAGCAGTAGCTTTCGCCGACTTAAAAGTAAGCATTCCCTCAATGGCTGATGGCCGATGGCAAAGCCGGACGCCCGATGGCTGTAGCGTAGCAGGGACGTTACAGGGACTGCAGTTGGCACATTTACAGAAATGTTGATTCGTGTACATTGTTCCTGCCAATTCAAATAAACAAAAGCCCAGACCTTGTCCGTCCAGCCCAGTGTTCCCAGACAGTGAGTGGTAGTGGTACCTTCCCAGAGCCGGTGGATCCAGCCACGGCCAGCATCTGTCCCTTCTCCAGGTACAGGCTGATGTTCTTGAGGACGGGTGTGACATACAGGTTTGTGAAGAACAACCCTGCGTCACCGTTAGGGTGGCCGTTGGCCTTGTTCTCCTGCTTAATTTTCTCAAAGAGCTCCCCGATACCCTGGAGAGGGGGAAGAGAGTCGGGTGTGAAAGAGAGACGGGGGTAGAGTGAGAGACAGAGAGAGTGAGTGAGTGAGAGAGAGAGATATTACATTGAATTTTCTCTCATACAATATGACTAGACCAGCTTGTTTGAAAAAGTGAGCTCACGTGCATACATTTCTGGCTGTAATAGGAATACTAATTGGGCATAAAATGGAAAACAGACTGGTGAGAAAATGCTATGATGAAGGCTTTACGCTGAAATGCGTCAGCCATCCGGCCGAGAACATTTTCAATATTCTGGGAATCACTGAGAAATAGGAGACTCTTGCCAGTATATTACTCAAATGTCATTATTGCCCCCTAATCCATCAACAATTCCATTGAAATCAAATCACTGGTGAGAGTGAGACTTCTGTAGGACAGTGGTTCGCAAACTGTGGGGCATGCCCCCCCCCGAGTGCGAAAGTTGCAATAGTAGAACGCATAAGGTGCAATTTCGAAATTGGGTAGTGCATCATCAGTGTTCCTCTTGTCATGTCAGTCATTGCATACCATAGAGAACTTGTCAGGAATGTCCAGATCAACTAGCCCATGTCAGCTAACAACGTTAGCTAGGTTTTTTAGAGCATAGATTTCAGTCACTCAGATATCACATGCATCCACTTTAGACATGGCAAAATTGCAATACAATTAGCTTTAAACCTGCAAAATGTTCTCTCCGCCGAAAAGAGGGGTGTGAATAGTTTGTATCATGAACAGTGCTTGTGCCCATAGAAATAGACTTGCCGCGCGAGGGGGGAGGGGGGGGGGGGGGGGGGGGTGGCTGAGTGGTTGGTTTGTTTAACCATTAACCTGGGTGACATTTTATGGGGTAGTGATTTTCCCAGCATATAAATGGGTTGGGTTTAGAATAGTTTACCACCGTCTAGCATAGCATTGCTGTTGCTTATCTAAATTAGTGCACAGTGTCTGAACACAAATGATTTTCTGCCTACTTGGGATGGTCATAAAACGTATCCATAAAATTAAATACACTGCCTGTGACATTTCAAACTGATAATGTTACTCTGTGGTAATGAATTGCCTTTTTCCTAGATAGTAGTAGGATCATTCTCAAGAAGAATAGAATGCATACATACACCTGCACGCACGCACGCACGCACACACACGTACTTCATCCCAGGAGGCGGTCACATTCACCAACTCTATCTCAGTGGTGGTCAGGTTGTACTCCAATACTTTGTACTCCTCTTTGCAGAGGTACTCCTACAGGATAGACAATGGATAACAAAACAAGAACGTTATCTTGGCAACAACAAGTCAGGTCAATACACACGCGCACACACACGTGCACACACACACACACGCTGGGCGTGTTTTGGATTCCAGATGTTGGACTGAGAGTCCAAATAATCATGTACTCAAATACTCATGTATGTGAACCCAGGTCTGGTGTGGTTATGCGGGTGTGTTTGTGTAAGCTAATTCCCGTGTCTTCTTTAGACATGATGTCAACAACATTAAAAATATAACGTAACTTACATAACCACCAAATGTAAATAAAAATAGCTCATTAACAAAACCAGAGTTATCATCAACCTATGTTAACAAGCACTCCTCTCCCCTCCACTTCCTCTTGTCAAGTCTGTACATTCCACAGGCAAATGTACACTATATACAGTATCAATAACTATAACAGGTGCTCATCCAACCCAACTCCATCTAACGTCTTAATTTAGTTTCCCCCCAACCATTACAGCCCTCGACCAGACTTCACCCAAGCAAAATGCCCAATTTGACAATGACTCAAAGTTCCAGTGTACTGTACCACATCTAGATGAACCTTCAAATCCCATCCATCCTTCTCACCTCCCCCTGTCCTTCCCACATTTCCCACTCCCTCGTTTACTCCCATACCCATGTACACAAATCCGCCTCACCTCTATCTTTGTGACCAGCGCCAGCGTGTCGTACCACATCTGTATGGAGCCGGGCAGCTGTCTGGTGAGGGTCATACGGAGCACCATGCAGTAGGAGGCAGTGGTGAAGATCCGCCTCAGGATAATGCCCTGTAGAGATCAGATTGAGATTGTACTTTATTAATCCCCATTGGGAGAATTCCATAGATTTCTAACCTCAATGTCAGAGTTGAACCTCAATGTCCACCACCATGTCAGCGATTAACCTCAATGTTAAACTCTATTTCTATGTGTTTGGCCGAGTGTGGTTCCCAATCAGAGGCAGCTGTCTTTCATTGTCTCTGATTGGGGATCATACTTAGGCAGCCCTTTTTCCCTCCTTCAGTGTGGGATCTTTGTTTGAGTGCATGTAGTTTGCACGACGAAGCTTTTGGTTCTTGGTATTGTTTATTGTTTTTTTTTCTTGGTGGAACATTTAAATAAAAGAATGTACGCCTACCACGCTGCACCTTGGTCTCCTTCCGACGGCAAACGTTACACCTGTGGTACATTCAATTGATTGGATATGATTTGGAAAGGCACACCTGTCTATATAAGGTCCCAAAGTTGACAGTTAATGTCAGAGCAAAACCCAAGCCACGAGGTAGAAGGAATTGTCCGTAGAGCTCAGAGACAAGACTGTGTCGAGGCACAGATCTGGGGAAGGGTACAAAAAAAATACCTGCGGCATTGAATGTCCCCAAGAACACAGTGGCCTCCATCATTCTTAAATGGAAGAAGTTTGGAACCACCAAGACTCTTCCTAGAGCTGGTCGCCTGACCAAACTGAGCAATCAGGGGTGAAGGGCCTTGGTCAGGGAGGTGACCAAGAACCCGATGGTCACTCTGATAGAGCTCCAGAGTACCTCTGTGGAGATGAGAGAACCTTCCAGAATGAAAACCATCTCTGCAGCAGTCCATCAATCAGGCCTTTATGACAGAGTGGTCAGATGGATGCCACTCCACAGTAGAAGGCACATGACAGCCCGCTTAGAGTTTGCCAAAAGGCACCATAAGGATTCAGACCATGAGAAACAAGATTCTCTAGTCTGATGAAAACAAAATTGAACTCTTTGACCTGAATGCCAAGTGTCACGTCTGGAGAAAACCTGGCACCATCCCTTCGGTGAAGCATGGTGGTGGCCGCATTATGCTGTGGGGATGTTTTTCAGTGGCAGGGTCTGGGATCGAGGCAAAGAGGAACGGAGCAAAGTACAGAGAGATACTTTTTTTAAATGATTGTTTACCCTTTTTCTCCCCAATTGGTAGTTACAGCCTTGCCCCATCGCTGCATCTCCCGTACGGGAGATTCGAGAGCCATGCGTCCTGCAAAACACAACCCTGCCAAGCCGCTCTGTTTCTTGACATACTGCTCACTTAACCAGAAGCCAGCCGCACCAATGTGTTGGAGGAAACACCATACAACTGGCGAATGTGTCAGCTTGCATGCGCCCAGCCCGCCACAGGAGTTGCTAGAGTGTGATGGGACAAGGACATCCCGGGCCGGCCAAACCCTCCCCTAACGGCGCTGGGCCAATTGTGCATCGCCTCTTGGGTCTCCCGGTCGTGGCCAGCTATGTGACAGCTCGGGATCGAACCCGGATCTGTAGTGATGCCTCAAGCACTGTGATGCAGTGCTTTAGACCGCTGCGCCACCTGGGAAGCCCTACAGAGAGATCCTTGACGAATACCTGCTACAGTGCACTCAGGAACTCAGACTGGGGTGAAGGTTAATCTTCCAACAGGACAACGACCCTAAGCACACAGCCAAGACAACGCAGGAGTGGCTTCGGGACAAGTCTCTGAATGTCCTTGAGTGGACGCTCCCCATCCATCCTGACTGAGCTTGAGAGGATCTGCAGAGATGAATGGGAGAAAATCCCCAAATGCAGGTGTGCCAAGCTTGTAGAGTCATACCCAAGAAGACTCAAGGCTGTAATCGATTACAGCTGTAATCGCTGCCAAAGGCGCTTCAACAAATTACTGAGTTAAAGGGTCTTTTTATTTTTATTTTTTTTTGCAAAATAAATGTAAAACCAGTTTTTGCTTTGTCGTTATGGGCTATTGTGTGTAGGTTGATAAAACATTTTAATCAATTTTAGAACAAGGCTTTAATCTAACAAAATGTGGGAATACTTTCCGAATGCAGTGTATGTGAAAATGGTGCACTTCCTTTATTAATCACCAAGTGGAAATTCATTGGTCGTACTTTGTCATAGTAAAAAACAAACAATACAAATACAAATACTCACCACATAAAAAACATCCCAAGTAAATAAAAAATGGATATAAATATACAAAGGCCAGTGGAAAAAGTACCTTGCTGAGGGCGTGTGGCACAATGGCTGACACGATGACCAGGATGGCAGAGAAGAAGTAGGAGGCGCTGTAGAAGTAACGCAGAGAACCAATCTTCCGCGTCAATGACATCTCATCCCTGTAAGAGGAAGGTGGGGGATTCATTTTATATAATACTTCCTATTACGTAACCTCTCTTACGTTTGTATTTTAAATCATTTTCTTATTCATTGGAATTATTCGGTCTTCTCATTGAAAAAACATAGTTAACGCCAAATTTGGACTAGACAAGGAAGCCAAGGTCACAAGACGCCTTGTCAAAGGTCTTGACGCAGAGGCGCCAATAGGTGGACAGACATCAACAGGGGAATCCAATTATGTATTTAGGCCCAATTCACCCAAATCAGACAGGGATTAAACATTGGCAATTGACTCAAGGATTGACTAGACTACACAATGCAGGAGTGTTTCTCTGATTGGCTTTGTTTGTGAATGTCGTGTGTCATGATCATAGATGGCAATTAATCCTCCCTTTGAGCTTCGGCTCATATTTAATGGAATTGAAGTGAAAATATCTTGATGGGAATCTTATTTATTAATGAGAGTCACAGGTCATCTATCCCAGCTAACAGTTTTTGATTCCCAGAAGATCTCTGGTGGATGGGATAGTGTTCCTACCATGACCTTTCACCTCAGAGTATTAGAGTTAGAGAAGGGATGGGCAACTCCAGTCCTCAGGTGCCTGACTGGTGTCACACTTTTGCCCCAGCCCCAGTTAACACACATGACTCCAATAATCAATTAAACACGATCTTCAGTTTAGAATGAAATGAGTTTAATCAGCTGTGTTTGCTAGGGATGGTGAAAAGATGTGACACCACTCTGGCACCCGAGGACTGGAGTTGCCCATCCCTGTGTTAGAGTCAAAGCATGATCACTTTCCCCATAGTTCTCGGAATGTTACCAGCAAACAAAATGTGGGCTCAATGCATGCTAAAATATGGGTCCCGAGTAGGGTGCCAATATTGGGCCAATGCGCTTTTGCTCATCTGCTCATGGGCTTATTTTAGGCTAAGTGAAATCTGCCTTACCAGTAATGTGCTGCCCACACTGGGCCACACTGGGAAAATGCCTTGGGGGCCAACGTGGATTTTCCCAGTGTTGTCCCAGTGTTATTTTGGCATTAACATGTGTCACATATCAGTTCGCAAACAATGTAGCAAAAAATGAATTGAGTTAATAAAGCCGCATATAAACATGGTCTCTTTTTTGTTTTCTTGAATAAGGCAGCTACAAAATGTGTTTAAGCAGAAAATACAGAGTGTAGGGGTTGGTAAGCTTCTCTAGTTGCGTTGTGATTGGCTCAGTGTTCTGTCACTCTTGGGAATACTACGTCACTGCAAAATCTAAAGGGAGTGATTGAATGTCAAGTCAAATCAAATTAAACACACTGTTTGTATTTTACCATTATTCCCAGTCACCTTGCCGTGGTTAAATGCGGTGGTTCACACTTTCAGTTTTGCGCGAATGCTGCCATCTATGCACGGTTTCTGGTCTGGGTAGTTTTTAATAGTCACAGTGGGAACAACATCCCCTATACACTTCCTGATGAACTCAGTCACTATGTCCGTGTATACATCAATGTTATTCTCAGAGGCAACCCAGAACATATCCCAGTCTCGTGATCGAAACAATCTTGAAGCATTAATTCCGATTGGCCAGACCAGCGTTGAATAGACCTTAGCACGGGTACTTACAGTTTGAGTTTCTGCCTATAGGAAAGGAGGAGCAGAATAGAGTCGTGATCTGACTTGCTGAAGGGAGGGCGGGCAGGGGAGGGCCTTGCAGCCCCCTTGGGTGCTGCCATAGATTTACATTAGAAGTGTCCATCTGGCCTCCCGAGTGGCGCAGCGGTCTAAGGCACTGCATCACAGTGCCCGGATTCGATCCCAGGGTGTGTCACAACCGGCTGTTGTGACAATTGGGCGGCGCACAATTGACAAATCGTCGTCCGGGTTAGGGGAGGGTTTGGCCGGGGGGGCTTTACTTGGCTCATCTCACTCTAGCGACTCCTTGAGGCGGGCCGGGTGCCTGAAGGCTGACTTCGGTCATCAGTTGAACGGTGGTACAGTGACACATTGGTATAGCTGGCTTCAGGGTTAAGTGGACGTGGGTTAAGAAGCGCGGTTTGTTGGGTCATGTTTCGGAGGATGTGGGACTTCCCCTTTGCCTATCCCGAGCCCATTGGGGAGTTGCAGTAATGAGACAAGATAGTAATTGGATTGCAATTGGATATCCCGAAATAGGGGTAAAATGCAAAACAATTGAATAAATAAAAATAAGTGCCCATCCAAGAAGGCTCAAGGTCATTGGCCACAGATAAAATTACATCAAATCACATTATATCTACCGTAGCTTTGATTGGACTGCAAGCTAGACAAGCAGTCATCATCATGAATCACGTTGACAATCCACTGTCAGGGATTCCCCCGGTACTGCTGCTCATTCCATTCAGCAGCTCCGGAGGTCTACGTCACCAGCACTCTAGGCGTCACTGAACTGGATTCATTTCACGGTAAGGTCTACTACACCTGTTGTATTCGGCGCATGTGACTGGGCTTGGTGTGGGCTGGCCCGTGTTGGGCTGGTGTGGGATTGGTGTGGGCTAGCCTGTGTTGGGCTTGTTGTTGGGTTGCCTGTGTCAGGCTGGTGTGGGCTAGCCAGTGCCCACCTTGCCCACTGAATACCAACATGGGGCCAATGAAGTCATGTTTGCTGAATTGCCTTAAAAATTGCTCGTTAGGTCACTTGGCTCTGTTGATGTACAGCACGTGTCAAACTCATTCCACAGGGGGCCACGTGTCTGCAAGTTTTCATCAACCCTTGTATTCGATTGATGAATTAACGTCACCAACTAGTAAGGAACTCTCCTCACCTGGTTGTCTAGGTCTTAATTGAAAGGAAAAAACAAAAACCTGCAGACACTCGGCCGCCGTGGAGTATGACACCCCCGATGTACAGTATTAGGTTGTAGTTAGGTTATGGAGGGTTTTGTATGTGTGTCTTACTGTCTGATGTTCTTGATGATGGTCTCCATCACCTCCTCCCAGCCGTAGGCCTTCACTGAGTGGATGTTCTCTACTATCTCGGAGGTCAGAGCCAGGCGACGACTGATCATCCCTGCTCTTTTCTGCCTGATTATAGGACCCCCCCACACACACACAAACACACACACACACACACACACACACACACACACACAAACACACACACACACACACAAACACACACACACACACAAACACACACACACACAAACACAGAATAAGACACGTACAGTGCCTTGCGAAAGTATTCAGCCCCCTTGAACTTTGCAACATTTTGCCACATTTCAGGCTTCAAACATAAAGATATAAAACTGTATTTTTTTGTGAAGAATCAACAACAAGTGGGACACAATCATGAAGTGGAACGACATTTATTGGATATTTCAAACTTTTTTAACAAATCAAAAACGGAAAAATTGGGCTTGCAAAATTATTCAGCCCCTTTACTTTCAGTGCAGCAAACTCTCTCCAGAAGTTCAGTGAGGATCTCTGAATGATCCAATGTTGACCTAAATGACTAATGATGATAAATACAATCCACCTGTGTGTAATCAAGTCTCCGTATAAATGCACCTGCACTGTGATAGTCTCAGAGGTCCGTTAAAAGCGCAGAGAGCATCATGAAGAACAAGGAACACACCAGGCAGGTCCGAGATACTGTTGTGAAGAAGTTTAAAGCCGGATTTGGATACAAAATGATTTCCCAAGCTTTAAACATCCCAAGGAGCACTGTGCAAGCGATAATATTGAAATGGAAGGAGTATCAGACCACTGCAAATCTACCAAGACCTGGCCGTCCCTCTAATCTTTCAGCTCATACAAGGAGAAGACTGATCAGAGATGCAGCCAAGAGGCCCATGATCACTCTGGATGAACTGCAGAGATCTACAGCTGAGGTGGGAGACTCTGTCCATAGGACAACAATCAGTCGTATATTGCACAAATCTGGCCTTCATGGAAGAGTGGCAAGAAGAAAGCCATTTCTTAAAGATATCCATAAAAAGTGTCGTTTAAAGTTTGCCACAAGCCACCTGGGAGACACACCAAACATGTGGAAGAAGGTGCTCTGGTCAGATGAAACCAAAATTTAACTTTTTGGCAACAATGCAAAACGTTATGTTTGGCGTAAAAGCAACACAGCTGAACACACCATCCCCACTGTCAAACATGGTGGTGGCAGCATCATGGTTTGGGCCTGCTTTTCTTCAGCAGGGACAGGGAAGATGGTTAAAATTGATGGGAAGATGGATGGAGCCAAATACAGGACCATTCTGGAAGAAAACCTGATGGAGTCTGCAAAAGACCTGAGACTGGGACGGAGATTTGTCTTCCAACAAGACAATGATCCAAAACATAAAGCAAAATCTACAATGGAATGGTTCAAAAATAAACATATCCAGGTGTTAGAATGGCCAAGTCAAAGTCCAGACCTGAATCCAATCGAGAATCTGTGGAAAGAACTGAAAACTGCTGTTCACAAATGCTCTCCATCCAACCTCACTGAGCTCGAGCTGTTTTGCAAGGAGGAATGGGAAAAAATGTCAGTCTCTCGATGTGCAAAACTGATAGAGACATACCCCAAGCGACTTACAGCTGTAATCGCAGCAAAAGGTGGCACTACAAAGTATTAACTTAAGGGGGCTGAATAATTTTGCACGCCCAATTTTTCAGTTTTTGATTTGTTAAAAAAGTTTGAAATATCCAATAAATGTCGTTCCACTTCATGATTGTGTCCCACTTGTTGTTGATTCTTCACAAAAAAATACATGTTTTAAATCATTATGTTTGAAGCCTGAAATGTGGCAAAAGGTCGCAAAGTTCAAGGGGGCCGAATACTTTCGCAAGGCACTGTACGTACACACACATACACACACCAGATGATACAATTCAATTCCAAGTTCAGAGAGATGGCTGAGGATAAACATCCAAACTTGGTGAGTCTGCATGTTAATTAACCAGATTTATTCCTGGGTAAAAAGGTTTTTGTCCGAATACACTGTGGTATTATAGGTGTCACGTTTATGGGAGGGTCACAGCAGTGTGTAGGAGGGAGATTCCAAGATGTGGGAAGTGTGCAGGAGGACATGGGACAGAGGAAGGTGTAGTTTTGGTGGGAACAGTTGTCAACTGTAGGGGTGCCCATGTTGCTGGGGATCAGAGGTGTCCGGTTCGAGAGAGGCAAGTTGAGGTGGCCAGGGTCAGAGTAGTGCAGAAGATATTGTATGCTGAGGCAGTGAAGAAAGCAGAGGAAGCTGGATCAAGGGTGAGGGATTCTGAGAGGATCCCTGTGAATAGTAGATCTGTGCCAGAACAGAGGGACAGGCCAATGAGTGATATATGTTTCAGTAAGGTTGGCTTCTTAGCATTCAATAGCCATGGATATCAATTGTACCGCAGAGGTGGAACGTAAGTCACAGAAAATAGATGTTGTGGCGGCAGCTGCAGGGAAGTACTTGGGGGGTACGAGATTTGACTTCAGAAGAGTTACAGGGCGTGTTGAGTGGTAGTGTCCGGTCCACACTGGTCTTGGCCTGGGGTAGGGTCAGATCGGGTTAAAGTAGTGGAATAAGGTCGTTTGCCCTTTTCCCCATTTTATATCACAAAGTTGAATGGATGTGTATTGTAGTTCAGTTGGGTGGCGCTAATGCAATATATTGGATGCCAACCGCCATTAAACTCCACCGCAGAAGAAGACTTTCCAGGCAGTGGGGAAAAAACCTTGTTAGCATTTATCAGTTTCTTTCTGTTATCTGCGTGTCCAATATCAAACGTGAGTAACCCGCCATATTGACTACACGTTTCTTACTATTTTGTGTCAATTGATGCGCATTTAACGATGCAATGTTGCTTACTAGTGGTAGAATGTTAGTCCAGTACCAACCTGTGAGGCCCCATCTTCTGTGAGAGGCAGGCCTGTACGATGCCCAGCAGGGTGAGGGCAGCCAGGGCACAGAAACCATTCACCTCAATCAGTTCCCAGATCAAACCCACACACAGGATACACTGCAGAGGGGTGATCCACACAAAGTGGGCCAGGCCAAGGCTCTGCAACACACATGAATGTGTGAAGAGAGATGCAGCAACACAATACTGTTTGTAAAAGCTTTTAAGTGATATCAAACTCAACGGTGACGAAGACATGGATGTCTCACGGTATGGTGGGTTATGCACCATGGGTAAACTTTGGTTAACACCTTAGTCTCCTGAATGTGTTTGGCATTCAGGTCCAAAGAGTCTCTTTCTGACCACTTCTTCCATGGGTGAACATGTATGGAGAGTTTTGTTTCAATCAAAAGGAATGCTGTCAAAATGGGATTGAATTCAAATGTATTACCCTGCCATGCCTGTCAGGTGGATGGATTGTCTTGGCAAAGGAGAGATGCTCACTGACAGGGATGTAAACAAATTTGTGAGCAACATTTTTTGAGAAATAAGCTTTTTGTGTGTATAGAACATTTCTGGGACCTTTTATTTCAGCTCATGAAACCTGGGACCAACACTTTAAATGTTATGTTTATATTTTTGTTCAGTGTATAAACGCAACATGCAAAGTGTTGGTCCCATGTTTCATGAGCTGAAATAAAAGATCCCAGAAATGTTCCATACGCACAAAAGGTTTACATCCCTGTTAGTGAGCATTTCTCCTTTTCCAAGATAATACGTCCAACTGACAGTTGTGGCATATCAAGAAGCTGATTAAACAGCATAATCATTAAACAGGTGCACCTTGTGCTGGGGACAATAATGGCCACTCTAAAATGTGCAGTTTTGGCACATTGCCACAGATGTCTCAAGTTTTGAGGAAGCGTTCAATTGGCATGCTGACTGCAGGAATGTCCACCAGAGCTGTTGGCAGTGAATTTAATGTTACATTCTCTACCATAAGCCACTTCCAACGTCATTTTAGAGAATTTGGCAATACGTCCAACCAGCCTCACAACCGCAGACCCCTTGTAACCACGCCAGCCCAGGACCTCCACATCTGGCTTCTTCACCTGTGGGATCATCTGAGACCAGCTACACGGACAGCTGGTGTAACTTGGCTTTGCACAACCAAAGAATTTCTGCACAAACTGCCAGAAACCGTCTCAGGGAAGCTTATCTACGTGCTCGTCGTATTTACCAGGGTCTTGACCTGACTGAAGTTCAGCGTTGTAATCGACTTCAGTGGGCAAATGCTCATCTTCGATGGCCACTGGCACACTGGAGAAGTGTGCTCTTCACAGATGAATCACGGATTCAACTGTACAGGACAGATGTACAGGGGCGAGCCGTTTGCTGATGTCAACATTGTGAACAGAGTGCCCAATGGTGGCAGTGGGGTTATGGTATGGGCAGGCATAAGCTTTGGACAACAAACTCAATTGCATTTTATCAATGGCAATTTGAATGCACAGAGATACCGTGACGAGATCCTGAGGGCCATTGTCGTGTCATTCTTCCGCCGCCATCACCTCATGTTTCAGAATGATAATGCACGGCCCCATTTCGCAAGGATCTGTACACAATTCCTGGAAGGTGAATATTTCCCAGTTCTACCATGGCCTACCACCAGACATGTCACTCATTGAGCATGTTTGGGATGCTCTGAATCGATGTGTACAACAGCGTGTTCCGGTTCCACCCAATATCCAGTAACTTCGCACATCCATTGAAGAGGAGTGGGACACCACAGGATAAAATGAACAGCCTGATCAAATCTACAGAATGAGAAGGAGATGTGTCGTGCTGCATGAGGCAAATGTTGGTCACACCAGATACTGATCAGTTTTCTGATCCCCACCCCTACCTTTATTTTTAAAAGGTATCTGTGACCATCTGTATTCCCAGACATGTGAAATCCATAGATTAGGAATTTATGAATTGATTTAAATGGACTGATTTCCTTTCATGAACTGTAACTCAGTAAAGCCTTTGAAATTGTCACATGTTGCGTTTTTATTATTTTGTTCAGTGTAAGTAAATTATTTGGGTCCTTAATTCTCATCCATATTGTTGAGGTTAGGGTTAGTACAGCAGATGAGTTGGGTGGTTCTTACCTCATCCAGCTTGTTGAGGTGGGCTGACATCAGGCTGACTAGCTGACCTGTGCTGATCTTGTCCAGGACCCGGCTGGACAGCTTCAGAGTCTTGGGGGTTGAATGTCAGGGGTTAGGACGGACACAAAGGGTTAAAAACGTGACACATGAGAGGCTGCTGTGTGACCTTAGGAGGCTGTAGCAGCTACATAGCTGACCCTCACACCAGAGAGTGGCTACACTGAAGAGGGTGATGTGGATCTGCATGCATGCCTAGGTGGTGGCATGTCAGATGCACACAAACACTCACCACTTCCTCCCCACACACACCACTTCCCCCTCCCACACACACCACGTCCCCCTCCCACACACACCACTTACTCCCCACACACACACTACTTCCCCCTCCCACACACATCACTTCCTCCCCACACACACCACTTCCCCCTCCCACACACACCACTTCCCCCTCCCACACACACCTTCTTATAGATGAGGCTGAAGAGAGCGATGCGTATCTGCATGCCCAGGTGGTGCAGCCCAAAGATGGCTGGCTGCAGGAGCAGGAAGCGAGTGATGAAGAGAAGACTGAGACCCAGGGCCAGGTAGTAGCCCTGCTCCCGCTCCGGGGCATGAAAGGGGTCAAACGAGGCAATGATACGACCCAGGAGCTGGGGCTGCACTGCCTTCGACGCCTCCTGGAAGAAAAGAGAGAAAAAAAAATATATCTGTCATGCTATAATGATCCGTGTGTTCCTGAAAATCTGAAGTAGCCTGTATAATGAAAAACGTATGAAGTATAGGGGAGGGGTGCGGGGAAAAAGGTTGCCCTACAAAACTGAATTTGGTGGCACTTTGATATGATCTTAATGATATACCTTGATACCTCTGCTCTTAATCTCCCATAAACCCTGAACTGATGGGCATTCCTAAAAGGTTCCATGGGGATCACCTCACACCACCAGGTTACGCAAGACCTGCTGCTGAAGTCAAACTTCCTCACCGAGCGGAGGAAACTGGGATACTCACACGGCAGTGAAACATGCTTCTTCTCCATACTATGGTCATGCCGCTAATTCACTAGTAAGTACCACACAGGTACAGGACAGAACAGGCTAACAGCTAGCCTGGGTTGGGTTGAGGTCAGTTCCATTCCAGTTCCAAATCCCGCCAATTCACGAAGTGAATTTGAACTCAGTTCATGTGTTGAATGAGAAACTGAAACTCCCCATTGACAAATGATCCCGTTTTTTTTTTAATTCTAGAATTGGAACGTCCATTCCCTTCCTGAATTGAAATGGAATTGACTGCACACACAACCCTATCAATGGTATAACACCTCTGCTGTCACAATATATGATCTGTTCTCATATGAGAGATCCTGTATGAGAGACAGATGCACTTCAAAGGGGCAAAATAACACTATAATAAGACCCAAATGGCAACCCACATTTTAAATACAAGGTTGTTCATCACCTGGTATCGTAGTAATAAAGTATGCAGGCCTTTATAACAATCGGGGCTGACTCCGGTTGTGGCGAGCCCACAATGTGTGCAGGCTTTCGCTCTAGCCAAGCTCTACGACACCCGATCAAATAGATCGTTATTCGGTTTTATATAGAGTTTGACTAATGTGGGTTAGTTAAACTAGAGCAACACATTTTCTTTTTAACTAACTGCAACCGTTGGACACCTGTGCTTCATGTGGAGAGATGGACTCACCCCAAAGTACAGCAGGATTCCGTAGAACACAAAAGGCCAGAGGAAACAACGGGAGAGCGCCCGCAGAAGCCGAGGCTTCTTCTTGGCCGATGCCACTTCTCGGTCCCATTCTCTACACCAGGAAAACAGAGCGGAGAAGTTAGAATCTATCTGGGAAAACACACACACACACACACACACACACATTGGCTGACAGTAAAAGTAAAGTAGGGGCACATTGTTCAGGGCCCTGGTGTATAACCTGGGCACTTTGGCTGACTTGTTAAACGGAGTGCAGAGACCTTGACGAACGAAGGAGAAAAAGAGGTAAGAGAGAAATGTGAGAATTTGTGAGAAAAAGAGAGCGGAGGGAGGGAAAAATGCAGAGAGGGGAGAAAAAAAAGGTGATGAGCGAGAGAGAGAGAGAGAGAGACAGGGACAGAGAGAGGGTAAGAGAATGTGTGATTGCACATGATAGATGGAGGGACCTTACCAACATGTTAATTCAAGGTAAAGTTCAAATTCCCATGCAGCTACCAGCAGAATTTGGCAGATAAAAAAAATGCACATAATTCAGCACTCTCTGGACAACTGGCCCTTTCAAAGGTTGACTTTCACACCTATTTAAAGGGCTGCTGGCACACTTTACTGTGACACTGTCCCTACCCTCACCCCATAGTGGCCCAGCATGGGACATGGTTGTGTTTATTTTGTTTTCGGGGACAAAAAAACATGCGTGGCATATAACAGGTGGCCTAAGATCCTCCCCTTTTTTCTTTCTACAATCCTTTCAAAGGTGTGACATTTACACACATCACAGAACGGGGACAGAGCAGAAAGGACGTACAGTGAAGGGAAAGGGGAGAGAGACAGAGAAAGGGCCAGAGAGATTGAGAGGAGAAATTGACCGAATTAATTAGAGAGAGAAAGAGAGTGGTGAGAGGAATGAGAGAAAGAGAATGAGATTGAAAAATAGGAAAAGTGCATAGAGATTGAGAGAAGAGAGAGCGAAAGCAGAGAGAGCGTGTGAGAGAGAGAGAGAGAGAGAGAGAGAGAGAGGACAGTATAGAGAGGGCCCAGCCTGCCCCACCCCGCCTCCGGTGTGTTTATTTGGGACATGCCAAAGTTTATGTTTGTCTGCCCCTTTCCAACCAAAGGCCATCCCATATTTTAGGTTAGCGTGGGTCATCTAGAATTTCCAGTTCTTTAGCTAATCATTGCGATCATTGAATGGGGGGGGGGTTAAATACACTTTAGCCCCGAAGGGCAGTAAGAAACATCCATTCTCAACTCTCTCAACTCAACAAGACAACAACAAAGAAGGGACCAACAACCCCAACAGGAGCACGTTGATCTATTGTTATGGCCTGGGGCTGATCCTTTGGGACATGTGTTTGTGTTCCGTATCATTGAAATGGCTGGAATCAAATATGGACAGGAGTTAAAATAGGTAATCAAAGCACAGCACGGTGTGTGCAAACGTGTGTGCGTAATGAAGACAAAAAGAAAGTCATTTAGAATTGAGTAACTTCCAAGGATGCACAGGTGTGTTCAACATGCCTTGAATGTTCATAAAGGGAGACACTTTGGCTGATTTGCAAACCTTTCCAGTCGTTCAGAAAGATTGTCCGCCAGATCAAACGACGGTGCTTTGTAAACATCGGTCAAATCCAACTTCTTTCTGAAGCCCTTCCTCAACAGTGGAGATGTCCACCTGCAATACAACACAATGGATGGGTATGGGAGGTTTGCTTGGTGAAAAAGTATAGAATATGATAGCCTACTTCTGAGGTACCTACAGTAGACCAATCTCCTCTGAAGTTGAGCACAGATAAGCCTGCTCAAGACCTTAATACATTGTATTAAGCAAACGCCCATGCAGTCATATAGGATGGCAAAATCATACATTCATTATATCAGCAGCATGCATGTAGCATGATAATTAGGCCAAGGTCTACAATTTAGATAGCTGCATAATTTTTTTTTTTTTTTTAAAAGCAATCCTAAATCTGTTACATAATGAGTTTTGGGATGGCATGGGCTTTTCCCATGACAGGACGCGTGTGGTGAGTGTTGTAGCCTACATGACACTATACATATACACTATACATGCAGGACAAACGACGAGAGATGTTCAATATCATTGACTCATGTCATACAAAGATATCACAATTGAAAGATGGAGCGCAAAGAGCTGCTGGAATTTCATCTCGGAGCTAAACACACAAGAAACGGTCCTTGGAGCATATTTGCACGTTCGTTTTTAGCATTTACAAGAATCTACTAAAAGTGAACATTGAAAAATAATACGATTCCTGTGACCTGAATTGCCGAAAAACTGACTCTGTCCCCTTTCACCAATGCGCTCTCCATATCTGGCAACAGCCTCTGGCAAATCATTCAAGTGTTTATTTACGACATATATGAAGAAAACATATCATTCCTTACCAGAATACATATTTGGAGAGGAAGTTTGCATCTTCCACGGGTGACTTCTGCATCCTAAGAGCACCGCCAGTTTTATTTCACTGCACCTGTGTCCTATCGCTTCCCCTTTTCTCGTGGATGACCGCTAGTTCTCTTCTGACTGTCCCAGCTTGTGCCGACTGTATAAATGCGCCGAGCAGAGGTGATGTCACTGGTGTGAAATTGTCTCCAAGCCGGAGCTGCGACCACTATCCAAACAACTAACACACAATGCAGAGCACACAACACACAGACCGCAGCAAATGGGCTGTCTTGTCCTTGCCTCGATCCCGACAATGAGAACACGTTGGTTAGCGAGAGAGAATCCTTTATGGACTCTCCAAACATCCCGGAGTGCGTCATTTCCATACTGACAAGCCTCTTCAAAAACGTACACGGGTTGCATATTGTAGCAACCCAATTTGCGGAGACATAAACTACTACATCTATAATGGCGCACCAATTTTTAGCAGGCAGGTTTCAAAGAAATCACCTCTTCTGCAATTATGTCAATTTATTTGAATCAAAAGGGTATGTGATCTCATTAATTTGTTAGACTGAATATGTCCTTCAGAAAACCCAGTTACATCACCTGGGCTCCAAGCAATGTCTCAGAATAAGACTAGATGATGGAGTTAGTTAGTCTGGAGAATATTAAAGAAAAAGTAAGCTACTGTCCTGGCATCTTCTGGTCTGTTCCATGAAATGAGTCCTTTTGCGCTACATTAAATGATGTGCACTTTAATATAGACCACTTTGAAAATTAAATGAATCAGATTTTTTTTATATGAATAAAGACATTTGTGAAATTCAGCGTTTTGACAAGTCCCTCTGGGCACTCCTCTCCAAGCGTTCTCCTCCAAGTTATCACTATCATTGCACAGCTCTAATTATTTCGTTGCTTTGACAAAGTCATTTCTGACAATTATTATTTATTTCATGCGATTAGTGATTAATAAAAAAGTTTTTAAAAACTTTCCCTCATTTTAATGTCAACCCTGTTATGTGACCTGAACTCTCGTTTTAATATGGTGAAACTATTCATTAAATTTAAAAAAATTCAAAAGAAAAATTTTACCTCTAATAGTCAACTCATTATGTAAAATAATAACCCTGTTACTTTATTTGGCACTTAATAGGCACTTACTATAGTTTAAAATATACATTTTAATTAACCTCTTGAGATGGGAAAACATGTTTTTTATTAAGTTGAACATGTGCTCTTCATGGCATAATATATACTGAACAAAAATATAAACGCAACATGTAACTATTTCAAATATTTTACTGAGTTACAGTTCATTTGAGTAAATCAGTCAATTGAAATAAATTCAATAGGCCCTAATCTATGGATTTTACATGACTTGGAATACAGATATGCATCTGTTGGTCACAGATACCTTACAAAAAGGGTAGGGGCTTTGATCAGAAAACCAGACAGTATCTCGTGTGACCAACATTTGCCTCATGCAGGGAAACGCATCTCCTTCGCATAGAGTTGATCAGGCTGTTGATTGTGGCCTGTGGAATGTTGTCCCAGTCCTCTTCAATGGGTGTGCGAAGTTTCTGGATATTG
Organism: Oncorhynchus clarkii lewisi; assembly: GCF_045791955.1. Classification (NCBI taxonomy): domain Eukaryota; kingdom Metazoa; phylum Chordata; class Actinopteri; order Salmoniformes; family Salmonidae; genus Oncorhynchus; species Oncorhynchus clarkii. Next base: position 47,237,634 of record NC_092147.1, read on the forward strand.
GTGGGAGGTGGAACACGCTGTCGTACACATCGATTCAGAGCACCAAAAAATGCTCAATGGGTGACATGTCTGGTCAGTATGTAGGCAATCTAAGAACTGGGACATTTTCAGTTTCCAGGAATTATGTACAGATCCTTGTGACATGGGGTCGTGCATTATCATGCTGAAACATGAGGTGATGGCGGCGGATGAATGACAGGATCAGGATCTCATCACGGTATCTCTGTGCATTCAAATTGCCACCGATAAAATGTAATTGTGTTCATTGTCCGTAGTTTATGCCTGCCCATACCATAACCCCACTGCCACCACGGGGCACTCTGTTCACAACGTTGACATCAGCAAACCGCTCGCCCTCACAACTCCATTCTTACATATACTCCCTCTCCGGCGCTCTAGGTCACCAGGCTGCGCATTATTATGCACACCTGTCACCATCGTTACGCGTACAAGCGCCTCACCAGACTCACCTTCCCTATATCTGTCATTCGCTTTGTTTCCTTCCCCAGGCGTTATTGTTTCATGTCTGTACGCTGCTCGTGGTTCTTGTTTTGTCCATGTTCTTTTATTTATTAATTAAATTATTCACTCCCTGTACTTGCTTCCCGACTCTACAGAATAACTTCTCACCAAATGGATGCATTAGGGAGTGTTTTTTGTTTTGGTAGGTGCCATCGGAGTGCCGCTCAAGGGCAAGTGAGGATGCCTCAGCCTGCTCTTAAGATTCACAAGACTCAGTTGTGTTGTGTGACAAAACTGCACATTTTAGAGTGGCCTTTTATTGTCCCCCGCACAAGGTGTACCTGTGTAATGATCATGCTGTTTAATCAGCTTCTTGATATGCCACTCCTGTCAGGTGGATGAATTATCTTAGCATAGGAGAAATGCTCACTAACAGGTATGTAAACATATGTGTGCACAAAATTTGAGAGAAATAAGCTTTTTGTGTGTATGGAAAGTGTCTGGGATCTTTTATTTCAGCTCATGAAACCTGGGACCAACACTTTACTTGTTGCGTTTGCATTTTTGTTCAGTTTAAAAATGAGATGATTTTTTTTTTAAATTCAACAAGTTACACTACACAAAAAGGGACTCGTTTTGTGGAATGACCCTTTTACACTTCGAAATAGCAAGAGAAACGTCACAGTGTGAGATACATTCAATAGCTTTACAATCAAATAGAGTAAATAATACACAACCGGTCCTGGCATTCATCATTGCGTGCAACTGGCATTCATCATCATGCACACCTGGACTCCATCACTTCACTGATTACCTCCCCTATATCTGTCACCTCCTGAGGTCCATTCCACAGGCAGAATTGATGATGTGCTTCATGTCTATACGCTACTTGTGTTTGTTATATTGTTCTGTGGACCATGTTCCGTTTACTATTAAACTCAGCACCTGCACTTGCTTTCCGACTCCCAGCATATACGTTGCAGCACCACCAAGGCGAGGCAGAAGCGCGTATAGACTGGAGCAACCCACTGAATGATTTCCATATGTTCAAAGAAAATGTAGCTGACATTTTACTTGATTGAGCCAAGGCTTTCATCTCACTCTTAGGGGGAAGGCCCATCTCTCCTTCCCAACAAGTATTGATCCCCTTGAGGGTTTTGGCATCTGGACCCTTCAGTCGAGAAGCAGCAGATATGTGTGCTGTAAGTGACTGTATGCGGAATAGTCCACAAGTCTGAAATGCTATATGTGAAGTGAAAGACAAATACATCAAGTTCCCCTGATGCTGCTGCCCAAGTCAACAACAAAGTAGAGTTTTATGAATGTGGGAACTTCTCCCACTTAAAAAGATGAGAGAGGCCTGTAATTTTCATCATAGGTACACTTCAACTATGACAGACAAAATGAGAAAAAATAATCCAGAAAATCACATTGTAGGATTTTTAATGAATTTAATTGCAAATTATGGTGGAAAATAAGTCACCTACAAACAAGCAAGATTTCTGGCTCTCACACACCTTCTTCTTTAAGAGGCCCCTCTGTCCTCCACTCGTTACCTGTATTAATGGCACCTGTTTGAACTTGTGGACAGGTGTCTTTTATACTGATAACAACCTCAAACAGTCACACTCCAAACAAACTCCACTATGGCCAAGACCAAAGAGCTGTCAAAGGACACCAGAAACAAAATTGTAGACCTGCACCAGGCTGGGAAGACTGAATCTGCAATAGGTAAGCAGCTTGGTTTGAAGAAACTAACTGTGGGAGCAATTATTAGGAAATGGAAGACATACAAGACCACTGATAATCTCCCTCGATCTGGGGCTCCACGCAAGATCTCACCCCGTGGGGTCAAAATGATTACAGGAAAGGTGAGCAAAAATCCCAGAACCACACGGGGGGACCTAGTGAATGACCTGCAGAGAGCTGGGACCAAAGAAACAAAGCCTACCATCAGTAACACACTACGCCGCCAGGGACTCAAATCCTGCAGTGCCAGACGTGTCCCCCTGCTTAAGCCAGTACATGTCCAGGCCCGTCTGAAGTTTGCTAGAGAGTATTTGGATGATCCAGAAGAAGATTGGGAGAATGTCATATGGTCAGATGAAACCAAAATATAACTTTTTGGTAAAAACTAAACTCGTCGTGTTTGGAGGACAAAGAATGCTGAGTTGCATCCAAAGAACACCATACCTACTGTGAAGCATGGGGGTGGAAACATCATGCTTTGGGCTGTTTTTCTGCAAAGGGACTAGAACGACTGATCCGTGTAAAGGAAAGAATGAATGGGGCCATGTATCGTGAGATTTTGAGTGAAAACCTCCTTCCATCAGCAAGGGCATTGAAGATGAAACGTGGCTGGGTCTTTCAGCATGACAATGATCCCAAACACACCGCCCGGGCAACGAAGGAGTGGCTTCGTAAGAAGCATTTAAAGGCCCTGGAGAGGCCTAGCCAGTCTCCAGATCTCAACCCCATAGAAAATCTTTGGAAGGAGTTGAAAGTCTGTGTTGCCCAGAAACAGCCCCAAAACATCACTGCTCTAGAGGAGATCTGCATGGAGGAATGGGCCAAAATACCAGCAACAGTGTTTGAAAACCTTGTGAAGACTTACAGAAAACGTTTGACCTCTGTCATTGCCAACAAAGGGTATATAACAAAGTATTGAGATAAACTTTTGTTATTGACCAAATACTTATTTTCCACCATAATTTGCAAATAAATTCATCAAAAATCCTACAATGTGATTTTCTGGATTTTTTTTCTAATTTTGTCTGTCATAGTTGAAGTGTACCTATGATGAAAATTACAGGCCTCTCATCTTTTTAAGTGGGAGAACTTGCACAATTGGTGGCTGACTAAATACTTTTTTGCCCCACTGTATTCCCATCAAGTGTCCCTCTACAGGAATCTCTACAGGAGTACAGGAATCTTACAAACTGGTTCTCCAAAAACGTACAAAGTGTAACGTATACTCCCAATTTGCAGTTCTCCAACATTGTTGCACGTTGGAAAGGTGCAACTCATGACTCAAGGATTTTCCAAAACTCCTCTTTGTATGCTCAGCTTAAAGGAGGACAAGATAGTGGAGCCATGCTTGGCGACAGTGGGTATATGCACAGACCAACTTCTCGTTCACCCCCCATCTTCATGCAATAGGACCTGAGCAACAACAGTATAACCGAGCTCATATCCGAGCCAGAGGTGTATTGGAGCGCATGTTTGGTGTATGGAAGTCTTTTCCAGTGCGCTTTCAACCAAGAAGATGCATTGTCATAATTGCAACCCCAGTTCTTTACAATTACCTCAGATAGCATGGCTGCCCAGGTCCTTGCATTGGAGGTGAGGATGATCCAGATGTTCCCATGGTTGAGGCAGACAATGACAGAAATGGACAAGCCTGCAGAGGTGCTTTTGCTGTGCAGCACTCCTCACAAAAGATAGCTCAAGTGATTGAAGCAAAAAAGAATAGCCATGGATATTCACAGATGGTAATATCTGGATCCTGAACTGGTGCTGGTTGGAGAAGAACATTGCTACTTCACATTTCCCTCCTATTTCATAGCCAACTCAACGTGAAGGATGTGCATCTTCATATCATGCTCTTCTTTTAAATACATTAGTTTGGGCTCATTAAATTCCATGGCCAGTTTCTCATGCACGCTCAGCCTCTGTCTTTATCCTCTGGCCCGGGTCAGTGACACAATCTTCCTTCCTGGCTGCTGCAGATGAAGCGGGCTGACCTTCATCCTGTTAAGACAAGTTCCCTCCAAGCTATGGTGATCATCTGCCTCTAGAAAATGGTTACGTTGCTGCATTAGAGGACATTATTTCTTCAAGAGGTGAGTTCATTACATGATTTTTATTATGGGAGTGCAAGAGATGACTGACAACATTACATATTCCCTGCAGTCCGGGGATGGCACAGGTTTTTATGAATGTGTCCTACCAAATGAGGATTGGAACGGTCCCCCATCTGAACTGTCTAAATGGGCATCATAGGGGATACCTTCCAGGGGTTACTGTCTATCAATAATTCTGGTCAACAAGTCCCCTAGCTCATCTGTCTTTAGTATTACCAGTCTTGAAATGCTCTCTACAAGCAACAGCATTTGTCTTCTTTAGGTAGATTTTTGTTTTTCCACAAGACCTTAGAAAGACAAGACAATATAGAAATTCTATTAGTAATTATGCATGATATTGTTTGTTACATTTATTTCACACAAATACATTTCGGCCCCACTGTTGTGTTACACAACAAAACTAACATTTCAAAGTGACTAGAGAAATGTACACAGTAGCTAAGAAAGTCATACTACACATATGTTGTGTAGTAAGCTGTTAGTAGCCCATGTGCCTCACCCTAATAATTTGCTATTTTCCCCCTCATAACTTAGCCTACAGTTCTGACTTGGTGGTGCACATGTAGCCTATAGCCTATTTTAGAGAAAGGTAATCATAGAATATTGTAAGAGCTTTCATTAACAGCTTACATGCCCTATTTGTTTATCCTATGGTTCTGACTTGGTGTACAGGGAGAATACTGTAATAATAGTTATATTGACTACATCCGTCCTAGCTCACTCATTAATGTCTTCATCGAAATTACAGATGACCTCTTATACTCTCGTCGTTCGCTTATGCCATAGATTGTACATCTCAATTGTCAGTAGAAACCACATTTGTTGAAGCAAGTCAGCCAGCCATAGCAGCTATGTTTTTTACCAGGCAGTGAATTAGGCAAAATTAACTGTTTTGCTGCCAAACAAGGCTCCGCTGATAGCCAGGTGTAGCAGTGGTAAGGATTTCACCCCATGGTGAAAGAAGAAAGCTCTGCTTTTGGGACAGTTTTATGTAGGCCCTAACAGTTAGGGCCTGTTTGTCACCGTTATAGTTCAATTAATGTATTGTTTAGTGTTGTGTAGTGGCTTTGCTGGAATGCATCCCCCAAAAATATTTGAGTTTGCACCACCAAGATTTACATGCTAAAATCACCACGGGCTAGGATGGAGGGATTATTAGTGCTGAATCTGTCTAAATCCAATTGAATTATCTAGATTCCCTTTACCAAGGGAACCTGTTAAAAAAATATCTGATATTTAAATTGAATTACTCACAGTTTAACTAACACTTTACTCTCAAATAGGACTATCTATTTGAGATACAATCACATCCATTCTGTAACGATGTACGCTGAGAGTCGGGAAGCAAGTTCAGTGAATACATTTAATTAATAAATGAACAAAACAAGAAACACAAACAGTGCACCGACATGAAACACCAACAATGACGACTGGGGAAGAAACCAAAGGGAGTGACATTTAAAGGGCAGGTAATCAAGGAGGTGATGGAGTCCAGGTGAGTGTCATAATGCGGGTAACGCTGGTGAAAGGTGTGCGCCCTGACGAGCAGCCTGGTGATCTTTTATTGTTTTTTAAATTTGACCTTTATTTAGCTAGGTAGGCTAGTTGAGAACAAATTCTCATTTGCAACTGTGACCTGGCCAAGATAAAGCATAGCAATTCGACACATACAACAACACAGAGTTACACATGGAATAAACAAAACATACAGTCAATAATACAGTAGAAAAAAAGAAAGCAAAAAAAAGTTAATATACAGTGAGTGCAAATGAGGTAAGATAAGGGAGATAAGGCAATAAATAGGCCATGGTGGCAAAGTAATTACAATATAGCAATTAAACACTGGAATGGTAGATGTGCAGAAGATGAATGTGCAAGTAGATATACTGGGGTGCAAAGGAGCAAGATAAATAAATAAATACAGTATGGGGATGAGGTAGATAGATGGGCTGTTTAAAGATGGGCTATGTACAGGTGCAGTGATCTGTGAGCTGCTCTGACAGCTGGTGCTTAAAGCTAGTGAGGGAGATGTGGGTCTCCAACTTCAGTTATTTTTGCAGTTCGTTCCAGTCATTGGCAGCAGAGAACTGGAAGGAAAGGCAACCAAAGGAGGAATTGGTTTTGGTGGGTGAGATATAGCTGCTGGAGCACGGGCTACGAGTGTGTGCTGCTATGGTGACCAGTGAGCTGAGATAAGGCGGGGCTTTACCTAGCAGAGACTTGTAGATAACCTGTAGCCAGTGGGTTTGGCAACGAGTATGAAGCGAGGGCCAACCCAGGTTGCAGGTCGCAGTGGTACAGGTCGCAGTGGTGGGTAGTGTATGGGGCTTTGGTGACAAAACGGATGGCACTGTGATAGACTGCATCCAATTTGTTGAGTAGAATGTTGGAGGCTAATTTTATAGATGACATGGTCAGTTTAGGATGGTCAGTTTTACGAGGGTATGTTTGGCAGCATGAGTGAAGGATACTTTGTTGCGATATAGGAAGCCGATTCTAGATTTAATTTTGGATTGGAGATGCTTAATGTGAGTCTGGAAGGAGAGTTTACAGTCTAACCAGACACCTAGGTATTTGTAGTTGTCCATGTATTCTAAGTCGGAGCCGTCCAGAGTAGTGATGCTGGACGGGCGGGCAGGTGCCCGGGCAGTGATTGATTGAATAGCAGGCATTTAGTTTTGCTTGTATTTAAGAGCAGTTGGAGGCCACGGAAGGAGAGTTGGATGGCATTGAAGCTCGTCTGGAGGTTAGTTAACACAGTGCTCAAAGAGGGGTCAGAAGTATACAGAATGGTGTCGTCTACATAGAGGTGGATCAGAGAATCACCAGCAGCAAGAGCGACATCATTGATGTATACAGAGAAGTGAGTCGGCCTCGAGAATTGAACCCTGTGGCACCCTCTGTCATGACTTCCGCTGAAGTCGGTCCCTCTTCTTGTTCGGGCGGTGTTCGGAGGTCGAAGTCACCGGCCTTCTAGCCATCGCCGATCCACTTTTCATTTTCCATTTGTTTTGTCTTAGTCTTACACACCTGGTTTCAATTCCCCAATTACTTGTTCATTATTTAACCCTCTGTTCCCCCATGTGTGTTTGTGTGTATACGGTCCATTATTGTGGGCTAGTGTTATTGTATTTAGTCTATTTTGAGTAAATTACGTTTATTTCTCATATCTGCTGTCCTGTGCCTGACTCCTCTACACCATCTACACACAGGCCTGAATACAGAATTACTGACCTAGAATGGAGTCAGCAGGAGCAGACATCCTCCCTGTGGCGGTAGAAGAGTGCACAGGATTTCGCTTTGGACTTCCGGACCCTGGCTGCCAGCACGGGATGGAACAACAGGGCCCTGATCGATCATTACCGGTGCAGCCACCATCTGTGGCCGCAGAGGGCACACTGCTGGTCGGTGCTGGGGTGGTTCCTCAGGGAGTTGAGGCAGCAGGCAGGGCACGATCGTGTCACCCCAGGTGAGTCGGCACCAGGCTCACCCAGAGATCCCCTGTTGCTCACATGTATGTGTTTATCAAATTTCCTGAGTGTTCCCCGCATTCCCGGCATAAGGCTCTCGTAGATTCATGCGCAGCTGGGAATTTTATTGACCGTTCATTTGCCCATAGTTTAGGTCCCCCTTGTTCCTGTGGATATGCACTTCCCTGTGCACGCCCTAGATAGTCGACCATTAGGGTCAGGGCTGAGTAGAGAGGCCACCGCTCCACTAAGCATGGTTACGCAGGAGGGTCACAAGGAGAGAATCTTCCTTATTGATTCTCCTGCTTTTCCGTGGTGCTGGGCCTACCCTGGTTGGCCAGTCATGACCCCACTATTTCGTGGAAACAGAGGGCTCTCAAGGGGTGGTCATGAGGGTGCTCGGGGAGGTGTGTAGGGGTTTCCATCGGTGCGACTACGGTGGAAAGTCCAGACCAGGTCTGCACCGTGCGCATCCCCTGAGAATATGCCGATTTGGCTCTCGCCTTTTGTAAGAAGAAGACGACTCTATTACCACCCCATCGACGGGGGGATTGTGTGGTAAATCTCCTGGTAGACGCAGCACTTCCCAGGAGTCACGTGTATCCTCTGTCACAGGAGGAGACTGCGGCTATGGATGTCTCCGAATCCCTGGGGTAGGGATACATTCGGCCCTCCACTTCACCTGCCTCCTCAAGTTTCTTTTTTGTGAAGAAGAAGGATGGACATCTGCGCCCGTGTATTGACTATCGGGGTATCAATCAGATCACAGTGAGGTACAGTTACCCGCTGCCTCTCATCGCATTCTCATGAATGCTCCATCAGTCTTCCAGGTCTTTGTTGACGAGATTTTCCAGGACCTGCACGGGCAGGGTGTAGTGATGTATATTGACGACATTCTGATATACTCCACTACACGCGCCGAGCATGTATCCCTTGTGCGCAGGGTGCTGGGTCGACTGTTGGAGCATGACCTGTACGTCAAGGCTGAGAAATGTCTGTTCTTCCAACAGTCCATCTCCTTCCTAGGGTACCGCATTTCCACTTCAGGGGTAAAGATGGAGAGTGACCGCATTTCAGCCGTGCATAATTGGCCGACTCCCACCACGGTAAAGGAAGTGCAGCGGTTCCTAGGCTTTGCCAACTACTACCGGAGGTTTATCCAGAGTTTTGGTCAGGTAGCGGCTCCCATTACCTCACTGCTGAAGGGGTGACCGGTGCGACTGCTGTGGTCGGCTGAGGCGGGCAGAGCTTTTGATCACCTGAAGGCTCTGTATACCTCGGCTCCCGTGCTGGCTCATCCGGATCACTCTTTGGCGTTCATAGTGGATGTGGACGTGTCTGAGGCTGGGATAGGAGCTGTGCTCTCTCAGCGCTCGGGCACGCCACCAAAGCTCAGTCCCTGTGCTTTCTTTTCCGAAGAAGCTCAGCCCGGCGGAGTGAAACTATGATGTGGGTCACAGGGAGCTGTTGGCTGTTGTCAAGGCTCTGAAGGCTTGGAGACATTGGCTTGAGGGAGCTAAACACCCTTTTCTCATCTGGACTGACCACCGCAATCTGGAGTACATCCGGGCGGCAAGGAGACTGAACCCTTGCCAGGCAAGGTGGGTCATGTTCTTTACCCGTTGTGTTTTCACTCTGTCCTACAGACCAGGTTCCCAGAACGCTAAGGCAGACACACTGTCCCGGATGTATGACACAGAGGAGCGGTCCATGGATCACACTCCCATACTTCCGGCCTCTTGCCTGGTGGCAACGGTGGTGTGGGAGCTGGACACGGACATCGAGCGGGCGTTACGCACGCTCGATGTCCGTGTCCAGCTCCCACACCACCGTACGCACAGAGCCCACTCCCCCCCAGTGTCCAGCTGGGCGTCTGTACGTTCCGCCTGCTGTTCGTTACCATTTGATCTATTGGGCCCACACGTCACCCTCATCTGGTCATCCTGGCATCGGTCGAACGGTGCGTTGCCTTAGTGGGAAGTACTGGTGGTCCACCTTGGCCAAGGACGTGAGGGTTTATGTGTCCTCCTGCTCGGTGTGCGCCTAGTGCAAGGCTCCCAGGCACCTGCCCAGAGGGAAGTTACAACCCCTACCCGTTTCACAACGGCCGTGGTCGCATCTGTCGGTGGACTTCCTGCCGGATCTTCCTCCCTCTCAGGGCAACACCACGATCCTGGTCATTGTGGATCGTTTTCTAAGTCCTGCCGTCTCCTCCCTTTGCCCGGTCTCCTTACGGCCCTACCGACTGCGGAGGCCCTGTTCACTCAGGTCTTCCGGCACTACGGGTTTCTGATCGGGGTCCCCAGTTCACGTCCAGGGTTTGGAGGGTGTTCATGGAACATCTGGGGGTCTCATTCAGCCTCACCTCAGGTTTTCACCCCGAGAGTAACAGGCATGTGGCGAGAGTAAACCAGGATGTGGGTAGGTTTCTGCTGTCATATTGCCAGGACTGGCCGGTGGAGTGGGTGGCGTTCATCCCCTGGGCAGAGATGGCCCAAAAATCACTCCGCCACTCCTCCACTAACCTCTTCCCCCTTCCAGTGCGTACTGGGGTATCAGCCGGTTCTGGCACCTTGGCATCAGAGCCAGGTCAAGGCCCCTGCGGTGGACGAATTGTTTAAGCGCTCGGAGGAGACCTGGGACGTTGCCTATGTGCACCTGCACGTGAGGCGACAGAAGGCGAGCACCGACCGCCACAGCAGTGAGGCCAGGTCTGGCTCTCGATCCGAAACTTGTCCCTCCGCCTCCCACCGGAAGCTGGGTCTGCGGTTTGTGGGGCCATTCAAAATCCTGAGGAGACTGAACAAGGTATGCTACAGGTTACAGCTTCCCTCAGATTACCGTATTAATCCTTAGTTCCATGTGTCTCTCCTCAGGCCGGTGGTGGTTGGTCCACTCCAGGAGTCTGAGGTGAGGGAGGTTTCTCCGCCCCCTCTGGACATCGAGGGGGCCCTGGCGTATGCTGTTCGCGCCATCCTGGACTCGAGGTGTCGAGGGGGGGGGGACCTTCAGTACCTCGTGGAGTCTGAGGGGTGCGGTCCGGAGGAGAGATGCTGGGTGCCGGTGGAGGACATTTTGGACCCTTCGTTGCTCCGGGAGTTTCACCGTCTCCATCCGGATCGCCCTGCGCCTCGTCCTCTGGGTCATCCCCGAGGTCGGGCGCTGCTGGAGCCGCACGTCAAGGGGGGTTACTGTCATGACTTCCGCCAAAGTCGGTCCCTCTCCTTGTTCGGGCGGCATTCGGCAATCGATGACACCGGCCTTCTAGCCATCGCCAATCCACTTTTCATTTTCCATTTTTTTTGTCTTAGTCTTACACACCTGGTTTCAATTCCCCAATTACTTGTTCATTATTTAACCCTCTGTTCTCCCATGTGTGTTTGTGAGTAATTGTTTGTATGTATACGGTCCGTTATTGTGGGCTTGTGTTATTGTATTTTGTCTATTTTGAGTAAATTTAGTAAATTACATTTATTATCTGCTGTCCTGCGCCTGACTCCTCTACACACTACTGATTACACCCCATAGAGACTGCCAGAGGTCCGGACAACAGGCCCTCCGATTTGACACACTGAACTGTATCAGAGAAGTAGTTGGTAAACCAGGCGAGGCAATCATTTGAGAAACCAAGGCTGTCAAGTCTGCCAATAAGAATGTGGTGATTGACAGTGTTGAAAGCCTCGGCCAGGTCAATGAATACGCCTACACAGTAATGTCTCTTATCGATGGCGGTTATGATGTCGTTTAGGACCTTGAGCGTGGCTGAGGTGCACCCATGACCAGCTCTGAAACCAGATTGCATAGCGGAGAAAGCAAGCTAGCAGTTAGCAGACCGGGGCAAGCAAGCTAGCAGTTAGCAGATTGGGGCTAGCAGTTAGTAGACCGGGGCTAGCAAGTTAGCAGAAGGTCGATAGACCAGTCGTGGATTAGTAGGGGTCCAAGTAGCTCTAGGTAGCTAGCAGGCCGCGGTTAGCAGAATGGGCCTTCAGCGGAGGGGCCTGTTGGAATCCTCGGGCAGATTATGTTGGTATTCCAGTTGTAGAGGATCGGCGGGGTTCTGTGCTCCGTACCGGCAGTAGAAGGGGTCCAGATATTGTAGCTCAGGTGTGGGCTTCGGTGGTAGCCCAGGAGCCCTAGCCAGGCTAGCTTCAGGCTAATTGGTGCTTCCCCCGGGATTGAAACGATAGCCAGGAGTAGTCACCAGGGATTGAGGTTAGCTAGTTGCGAAGATCCAGATGAAAATTCAGAGTTTGCGGTAGGAATCTGGGGATATGGAGAGAAAAAAGTAGGTCTGTTATGCTCTGGTTTGAATCACGTTGTACGGACTGGCGAGAGCTTTCCGAGCTAAAGGCTAGCTGATGACCGCTAGCAATGGTTTCCTGACTGATAGCTGGTAGGTAGTTAACTGTCTACCTTCAGTTGAGGAATTTCTGATCCGAAGTAAATAGAAATACTTTAGAAAAAAACTGATCCACGCCACATTGGATGAGGTGGGTTGCAGGAGAGTGTTTAGAAGTTGAGGTTTAGGAAAATATTTTGAAAAGATATGCAAAGAAAAATATATAAAAAATATATACAAGGGATACGACAGGACAAAGACGTCTGACTGCTACGCTAGGCCGGAGAGGGAGCACACGTGACTCATTCATTGTTGTGGTCATTCAAACAGAAGATTCACTGTAGTTTCAAAAATGTTAAGGAATTCATTTTGTCAACTGGAGGCAGGGGGATTAGAGAACCATAATAATATGGAATTTAGCTAGGACATCTTGTGATAAGTGTGGTGGGATGTCTATTGACCACGGAGTGTCAGGTCCTTGTTTAACATCTTATTGGAAGGATGGAACCAGGGCTCCTCTGGTGACACTTTTTTAGTATTGTTACCCGACCCTAGGCAACAGTGACTCATTTGGGCTGAAGTGAGATTACCCAAGTACAAACCGGGCCCAATGCTTAACTCTGAAAAGCCAGCAGGGATGCAGGCTGGCATGGCTGGACTCAAGCAAACATGCTCATTCTTAAAACTAAAACTGGAATGGAAGCTTCAATATCAAATAGGTTGCCCCTTTGGCCAGTCAGTTTTCCAACACCCCCAATTCCTGTTCTCAAAATTCATTTAGATCCTAGTCTAGACCACTGAGGGATATATGAATGGTCTAGACCAGGGATGGACAATTTTTGTTGTTGGCCCTAGGATTTTGGGGGCCTAAGTGAAATTTTGTTACAAGCAAAATATTTTAGCGGACCCCCTCTTGACAGTGAATATATTTTTGGGGTTTTAGAGTTAATTTCCTGCAATATTCCTACATATTTTTCCATGGGACGTAGAGTTTTTTTTCCGATGCCCGCATGCACAGTGTGTGCTCAGAACAAGACTCCACTGCAAGCTCCTTCTGGCCTCCTTCAGCCACTACCGGTCCCTCATTGTCCCTGGTCTCATGTATCTCTGGACTTTGTCATCGGGCTCCCTCCGCCCCATGGCGGAGTAGATCGGTTCTTCAAGGCCACCCATTTCATCCCTCTTCCCAAACTACCTTCTGCCAAGGAGGTGGCCCGGCTTATGGTGCAGCATGTCTTCCGGATCCATGGACTCCCGGTAGACATGGTCTCTGATCGGGGTCCTCAGTTCTCATCTCAGTTCTGGAAGGCATTCTGCAGCCTTATTGGGTCGTCCATCCCCAAACCAACGGTCAGTCGGAGTGAGCCAACCAAGACCTGGAAACCACCCTGAGATGCCTGGTCTCAACCAATCCCACTACCTGGAGCCAACAACTGGTCTGGGTGGAGTATGCCCGGAACACCCTTCCCTGTTCGGCCACAGGACTCTCCATTTGAGTGTTCTTTGGGGTATAAACCTCCACTCTTCCCGGAACAAGAGGAAGAAGTCAGAGTACCCTCGGCCCAGATGTTTGTCCGCCGTCAATGTACCTGGAGAAGAGCTCGGGCAGTACTTCTCAAAACCAACTCTAGGTACCGTCGACAAGAGGACTGTCGCCGGACTCCAGCTCCCCGCTACCGCATTGGGCAGAGGGTATGGCTTTCCACTCGGTCCTTTTCCCATCTCTAGAGTCCTTAGTTCCACTGCTGTCTGTCTTGTGTTACCTCGTACCCACCCTACTTTCAATGTGTCCAGAATTAAGCCTGTGTCCTTTGTCTTCTGTTCCAGGCCCATCCCTCCCCCCAGGTAATCGACGGCCAGCCAGCAGATACGGTGAGACGCCTCCTGAGGGTTTGACCACAGGGCAGGGGTTTCCAGTACCTGGATGACTGGGAGGGTTTTTGCCTGAAGGAGAGGTGATGGGTTCCTGCTAAAGACATCTTGGACCCGGCTCTCATCGCCGATTTCCACCGCCGACACCCCGGTCAACCAGGTATGCGCCCAGGTAGGACGGTGTCCCTGGAGGGGGGGGGGGGGGGGGGGGGGGGTAGTGTCACGCCCTGATCTGTTTCACCTGTCCCTTTGATTGTCTCCATCCCCTCCAGGTGTCACTCATTTTCCCCAGTGTATTTATCCCTGTGTTCCCTGTCTCTCTGTGCCAGTTCGTCTTGTATGTTTTGTTTAGTCAAGTCAACCAACGTGTTTTTCCCCGTACTACTTTTCTATTCTCTTTTGCTAGTCTTCTCGGTTTTGACCACTGCCTGCTGACTTTGGACTAGTTTCCCGCCTGCCTGATCATCCCGCCTGCCCTGACCTTGAATCTGCCTGCCCTTCGATGCCTATTGGACTGAACTGGTTTTGACCTTTTGCCTGTGCACGACCACTCTCTTGCCTACCCCTTTTTGGATTAATAAACATTGTAAGACTCCAACCATCGGCCTCCTGTGTCTGCATCTGGGTCTCACCTTGTGCCTTGATAGAGCCATCAACACCGGAGATGTCCAGCTGGTTCACCAGCTGTTGGAAAATGGCAGGTTTTGATAATGAACTACTGTAAATTCTACATCAGGGTTCCCCAATAGGCATGTGATTTTATTTGGCCCCCAAAGTTTTCGGAGCAAAAAATGTTTATAATAATAATTAATTGTTGGTCTTAAAATACTGTCAAATCCCCAGAAAATCAGCTCAAAGTGATTTAATTGAGGAAATCTGTTCCCAAGTATCCTTACAAATAAATAGAGGCATATGTGATCAGTGGTGTAGTGGAGGGTATACGCTGCACCACCGATGATATCATGATTAGTTGCATCAATCCAGTGGCCATTTGTGCGCTACAGAAACACTGCTGACCATACAACAGTGCTAGGTGCCTGCCAAGTTGATTTAAATCAAATTTTTATTTGTCACATACACATGGTTAGCAGATGTTAATGCGAGTGTAGCGAAATGCTTGTGCTTCTAGTTCCGACAATGCAGTAATAACAAGTAATCTAACTAACAATTCCAAAACTACTGTCTTGTACACAGTGTAAGGGGATAAAGAATATGTACATAAGGATATATGAATGAGTGATGGTACAGAGCAGCATAGGCAAGATACAGTAGATGGTATCGAGTACAGTATGTACAAATGAGATGAGTATGTAAACAAAGTGGCATAGTATAAAGTGGCTAGTGATACATGTATTACATAAGGATACCGTCGATGATATAGAGTACAGTATATACGTATGCATATGAGATGAATAATGTAGGGTAAGTAACATTTATATAAGGTAGCATTGTTTAAAGTGGCTAGTGATATATTTACATCATTTCCCATCAATTCCCATTATTAAAGTGGCTGGAGTTGAGTCAGTGTCAGTGTGTTGGCAGCAGCCACTCGGTGTTAGTGGTGGCTGTTTAACAGTCTGATGGCCTTGAGATAGAAGCTGTTTTTCAGTCTCTCGGTCCCAGCTTTGATGCACCTGTACTGACCTCGCCTTCTGGATGATAGCGGGGTGAACAGGCAGTGGCTCGGGTGGTTGATGTCCTTGATGATCTTTATGGCCTTCCTGTGACATCGGGTGGTGTAGGTGTCCTGGAGGGCAGGTAGTTTGCCCCCCGGTGATGCGTTGTGCAGACCTCACTACCCTCTGGAGAGCCTTACGGTTGAGGGCGGTGCAGTTGCCATACCAGGCGGTGATACAGCCCGCCAGGATGCTCTCGATTGTGCATCTGTAGAAGTTTGTGAGTGCTTTTGGTGACAAGCCGAATTTCTTCAGCCTCCTGAGGTTGAAGAGGCGCTGCTGCGCCTTCTTCACGATGCTGTCTGTGTGAGTGGACCAATTCAGTTTGTCTGTGATGTGTATGCCGAGGAACTTAAAACTTGCTACCCTCTCCACTACTGTTCCATCGATGTGGATAGGGGGGTGTTCCCTCTGCTGTTTCCTGAAGTCCACAATCATCTCCTTAGTTTTGTTGACGTTGAGTGTGAGGTTATTTTCCTGACACCACACTCCGAGGGCCCTCACCTCCTCCCTGTAGGCCGTCTCGTCGTTGTTGGTAATCAAGCCTACCACTGTTGTGTCGTCCGCAAACTTGATGATTGAGTTGGAGGCGTGCGTGGCCACGCAGTCGTGGGTGAACAGGGAGTACAGGAGAGGGCTCAGAACGCACCCTTGTGGGGCCCCAGTGTTGAGGATCAGCGGGGAGGAGATGTTGTTGCCTACCCTCACCACCTGGGGGCGGCCCGTCAGGAAGTCCAGTACCCAGTTGCACAGGGCGGGGTCGAGACCCAGGGTCTCGAGCTTGATGACGAGCTTGGAGGGTACTATGGTGTTGAATGCCGAGCTGTAGTCGATGAACAGCATTCTCACATAGGTATTCCTCTTGTCCAGATGGGTTAGGGCAGTGTGCAGTGTGGTTGAGATTGCATCGTCTGTGGACCTATTTGGGCGGTAAGCAAATTGGAGTGGGTCTAGGGTGATTTAAAGGCTAAGTACACACAAAAAACATCTAAATGTATTCGATTTTTCCCAGACCTCAAAAGTGGTTATCTGATGTGGTTTAAGCATTGTTGTAGACTTTGAGAGCGAAATTTCTGAGTCAGTTGACGATTTCATTTATCTATTTCAATAGTAGGCCTACTATTAGCCTACTTGCACAGTACAGCTTGCAGTTCAACTTGGGCTGGCCTGACTGAAAGACCAATATGGGATTTATAATTTTAGGTCATTCAGAATGTGTTACTGTTTAGACCATTTGGGAAAGTTTTGGCAAAATGTGAGTATACCCACTTCTCCAGGCACCACTGCAACACTTTACTACCGTATGTGATCGTAGCCCAATATAATCAAGGTTTGAAATTATTCAGTTTTTGTCAAATCTGTTTGGGAATCTTGCGGTCAATTTGCAGTGTACAAATGATTTATAACTATGTTCCGACCCCCCGACCATCGTTCAAGGGGAAAAAAAAAAAAAACGCTCCACGGCTGAACTTAATTGGGGAACCCTGAAATTTCCATATGACTTTGTAAGATCTGTTGGAAATTTTGAATTTAAAGCACCAGTTAAACTGAATCTTAGGGATTGAGGAACAAATCGATACAGTTACATATTGCAATATTATTTTGGACTAGATTATACTGAACAAAAATATAAATTGCAACATTCAACAATTTCAAAGATTTGACTGAGTTACAGTTCATATAAGGAAATCGGTCAATTGAAATAAATGCATTAGGCTCTAATCTATGGATTTCACATGACTGGGAATACCAATATGCATCTGTTAGTCACAGATACCATAAAAAAAAGGTAGGAGCGTGGATCAGAAAAGCAGTTAGCATCTGGTGTGACCACCATTTTCCTCATGCAGCGTGACACATCTCCTTCGCATGCAGTTAATCAGGCTGTTGATTGTGACCTGTGGAATGTTGTCCCACTCCTCTTTAATGGCTGTACAAATTTGTTGGATATTGGTGGGAACTGTAACACGCTGTCGTACACGTCGATCCAGAGCATCCCAAACATGCACAATGGGTGACATGTCTGGTGAGTATACCGCCCATGGTAGAACTGGGACATTTTCAGTTTACAGGAATTGTGTACAGATCCTTGTGACATTGGGGCGTGCATTATCATGCTGTAACATCGGGTGATGGCGGCAGATGGTAAGACAATGGGCCTCAGAATCTCATCACGGTATCTCTTTGCATTCAAATTGCTATCGATAAAATGCAATTGTGTTCATTGTCCGGAGGTTACGCCTGCCCATACCATAACCAAACCGCCACCATGGGCCACTCTGTTCACAATGTTGACATCAGCAAACTGCTCAATGTCATACACGTGGCCTGTGGTTATGAGGCCAGCTAGACGTCCTGCCAGATTGTTTAATATGACATTGGAGATGGCTTATGTAGAAAAATGAACATAGAATTATTTGGCAACAGCTCTGGTGGACATTCCAGCAGTCAGCATGCCAATTGCACGTTCCCTCAAAGGTTGAGACATCTGTGGCATTGTGTTGTGTGACAAAACTGTACATTTTAGAGTGGCCTTTTATTGTCCCCAGCACAAGGTGCACATGTATAATGATCATGCTGTTTCATCAACTTCATGATATGCCAAACCTGTCAGGTGGATTGATTATCTTGACAAATGAGAAATGCTCAATAACAGGGACGTAAACAAAGTTGTGCACAAATTGAGAGAAATAAGATCTTTCTGCATATGGAATACTTCTTAGCTCTTTTATTTCAGCTCATGAAACATGGGACCAACCACTTTACATGTTGCATTTATATTTTTGTTCAGTGTATATCGATACTTTGAGTCCAAGTATCGAATTGTAAATTTTTTTTTGCTAGGTAGAGCTAGTTGGCGCTTGTCGGCTGTATCTGAGCCAAAACTACAGTATTTTTCATCCTATAGCTTGCTCTTCATTTTTTTAAATAATAATGAGCCAACATGTTTTCAGCACTTTTTTTCCCATGACTGATCAAAACAAATGTTCTAATGCTCTCTCTTGTCTCTCTGCAGCATACATATTGAGCAATATGTTCGGAGCATGAAATTGCAATTATATTGCAGTATTGAATCTTAAAACACATCAAATTGTGACAATCGCAATACATATTGTATCAGCACCTCAGTATCGTGATAATATCGTATTGTGAGGTCCCTGGTAAATCCCAGCCCTATTGAGTCTGCCTTAACTGAAAATTGTAACCTTTTGTTTCCGCCCTCTTGTTCGGGCACACTAGGGCAATGTTCGGTACATGACAGTGTTTTCAACCTTGCTGTTTGGGGTCTTCTTTGAACCCAGTTAAATAACTAAGTGCTGTAACTCTGTATGGCCTGGTTTCACCTTTCTAATTCCTGTGTCAGGCCTGGATGTCGAGGCCTGGATGTCGAGACCAAGCTGGGCTTTGAGTGGACACAGCTGATGTGTGCCATGCACGTGGCTCACTATGACATCGCCAAGTTGCTGCTGGACATAGGGCTGGCTCCTAACTTCAGCAGAGACAAGACCAACTCGTCATATTAGCCAGCGCTAACTTCAGCAGAGACAAGACCAACTCGTCATAAGAGCCAGCGCTAACTTCAGCAGAGACAAGATCAACTCGTCATATTAGCCAGCGCTAACTTCAGCAGAGACAAGACCAACGTGTCATATTATGTAGGCTACAGCTTGTATTCAATACCATGCTCCCATCAGCACTCTGTTGACTACATCCTGGTGCGTATTAGGTGTGAAATAATTTTGCATTGTAGTTGAACAAAAGTAGTGCAAGTTAATAGGCGTAAACGTTAAATCATTCCACCAGGCCAATATGTTTTTCAGATGTCATGGTTTTTCAGGGTTTCACAGACAGTGGTGTGACAGAATTTGACCAATTTCTGGTAGAAACTTTAATATCTTCCAGCTTCTGCAAGACTAGAAGAGACTATCTGCTCTATAGAGACACCAATTAAAAGAGAGAACACGGCTGCTGGCACGGGCTCAAATGACCTTCCTGTTAGAAGTAGGACAGATAGCGGGATATTGCAACAACACAGCAATGATGGACAAGGAAAGGAAGGAAGGAATCCTGTGATATAAAATGACCCAAGCTGTGCATGTCCAGACTTAATCCTCCCGTCTTCCGACAGGCCACTTCTGCTTTCCATGAAAAAACTGTATCGCACTTGAATCACACACATACACACACAATTAATTACCCCACCTCTCGCACCTTCTCTCAATTTCCACACGTGCCCCGGCCAAAGACTGGGGAGCCAATTAGAAGCCTTGGCACTAGCTTCATCTGCCTTTACTTAAAGTCTATGACGTTAAAGAGGAACCTTTGAAAAACATGCTGCTAATCCGCCGGTGTGTTTTCAGTTTACAGCTCCGACCATATCATTCCTGCCTCTCTCACTCTGGTGGAGAAATTGAATGCATCTTCCGGGGTATCGTTGTATCAGGGACCTAGGAAAGGGAGACAAGAGTGTCAAAGTCATGGATAGACAGAGGAGAGTGTTACCCCGGTTGGGTGTTGAGGGAGGGGTGTCACAGTCTGTGCTTGCGTTTGTGCATTACTCCAGTCAGCACATATGGGATGGATGGTTGTGTGTACATTAGTGATGGGCGTGTCAGCCGTTTGTTCACCCGCACCCAATTGCTAATAACTAGGGGTGTAAAGGTTCACCAAATCCATGGTTCGGTGCGTATTGGATTAATGGGTTCACGGTTCAGTGGAAAAATTAAATGTACTTCAATGTTCAGCATTCAATGTTCCTTGCATTGTCCGTTGTGACCGGATTGTTGTGTTGGGTTTCCACTCTGATGCTGGGTTTGTAACCATATGGAATGTGCGAGTTTTGAAGTCCTAAATACCAGTTGGTATGCATTCGTGTGATTTAAACTCATTGAGAAACGCTGATTGACTAATGGCCAACAAGCTGTGTCAACAATAAACTAAAAGTACAGCTATCATGCTTGTGAACTAATTATAGAGTTAAAAAAAAAACACTTTAATAGATTGCTTTTTATATTGTTTTGTTGTTGCATTTAACTGCTGAAAATGCTTTTATAGGGGCCATTTCCTTAGTAAGTGACGTCAGAGGTCACCACGTGGGAGTGGTGGGTGCTCAGGATGATAGACGAGTTTCCAACTAGTAAAAACAGTTTGAGGGCCGTTCAAGTGTATTTTTCCCAGTCGTTGGTTTGCTTATAAACAGTGGAGCGGGTAATAACTGTTTGCTGAATGTGTGCAAAAGGGAAGTTGGTAACGTGGCTCAAGCACTTTCACGAGGTGCTGAAACCTAAATCATTTTCCAATCGTTTTGTTAATGAACCATTAATAATGAACCATTATTTTTTAAAGTTGCGTTTCACTGACCTGCAAAATAAAGTACTGGTTTATATCCTTATTTTCTGTTCCCTTTGAAAGCTCTGAATTTTTTATTTATTTTTACATTACCTCGACATTAAACTACATCACCAGTACGGATAGAGCAGCTCGCTATGGCGCGGGTAAGCTTTATAGTTGTTTACATATGCGATGGACAGACAAGTACAGGCCGCAACTAACATTTTGCTGGTGGGGAGAGTGCGAGAGGGGGTGGAGGAAGGTTGTGCTTGAAGTGCTGGGCATCTTGTTATGACTAGCTTCGACACAACCAAGAGAGTTTTGCTATGCATTATCTGAATTGGGCCCACAGAGTTATACTTACTGAGGAGCAGCTTCTATGGATGAACTTTTAATGTCTTGAGCTTCTGAGACGTTGCTTAACGTTGGACCAGAGCTAGCTAACAAGTTTTGTGTGTGCAGAGCAGCACCAGGATTAAAAAAAACATGTTACCTTTTTGTAGTTAATAAATCCAATGTTAAATGTAATAACTATAATATCTGTAACTAGCATTGAAAAAATATAAACATAGCCTACCTATTGCTCTTGTAATTTCTTTGGCCTGGTCAGAATCAGCTACCAAGTGCTGCTTGACATTGTTGTTGTTTCTTTGCATTTCTGTCTCGCTCCTGTATACTGGGCTGATGTCCGTGTAAATGTGTCAATATGTTTGAGGTGTTGGCAGCTGTATAGGCTGTTCTCGTTGAGCGTGGTGACATTAGGGCTGTCCCCGATCCCCAAAAATCTTGGTTGACCGAAAGTCGTCTGTTCTTTCAACCAATCGATTGGTCTACATAGAAAACTTATATTTTTCTATATACACCACCGTTCAAAAGTTTGGGTTCACTTCGAAATGTTCTGTGAAGGGAGTAGTACACAGCGTTGTACGAGATCTTCCGTTTCTTGCCAATTTCTCGCATGGAATAGTCTTAATTTCTCAGAACAAGAATAGACTGACGAGTCTAAAAAGAAAGTTATTTGTTTCTAGCAATTTTGAGCCTGTAATCGAACCCACAAATGCTGACGCTCCAGATACTCAACTAGTCTTAAGAAGGCCAGTTGTATTGCTTCTTTTATCAGGACAACAGTTTTCAGCTGTGCTAAATAATTGCAAAAGGGTTTTCTAATGATCAATAAGCCTTTCAAAATGATAAACTTGGATTAGCTAAGACAACGTGCCATTGGAACACAAGAGTGATGGTTGCTGATAAGAGGCCTCTAGGTATGCCCATGTAGATATTCCAACATTAACATAACATTTATCAGAAATACAGTGTAGACATTGTTATTTTAATGGACAAAAAAAATGTGCTTTTCTTTCAAAAACAAGGACATTTCTAAGTGTCCTCAAACTTTTGAACTGTAGTATATTTGACCTGTTTCAGGAAGCTAGCCATATGGGGCACTTCATTACTTCACAGGAGAGGCATTTTATATATTTTTTTATCAACATTTGTTATTTTGGTAGAAATGCCTTCTAGAACGTGAACTTATGTGCCTTAATAACAAACTTGTATTCCATCTGTAAATACAAATATTTGTTTTTAATTACAAGTTTAGTTGGTTTAGTCACGGAAAAAGGCAGGAACTTTCTCGCTAGCAATGATTGGCTGAGAATGGTTGGGCTGGACATGCTGGGAGATGAGTTTGGATTGGTCTGCCATGTAGCATGCTCCTGTATAACGTGAGTTGCTCAGTATGAGTTGATAATCTTTTCTACTGTGGCGTTTTTGAAAGATATAACGTTTTCCATCGAGAACTAAAAAAGTTTTGCTACTTTTCTCAACAACATTGATGCCCTGAATTTAGCAGGCGCTATCGACAGATCAGTTGAAAAAAGTTGTGATGGGCTACGTTCTCCACACGCCATGGTCGGTGTGAATGGGAGTGACTTGACTCAAAGCTGGCCAAACAAGATGTAGCTACAAACAAAACAGAGTTAAATGGTTCAAGTCTGCTGTGAGGCGTTCATCCATGTATACTGGTCTAGCAATATTTTCAGATATATGTTTGATATATGATATTATATGTTCATTATGTCAGAAAGTAATTTTCATTGCAAGATGAAATGTGTACTGTTAGTTAGCTAGCAAACTTTAGCTTACTGGCTTGCTAGCTAATGTTACATGTATGACCTGTGTAGTAATATTATTCTAATCAGAACTCATTTGCATTGCTAGTTATAGCCTGATTTTGGCTAGCTAACATTGAACCTAGTTGGTTAGCTTTAGCTACCTGCAGATTCATACTACAGGTATGACAATGCTTGTATTGGTGGTAGTAGTATGAGTTGCGATTATGCCGGTTTATTGTTTAGCTAGTTAGCTAGATACCCAGCTACATGTCTAATCAAGACTCCACTTGGCCAGATGATAGCATAACCCATCAAGTTAGCCAGGTGTGTCTGGGGGGTGATTACGGCCATCTAATGTATTTCATGAACATGTATACATGTCTAGAGAATAGTGAGCCATCCACGTAGCTAGATGTGGCAAGGGGGGTGGTTACAGCATTTCTTTCACATGACCCATCAATTTAGACAAGTGTGTCTGGGTAAGCATCATCTAATAATAATAATAATATCTGCACATTTTCTGTTTTTGATATTGTTTATGCAAGTAACCATTTCACAGTGCCATTTACACCTTCTGTATCCTGTGCATGTGACAAATAAACTTAGATTTGATTTTATATAGTGCGTGTTTACCAGAGACGGTAATGAACAGCATGACCTGCACCAAAGTCAGATTAGGATATAAGCTAAGGACTAGATAAAGTGTATTTTTACTTAGATTTTTTCCCCTTATTGTAGGCTACTACTTGAAATATTTGGTTGTTTACTACACTACTCTGTTTAGCACATGGCCTCATGTGAATCCTTACAGAGATGTGTGGGGCTAAGGCTTAAGAGGGTGTGAATGTTGCCGAATGGCTGTAGACATAGAAGAGCTCTCCAGTGGGTGTACCAAAACATCTAAGGGCCTTTTCTCTCAAAAGTGGCATTAGAAGTTTATAATCTTTCAAAGCAGAAATACTTTCCCATCGTCTCTCAACTGCAGTGAATGATATGCCATCTTCTAGCTCTGAGTCTATACCATTATCTAATGTAAAAAAAATTTTTTTTAACGTAGGACCGAATCCAAGTGGTGGGTCACATATACACTGGGTAGAACAAGTATTTGATACACTTCAGATTTTGTAGGTTTTCCTACTTACAAAGCATGTAGAGTTCTGTCATTTTTTATCATATGTACACTTCAACTGTGAGAGACGGAATCTAAAACAAAAATCCAGAAAATCACATTGTATGATTTTTAAGTAATTAATTAGCATTTTATTGCATGACATAAGTATTTGATCACCTACCAACCAGTAAGAATTCCGGCTCTCACAGACCTGTTCGTTTTTCTTTAATTAAGAAGCCCTCCTGTTCTCCACTCATTACCTGTATTAACTGCACCTGTTTGAACTCGTTACCTGTATAAAAGACACCTGTCCACACACTCAATCAAACAGACTCCAACCTCTCCACAAAGGCCAAGACCAGAAGGCTGTGTAAGGACATCAGGGATAAAATTGTAGACCTGCACAAGGCTGGAATGGGCTACAGGACAATAGGCAAGCAGCTTGGTGAGAAGACAACAACTGTTGGCGCAATTATTCAAAAATGGAAGTAGTTCAAGATGACTGTCAATCACCCTCGGTCTGGGGCTCCATGCAAGATCTCACCTCGTGGGGCATCAATGATCATGAGGAAGGTGAGGGATCAGCCCAGAACTACACAGGAGGACCTGGTCAATGACCTGAAGAGAGCTGGGACCACAGTCTCAAAGAAAACCATTAGTAACACACTACACCGTCATGGATTAAAATCCTGCAGCGCACGCAAGGTCCCCCTGCTCAAGCCAGCGCATGTCCAGGCCCGTCTGAAGTTTGCCAATGACCATCTGGATGATCCAGAGGAGGAATGGGAGAATGTCATGTGGTCTGATGAGACAAAAAGAGCCTTTTTGTCTAAACTCCACTTGCCGTGTTTGGAGGAAGAAGAAGGATGAGTACAACCCCAAGAACACCATCCCAACCGTGAAGAATAGAGGTGGAAACATCATTCTTTGGGGATGCTTTTCTGCAAAGGGGACAGGACGACTGCACCGTATTGAGGGGAGGATGGATGGGGCCATGTATCGCGAGATCTTGGCCAACAACCTCCTTCCCTCAGTAAGAGCATTGGAGATGGGTCGGGGCTGGGTCTTCCAGCATGACAACAACCCGAAACACACAGCCAGGGCAACTAAGGAGTGGCTCCGTAAGAAGCATCTCAAGGTCCTGGAGTGGCCTAGCCAGTCTCCAGACCTAAACCTAATAGAAAATCTTTGGCGGGAGCTGAAAGTCCGTATTACCCAGCGACAGCCCCGAAACCTGAAGGATCTGGAGAAGGTCTGTATGGAGGAGTGGGCCAAAATTTGGTCAAGAACTACAGGAAACATATGATCTCTGTAATTGCAAACAAAAGTTTCTGTACCAAATATTAAGTTCTGCTTTTCTGATGTATCAAATACTTATGTCATGCAATAAAATGCTAATTAATTACTTAAAAATCATACAATGTGATTTTCTGGATTTTTGTTGTAGATTCCATCTCTCACAGTTGAAGTGTACCTATGATAAAAAAATGACAGACCTCTACATGCTTTGTAAATAGGAAAACCTGCAAAATTGGCAGTGTATCAAATACTTGCTCTCCCCACTGTAGACACACCCTATGTGTTTTAATAAAAATCAACTATATGTATTGAGCTTGTCTGATGCTTCAAGCTCACGGTTTGATTAAATAAAGACACAGATTACTCAAGAGGGAGCCAGAGATCAAGATAACAGGAAGAAAAAAACTTAACCTGACCGGCCCATCCTCCTCTCATTCTGGCTGGCTTTTGCTGATTTTTGCTTACTCTCCTGAAGTTGCCTGTAACAGGCTCCACGAGGACTCGGCAACCTTTCTCATGTGGAATGCCAATTTATCTTACCATTTCCACCCATCAGCGTGCCAGTTATGGTTTTCATATGCACAGTTTCATTTCAATTTATAATAACATCCTTGTATCTCAAAATCAGTGTCATGTGGTTAATCAAAATTCTATCCAAATCTAAATTAAAATGATACAAACGAGAAAGACACAACGAACTTGAAACATTGTATCAACAATCAACTTGGGTCTGGCCATTGTATAAAATATTCTGGGCCCTCAGAGTTGCCAATGTCAGTGAGATCGGGACAAACACAGCTGTAGGCTATTTGAGCAAGAGATAAAAGGTAATCGGATAGGCCTATTTTATGACGTTTCCACTGGATCAGAGCATTATATTTATAGAAAGGGAGAGAGCTGGAAATATTTAATTAACTATTGTCATTCTCAATGGATGCAAAAACAGACTTTGTTTGCTTGCTGTCTGAGATTTAAGAAAACATTACTTCGAGAAGCTCCACAGCGCATGAGTGGTGGTGTTTTAAGCCAATCAGAAATACTATCAGATCCCCAAATGGGCACATTTATATGCCTACATTTGTGTGCAGGCCAGGTAGCCTATAGGCCTACTTCTATGCATAATCAGATGCTTGTCCTTGCTCAACATTGACAAGAGCACTCCAAACAAAAGGCACTTACTAAATTGACTAAACTCGTAAATGGAAGGAAATAAAGCAAAACCTGTTTCTCACAAGCATAGGTTGTTCACACTGCAAACAACGTGTCCACTCCGACAATGAGAACGGTAAAAGACTATAATAATAATAATAATAATAATAATATATTGAATGCATTAACAGAAAAGACTGTAATCAAACAAAGATTGTAGATTAGAAATGAACGGTAAATGTACAACTGGTGATACACCATACAGTACTAGTCAAAAGTTTGGACACACCTACTCATTGAAAGGTTTTTCTTTATTTTTACTATTTTCTACATTGCAGAATAATAGGGAAGACATCAAAACTATGAAATAACATATATGGAATCATGTAGTAACCAAAATTGTGTTAAACAAATCAAAATATATTTTAGATTTTTCAAAGTTTGCCTTGATGACAGCTTTGCACACTCTTGGCATTCTCTCAACCAGCTTCACCTGGAATGCTTTTCCAACAGTCTTGAAGGACTTCCCACATGCTGAGCACTTGTTGGCTGCTTTTCCTTCACTCTGCGGTCCAACTCATCCCAAACCATCTCAATTGGGCTGAGTCGGGTGATTGTGGAGGCCAGGTCATCTGATACAGCACTCCATCACTCTCCTTCTTGGTCAAATAGCCCTTAGAGCTTGGAGATGTGTTGAGTCATTGTCCTGTTGAAAAACAAATTATAGTCCCACCAGATGGAATGGTGTATTGCTGAAGAATGCTGTGGTAGCCATGCTGGTTAAGTGTGCCTTGAATTCTAAATAAATCACTGACAGTGTCACCACCAAAGCACCCCCACACCATCCCACCTCCTCCTCCATGCTTCACGGTGGGAACCACGCATGTGGAGATCATCCGTTCACCTACATTGCGTCTCACAACGTTACGGCGGTTGGAACCAATAATCTCAAATTTGGACTCATCAGACCAAAGGACAGATTCCACCGGTCTAATGGCCATTGCTCGTGTTTCGTGGCCCAAGCAATTCTCTTCTTATTTTTGGTTTCCTTTAGTAGTAGTTTCTTTGCAGCAATTTGACCATGAAGGCCTGATTCACGCAGTCTCCTCTGAACAGTTGATGTTGAGATGTGTCTGTTGAACTATGTGAAGCATTTATTTGGGCAGCAATTTCTGAGGCTGGTAACTGTAATGAACTTATCCTCTGCAGCAGAGGAATCTCTGGGTCTTCCTTTCCTGTGGTGATCCTCATGAGAGCCAGTTTCATCACTGCACTTGAAGAAACTTTCAAAGTTCTTGAAATTTTCCAGGTTGACTGACCTTCATGTCTTAAAGTAATGATGGACTGTCATTTCTCTTTGCTTATTAGCGCTGTTCTTGCCATAAGATAGACTTGGTCTTTTACCAAATAGGGATATCTTCTGTATGCCACCCCTACCTTGTCACAACACAACTGATTGGCTCAAACGCATTAAGAAGGAAATCAATTCCACAGATTAACTTAAGGCACACCTGTTAATTGAAATGCATTCCAGTTGACTACCTCGTGAAGCTAGTTGAGAGAATGCCAAGAGAGTGCAAAGCTGTCAAGGCAAATGGTGGCTACTTTTTATAATCTCAAATATAAAATGTATTTTGATTTGGTTAACAATGTTTTGGTTACTACATGATTCCATATGTGTTATTTTATAGTTTTGATGTCTTCACTATTATTATACAATGTAGAAAATAGTAAAAAATAAAGAAAAACCCTTGAATGAGTAGGTGTCCAAACTTTTGACAGGTACTGTATATATGAAAGTATGGGAACACCCCTTCAAATGTGGATTTGGCTATTGCAGCCAAACCCGATAAATGTACCGTTACACCCCTACTAATAACCGATCTGCAACCGCCCAACAATATGTGATAAACTAAAAATCTGAGGCCTGCACCCAACCCTAATCCGCATATATTGAAAATGCGCTTTAGGCCTACAGTCAGAGATGACGGAATAATTTTTTGACAGTCCTTTTTAGATTGGCCTGTTTCCGCTTATTATTTCCAACATTTTGGTAGTCTATCTGTTAATCAACTTGTCTATAATTAGATACATGCAGCTTATCTTCTGTCATTAGCCTAGTTGTTGCCCTAAAATACTAAATAAACCCTTGCTCACCAGAATAATGCCATAAATCAATAGAATACTTGTTTGAATCTGATTGACATCAGTAATGTTTGTTTTCTCTTTCATCTCTGCTTCTCTCAGCACAGTGGATGTTTCAGGACCGGGGAGAAAATGCAATTTAAAAATATTCCATGCAACATTTCCAAATGAGTTTCAGCAGTTTTAAGGAAATTAAAAGCTGTTAAAACAACCCAACATGTTTCTAATAAGATTTCAGTTTGGCTTGGATGTCTATTTTATGTGGTTGAAATACTATCAGCTTTCATGATGCTGTTAAAGACGGCACATTTACAGACATTCCCTAACCACTCATTCACTCTCTCAAGATGCTCAAAGAAAGAAATATTTCTCCACTCGTGTTCCTGAATCCAAATGTACATTTGGTGTATAATTTTACTGCAAGTAATGCTTAATTCTATAGGAGTTAATATTATATTAAGCTATGTCTGAGGTTTTAGACCTACAGTCAGTGTCCAGATTTCAGTTAGGCTACTATTCCATTTACCCAACTGAACACTACAGTTCCCTTGAGGTGCCATTTTGAATTCCCCTTCTCGTGACTGTCGAATTTGTATAGAACCTCACAATCATCACACATACAGTGGCTTGTGAAAATATTCACCACCCTTGGCATTTTTCCTATTTTGTTGCCTTATAACCTGGAATTAAAATATATTTTGGGGTTTCTATCATTTGATTTACACAACATGCGTACCACTTTGAAGATATTTTTGTGTGTGTGTGAAGCACACAAGAAATAAGACAAAAAAAACAGAACTTGAGCATGCATAATTATTCACCCCCCCCAAGTCAATACTTTGTAGAGCCACCTTTTGCAGCAATTACAGCTGCAAGTCTCTTGGGGTATGTCTCTATAAGCTTGGCACATCTCGCCACTGGGATTTTTGCCCATTCTTGAAGGCAAAACTGCTCCAGCTCATTCAATTTGGATAGGTTCCGCTGGTGTACAGCAATCTTTAAGTCATACCACAGATTCTCAATTGGATTGAGGTCTGGGCTTTGACTAGGCCATTCCAAACCATTTAAATGTTTCCCCCTAAACCATTCAAGCGTTACTTTAGCAGTATGCTTCGGGTCATCGTCCTGCTAGAAGGTGAACCTCCGTCCCAGTCTCAAATCTCTGGAAGACTGAAACAGGTTTCCCTCAAGAATTTCCCTGTATTTATCGCCATCCATCATTCCTTCAATTCTGACCAGTTTCCCAGTCCCTGCCGATGGAAAAACATCCCCACAGCATGATGCTGGGATGGTGTTCTCAGGATGATGAGAGGTGTTGGGTTTGTGCCAGACATGGCGTTTTCCTTGATGGCCAACAAGCTCAATGTTTTGTCTCATCTGACCAGAGTACCTTCTTCCATATGTTCCGGGAGTCTCCCACATGCCTTTTGGCGAACACCAAATGTGTTTGCTTATTTCTTTCTTGAAGCAATGGCTTTTTTTTCTGGCCACTCTCCGTAAAGCCCAGCTCTGTGGAGTGTATGGCTTAAAGTGGTCCTATGGACAGATTCTCCAATATCCGCTGTGGAGCTTTGCAGCTCCTTCAGGGTTATCTTTGGTCTCTTTGTTGCCTCTCTGGTTAATGCCCTCCTTGCCTGGTCCATGAGTTTTGGTGGGCAGCTCTCTCTTGGCAGGTTTGTTGTGGTGCCATATTCTTTCAATTTTTTAATAATGGATTTAATGGATATTTTTTTGTAACCCAACCCTGATATGTACTTCTCCACAACTTTGTCCCTGACCTGTTTGGAGAGCTCCTTGGTGTTCATTGTGCCGCTTGCTTGGTGGTGCCCCTTGCTTAGTGGTGTTGCAGACTCATCTGCCTATCAGAACATGTGTTTAAATACTGAGATCATGTGACAGATCATGTGGCACCTAGATTGTACACAGGTGGACTTTATTTAACTAATTATGGTACTTCTGAAGGTAATTGGTTGCACCAGATATTATTTAGGGGCTTCATAGCAAAGGGGGTGAAAATACAGTGCCTTGCGAAAGTATTCAGCCCCCTTGAACTTTGCGACCTTTTGCCACATTTCAGGCTTCAAACATAAAGATATAAAACTGTATTTTTTTGTGAAGAATCAACAACAAGTGGGACACAATCATGAAGTGGAATGACATTTATTGGATATTTCAAACTTTTTTAACAAATCAAAAACTGAAAAATTGGGCGTGCAAAATTATTCAGCCCCTTTACTTTCAGTGCAGCAAACTCTCTCCAGAAGTTCAGTGAGGATCTCTGAATGATTCAATGTTGACCTAAATGACTAATGATGATAAATACAATCCACCTGTGTGTAATCAAGTCTCCGTATAAATGCACCTGCACTGTGATAGTCTCAGAGGTCCGTTAAAAGCGCAGAGAGCATCATGAAGAACAAGGAACACACCAAGCAGGTCCGAGATACTGTTGT
Source organism: Oncorhynchus clarkii lewisi (assembly GCF_045791955.1). Taxonomy (NCBI): domain Eukaryota; kingdom Metazoa; phylum Chordata; class Actinopteri; order Salmoniformes; family Salmonidae; genus Oncorhynchus; species Oncorhynchus clarkii. The sequence goes on from NC_092147.1 coordinate 47,268,918, forward strand.
GAAGAAGTTTAAAGCCGGATTTGGATACAAAAATATTTCCCAAGCTTTAAACATCTCAAGGAGCACTGTGCAAGCGATAATATTGAAATGGAAGGAGTATCAGACCACTGCAAATCTACCAAGACCTGGCCGTCCCTCTAAACTTTCAGCTCATACAAGGAGAAGACTGATCAGAGATGCAGCCAAGAGGCCCATGATCACTCTGGATGAACTGCAGAGATCTACAGCTGAGGTGGGAGACTCTGTCCATAGGACAACAATCAGTCGTATATTGCACAAATCTGGCCTTTATGGAAGAGTGGCAAGAAGAAAGCCATTTCTTAAAGATATCCATAAAAAGTGTAGTTTAAAGTTTGCCACAAGCCACCTGGGAGACACACCAAACATGTGGAAGAAGGTGCTCTGGTCAGATGAAACCATAATTGAACTTTTTGGCAACAATGCAAAACGTTATGTTTGGCGTAAATGCAACACAGCTCATCACTCTGAACACACCATCCCCACTGTCAAACATGGTGGTGGCAGCATCATGGTTTGGGCCTGCTTTTCTTCAGCAGGGACAGGGAAGATGGTTAAAATTGATGGGAAGATGGATGGAGCCAAATACAGGACCATTCTGGAAGAAAACCTGATGGAGTCTGCAAAAGACCTGAGACTGGGACGGAGATTTGTCTTCCAACAAGACAATGATCCAAAGCATAAAGCAAAATCTACAATGGAATGGTTCAAAAATAAACATATCCAGGTGTTAGAATGGCCAAGTCAAAGTCCAGACCTGAATCCAATCGAGAATCTGTGGAAAGAACTGAAAACTGCTGTTCACAAATGCTCTCCATCCAACCTCACTGAGCTCGAGCTGTTTTGCAAGGAGGAATGGGAAAAAATGTCAGTCTCTCGATGTGCAAAACTGATAGAGACATACCCCAAGCGACTTACAGCTGTAATCGCAGCAAAAGGTGGCGCTACAGTATTAACTTAAGGGGGCTGAATAATTTTGCACGCCCAATTTTTCAGTTTTTGATTTGTTAAAAAAGTTTAAAATATCCAATAAATGTCGTTCCACTTCATAATTGTGTCCCACTTGTTGTTGATTCTTCACAAAAAAATACAGTTTTATATCTTTATGTTTGAATCCTGAAATGTGGCAAAAGGTCGCAAAGTTCAAGGGGGCCGAATACTTTCGCAAGGCACTGTATATATGCACGCACCACTTTTTCATTTTTAATTATACTTTTTTTTTTGGAAACAAGCTATTTTTTCATTTCACTTCAACAATTTACTATTTTGTGTATGTCCATTTACATGAAATCAATTTAAATTACAGGCTGTAATGCAACAAAATAGGAAAAACTCCAAAGGGGGGTGAATACTTTTGCAAGGCACTGTAACATATCCTGCAATGCTATGATCCTCATTTATCACTTCACCAAACTTTTCCCAAATATTAGACTACTGTTCTGGCCCTCCCTTCTACTAATTTGCAACTCTCCATTTCGAAGCTTTTCTCTTCACGACATTGTGCTTTTTGCCTCAGTGGATCGAACAAAATCAACGTAGCCTATAGATATGAATTACACACGCATTGATTTTTAATGCATCGTTTTCTCTTTCCACACAATATTTAATTACCTTAAACCTGCCCCGCAGATATACAGTGCATTCAGAAAGTTCAGACCCCTTCACTTTTTCCACATTGTTAGATTACAGCCATACTCTAAAATGTATTAAATTGTTTTTTCATCACACACACACACACACACACACACACACACACACACACACACACACACACACACACACACACACACACACAATGACGAAGCAAAAACAGGTTTTTATAAACATTTGCAAATGTATTAAAAATACAAAACTGAAATATCAAATGACATTAGTATTCAGACTCTTTACTCAGTACTTTGTTGAAACACATTTAGCAGCGATTACAGCCTCAAGTCTTTGTGGGTATGATGCTACAAGCTTGACATACCTGTATTTGGGGAGTTTCTCGCATTCTTCTCTGCAGATCCTGTCAAGTTCTGTCAGGTTGGATGAGGGGTGTTGCTGCACAGCTATTTTCAGGTCTCTCCAGAGATGTTCAAATCGGGTTCAAGTCCGGGATCTGGCTGGGTCACTCAAGAACATTCAGAGACTTGTCCCGAAGCCACTCCTATGTTGTCTTGGCTGTATGCTTAGGGTTGTTGTCCTGTTGGAAGGTGAACCTTCGCCCCAGTCTGAGGTCCCGAGTGCTCTTGAGCAGGTTTTAATCAAGCATCTCTATGCTTTGCTCTGTTAATCTTTCCCCCAATCCTGACTAGTCTCCCAGTCCCTGCCGCTGAAAAACATCCCCACAGCACGATGCTGCGACCACCAGTCTTCATTGTACGGATAGTATTGGCCAGGTGCTGAGCGGTGCCTGGTTTCCTCCAGACGTGACATTTGGCATTTAGGCCAAAGAGTTCAATCTTGGTGTTATCAGAACAGAGAATCTCATTTCTAATGGTCTGCGAGTCATTTATGTGCCTTTAGGCAAATTCCGTCTGGCCACTCTACCATAAAGACCTGATTGGTGGAGTGCTGCAGAGATGGTTGTCCTTCTGGAAGGTTCTCCCATCGCCACAGAGGAACTCTGGAGCTCTCTCCATAATTAAGGCCCTTGTCCCCAGAAAGAGTCTTAGTGGTTCCAAACTTCTTCCATTTAAGAATGATGGAGGCCACTGTGTTCTTGGAGACCTTCAATGCTGCAGACGTTTTTTGGTACCCTTCCCCAGATCTGTGCCTCAACACAATCCTGTCTCTGAGCTCTACGAACAGTTCCTTCGACCTCATGGCTTGGTTTTTTGAAGTTGTAGAAACATGTCAAGGATGATCAATGGAAACAGGATGCACCTGAGCTCAATTTCTAGTCTCATAGCAAAGGATCTGAATACTTACGTAAATAAGGTATCTGTTAAAAAATATATATAAATTAGCAACATTTTCTGGAAACATGTTTTTTCTTTTTTATTATGGGGTATTGTGTGTAGATTGATTAGGGACATTTAAAAAATATATATTTTAGAATATGGCTGTTATGTAACAACATTTGGAAAAGGTGAAGGGGTCTGAATACTTTCCGAATGCACTATAACCAAGGGTTATGAGTCAACCCGCGCTCTAGTGTTGGTGTGTGTTTCTATGTCTGTGTGTGTGTACACACTGCGGCGGCGACTGGTGCTGGAGGCTTTGAAAGGAAACAATTAAATGGGAGAGTGGTGGTCACTTCCTAATTTGTGTTCCGCTAAGAGAGAAAAAAATAGGGTAAGGAATGCAGGAATGATTGATAAAGCTGGTACACAGAGTGTGGCGCTGTCGTCATAGCACTGGGCCAACCCCAGACTTTTATTTATTTCCCCCCGGCAACCGCAGACACAAACCGGTAGTCTGGTTTTCTACACCTGAACAGACCAGCAGCTGCCCTTTTTTGCTTTTCCCCTCTAACACACAAACATACACTTCCCATACAGACACGTACACACACAGTAGGTTTTAATGCAGGAACCATGATACCAAGATTTACTGCCCAAACCCAAAAGTAAAAAAATCTAGTTTGATTTGTCGCATACACATATTTAGCAGATGTTATGTTATTGCGGATGTAGTGAAATGCTTGTGTTCTTAGCTCCAATAGTGCAGTAATATCTAACAAAACACAACAATACATGCTTGTCTATGCTTCAATAGTCGTGTTTTAGTCAGGCTGGTCTGACTAAAATACACTCGTCATCTGAGCACAACGTTTGTTGTTGAAAGCTGAATGAAAGGTTTATTGTTTTTGTCAAGTTGACAGTGTTTCTTTGGACATTTTGTTTTTATATTATTTTATTTTATTTTGCGTTCTGTTGGGCATAGTTGCTGTGAGCGCTGCTGTCTGTCCCGGGATGCTGCCAGATTCCGCATAGGGGGAGAGACACGGACGCCCAGCTAGCCGAGCTGGCTCGGCTCTCAAATGGAGATCGCTATTAAAAGTTTCCAGCACTGCAGGAGCGGTGTTTACTTTACTTTGTTCCGGGACAATGTGGAACGTGCTGACTTTCAATGAAGCAACTGCTTGCTTGCGGAGGACAATGGGGCGAAGTGGCTATTCTTAGCAAGCAGGTAGTAAACCTACAAAAGCTACTGGGGAATCCATGCCCGCCTACTTTTAATTTGTCTTCCACCCCAGTAGCAGCACGCCACTTTGGTCTGGTGGAAGTGTCGCCGCTGTGTCGGCTCTCCACAGCCAACTGGTTGGTGCTCAGAAGGGATCCATTCCCGAAGGCGTCACTCCTGGAGAACGGAGCTGTTCTTGACCCAACCAACCAGCCATGGAGATACGTCAGTCGACGTGGAAGTTGAAGAAAGCATCCTCTGGCGACAGGGGTCTCCTTGGAGATGTTAAGCCCGGACCTGACACAGACCAGAAATGACTTTGCCGCCCTGGATCCAGAGGTTCTGGCGCCTTCTTCCTTAGGGGCTTCCCATCCGAGATCGGATCCAGAGGTACCTGCGTCTTCATCCTCTATTCTGTCTCGCTCTCCGGTGGCTTCTACCTCGGGTTCAGATCTTCAGTGCTCCCACCCTCATCAGAACGTAAGGCTGCCTGAAAAACCTGCCCATTCAACATCACCAGCTGTCATCATCGGCAGCTTTATGGTGAGAATCATCTCGGTCACCAATGCAAAAACCCGGTGCTACCCAGGAGCACAAGTACAGGACATCACAAGGCTGCTTCCGATTGTTCTACGGCAGATGCCGGGAGCTGACGCTGTCGTAGTCCATGTGGGGTCAAACAACATCAAGAGGGTTAGCTCTGAACATCTGAAAATTGATTTTAAAGAACTGATTTTAGCATTAAAAGACCCCCCAAAAATGGGCAGTCATTTCAGGTCCAGTACCATCTTTGGGCCGCAGGTGTGAAAAGATTACTGAGGATAATAGCGGAGGATAATGCCACTCATATTTGCCACATCTTCAATTTAAGCCTACTAGAAAGTGTGTGCCCTCAGGCATGGAGGGAAGCTAAAGTCATTCCTCTAGCCAAGAATAGTAAAGCACCCTTTACTGGCTTAAATAGCTGACCAATCAGCCTGTTACCAACCCTTAATAAACTTCTGGAAAAAAATTGTGATTGACAAGATACAATGCTATTTCACAGTAAACAAATTGACAGACTTTCAGCACGCTTATAGGGAAGGACACTCAACAAGCACAACACACAAATGACTGATTATTAGCTGAGAGAAATTGATGATATAATGATTGTGGAGGCTGTCTTGTTAGACTTCAGTGCAGCTTTTGACATTATTGATCATAGTCTGCTGCTGGAAAAAGATACAGTAGGTGTTATGGCTTTACACCCCCTGCAATAATGTGGATAAAGAGTTAGACAAGTAACAGAACACAGGTGTTCTTTAATAGAAGCTTCTCAAACATAATCCAGGTAGAATCAGGAATTCCCCAGGGTAGCTGTTTAGGCCCCTTACTTTTTTCAAACTTTACTAACGACACCCCCATAGCCAGTGTGTCTATGTATGCGGAAGACTCAACACTATAAACATCAGTTACTACAGCAACTGAAATGACTGCAATACTTAACAAAGAGCTGCAGTTAGTTTTGGAATGGGTAGCAAGAAAGAAGTTTGGGTCAAATTATTCACTAATCTCTAAACCTCAACTACATGTCATAATGAATAATGTGGAAATTGAGCAAGTTGAGGTGACTAAACTGCTTGGAGTAACCCAGGATTGTAAACTGTCATGGTCAAAACATATTGATACAACAGTAGGTAAGATGACGTGAAGTCTGTCCATAATAAAGCGCTGCTCTGCCTTCTTAACAACATTATCAACAAGGCAAGTCCTTACAGGCCCTAGTTTTGTCGCACCTAGACTACTGTTCAGTTGTGAGGTCAGGTGCCACAAAGAGGGACTTAGGAAAATTGCAGTCGGCTCCGAACAGAACAGCACGGCTGGCGCTTAAAAGTACACGGCAAGCTAACATTAATGACATGCATGTCAATCTCTCATGGCTCAAAGTGCAAGAGAGATTGACTTCATTACTACTTGTTTTTGTAAGAGGTTTTGACATGCTGAATGCACCGAGCTGTCTGTTTAAAATATGTACAGACACATGCATACGCATACATTGTAATATTGTTGTATGGTGGTATTAAACATTTTGTATTGTAGATATGTAGTGGTGTAATAATGTTATATGATGTACTGTTTTATCTTTTTTTTATATGCAGGAAGAGCTGCCTTGGCAGCAGCTAATGGGGATCCCTAATAAATACAAATACAAAGCTTGCTGTACAACATTAAAACCCATTCAGTCTGTCTATTAACAGGCTCTCAAAGTGCTTGATAGGAAGCGCAATAGCCATCATCACTGTTACATCCTCAGAAAGCATGAGAGCCTTTGTTGGGAAAATCTTGTGCAATACACTGACGCATGTCTTGCATTCAAGATCCTAAATGGCCTGGCTCCCAGAAAACCCAAACCTATGGCAGCAGATTCACAAGGTCTGCCATGAGAGGTGACTGTATAGTTAGTTCCCTTAAGGAAAAGCATCTTTTGTAAATCCGCTTTCTCTGTGAGAGCTTCCAATGTCTGGAACACACTGCCATCAGACACACATACAGTGGGGCAAAAAAAGTATTTAGTCAGCCACCAATTGTGCAAGTTCTCCCACTTAAAAAGATGAGAGAGGCCTGTAATTTTCATCATAGGTACACTTCAACTATGACAGACAAAATGAGAAAAAAAGAATAGGAAATCACATTGTAGGATTTTTTTATGAATTTATTTGCAAATGATGCTGGAAAATAAGTATTTGGTCACCTACAAACAAGCAAGATTTCTGGCTCTCACAGACCTGTAACTTCTTCTTTAAGAGGCTCCTCTGTCCTCCACACCTGTATTAATGGCACCTGTTTGAACTTGTTATCAGTATAAAAGACACCTGTCCACAACCTCAAACAGTCACACTCCAAACTCCACTATGGCCAAGACCAAAGAGCTGTCAAAGGACACCAGAAACAAAATTGTAGACCTGCACCAGGCTGGGAAGACTGAATCTGCAATAGGTAAGCAGCTTGGTTTGAAGAAATCAACTGTGGGAGCAATTATTAGGAAATGGAAGACATACAAGACCACTGATAATCTCCCTCGATCTGGGGCTCCACGCAAGATCTCACCCCGTGGGGTCAAAATGATCACAAGAACGGTGAGCAAAAATCCCAGAACCACACGGGAAGACCTAGTGAATGACCTGCAGAGAGCTGGGACCAAAGTAACAAAGCCTACCATCAGTAACACACTACGCCGCCAGGGACTCAAATCCTGCAGTGCCAGATGTGTCCCCCTGCTTAAAAACTCAACTTGTCGTGTTTGGAGGACAAAGAATGCTGAGTTGCAAACAAAGAACACCATACCTACTGTGAAGCATGGGGGTAGAAACATCATACTTTGGGGCTGTTTTTCTGCAAAGAGACCAGGACGACTGATCTGTGTAAAGGAAAGAAGGAATGGGGCCATGTATCGTGAGATTTTGAGTGAAAACCTCCTTCCTTCAGCAAGGGCATTGAAGATGAAACGTGGCTGGGTCTTTCAGCATGACAATGATCCCAAACACACCGCCCGGGCAACGAAGGAGTGGCTTCGTAAGAAGCATTTCAAGGTCCTGGAGTGGCATAGCCAGTCTCCAGATCTCAACCCCAAAGAAAATCTTTGGAGGGAGTTGAAAGTCAATGTTGCCCAGCAACAGCCCCAAAACATCACTGCTCTAGAGGAGATCTGCATGGAGGAATGGGCCAAAATACCAGCAACAGTGTGTGAAAACCTTGTGAAGACTTACAGAAAACTTTTGACCTCTGTCATTGCTAACAAAGGGTATATAACAAAGTATTGATATAAACTTTTGTTATTGACCAAATACTTATTTTCCACCATCATTTGCAAATAAATTCATCAAAAATCCTACAATGTGATTTTCTGGATTTTTTTTTCTCATTTTGTCTGTCAGATGAAAATTAAAGGCCTCTCTCATCTTTTTAAGTGGGAGAACTTGCACAATTGGTGGCTGACTAAATACTTTTTTGCCCCACTGTATCTCATATGGAGCACAGTTCACAGTGCATGTATTGTCTCATCAGTTCGTTTTTTTTATTGTCAGGTACATTTGCTGCAGCATAGCCTACATTAATATTAGGACTAATATTTCTGAATGCGCTTGTAATTTACACATTTCCTTCTTGCTTTCGGGGGTCACCTTATTTTTGATAGTAACGATTATTTTAATTTTAATTGCAGCTGCAAGGTTTTAATAGACTATCACTTGAATATCGTTGCTTTAAATCATTGTGCACACGACACTGTCTTTCTCTCCATCAATTGCATCTAAAATAGATAATCCTTTTCAAGATGGATACAGTGCATTCGGAAAGTATTGACTTTTTCCACATTTTGTGTTACAGCCTTATTCTAAAATGGATGTAATCGTTTTTCCCCTTATCTACACACAATACCCCATAATGACAAAGTTAAAAACAGGTTGCTAGAAATGTTTACAAATGTATAAAAAATGTAAGACAATAAGACATGTACCTTTTACTGAGGAGGGGCTTCCGTCTGGCCACTTTACCACAAAGAGCTGATTGGTGGAGTGCTGCAGATATGGTTGTCCTTAAACCACTCGAGTATTGCTTTTGCAGTATCCTTAGGGTCATTGTCCTGCTGGAAGGTGAACCTCCGTCCCAGTCTCAAATCTCTGGAAGACAAACAGGTTTCACTCAAGAATTTCCCTGTATTTATCGCCATCCATCATTCCTTCAATTCTGACCAGTTTCCCAGTACCTGCCGATGAAAAACATCCCCACAGTGAAGCATGGTGGTGGCAGTATCATGCTGTGTGGATGTTTTTCCATCGGCAGGGACTGGGAAACTGGTCAGAATGGATGGTGTTCTCGGGGTGATGAGAGTAGTTGGGTTTGCGCCAGACATTGCGTTTGCCTTGATGAGAATAAAATTGATATTTTTGGCCATCTGACCAGAGTACCTTCTTCCATATGTTTGGGGAGTCTCTCACATGCATTTTGGTGAACACCAAACGTGTTTGCTTATTTTTTATCTTTAAGCAATGTATTTTTTTCTGGCCACTCTTCCATAAAGCCCAGCTCTGCGGAGTGTATGGCTTAAAGTGGTCTTATGGACAGATACTCTAATCTCCGCTGTGGAGCTTTGCAGCTCCTTCAGGGTTATCTTTGGTCTTTTTGTTGCCTCTCTGGTTAATGCCCTCCTTGCCTGGTCCATGAGTTTTGGTGGGCAGCTCTCTCTTGGCAGGTTTGTTGTGGTGCCATATTCTTTCCATTTTTTAATAATGGATTTAATGGTGGATTTAATGGATATTTTTTTGTAACCCAACCCTGATCTGTACTTCTCCACAACTTTGTCCCTGACCTGTTTGGAGAGCTCCTTGGTGTTCATTGTGCCGCTTGCTTAGTGGTGCCCCTTGCTTAGTGGTGTTGCAAACTCATGGGTCTTTCAGGACAGGTGTGTATATATACTGAGATCATGTGACAGATCATGTGACACTTAGTTAAATAAAGTCCACCTGTGTGCAACCTAATTATGGTACTTCTGAAGGCAATTGGTTGCACCAGATATTATTTAGGGGCTTCATAGCAAAGGGGGTGAGTACGCTCCACTTTTTAATTTGTATTTTATTTTTTAAAACAAGTAATTTTTTTCATTTCACTTCAACAATTTGGACTATTTTGTGTATGTCCATTTACATGAAATCCAAATAAAAATCCATTTAAATTACAGGTTGAAATGCGACAAAATAGGAAAACCGCCAAGGGGGATGAATACTTTTGCAAGGTACTGTATAACCAAGACGACTCAAAGCTATAATCGCCGGCAAAGGTGCTTCTACAAATTATTAATTCAGGTGTGTGAATACTTATGTAAATGAGATATTTTTGTATTTCATTTTCAATACATTTGTTAAAATGTCTAAAAACATGTTTTCACTTTGTCATTATGAGGTATTGTGTGTAAATGGGTGTGATTTTTTTTAAATGATTGAATTCAGGATGGAACACAAAATGTGGAATATATCAAGGGGTGGAAATGCTTTCTGAAGGAATAGTATATAGATGTCCTAGCCTACCTCTTTCATGTAATAACCTCAATGCAATATTAACCTTATTTATCTTAAGAATACTGAGTTAATCTGCATATGCTTCTAACTTGTAACCTCTGACTCCACTCTTGTGCAGTAAGCACCTGATCTCTCTCTTCTGGCCTCTCTCCTTAGCTCTTTCGGAGTCCCAGGAAAAGCTAGACTAGAATAGCTTGTTGATTTAAAATAAAAAAAATCTTATACTAATAGACTATTTGAAGAGGGATGAAAGCTTGCTCTCGATTTCTGAATGTTAAATACAGCGGCCAAAATAACTCATAGGGAAAGAAGAGAGAACGTGTGATGGCGATAGGCTACAGCAGTTATTTATTCAGACCCATTACCATTAAAATATTTGTTGTTCTGTGGTGTGTAATGAAGAGCAACCAGACGCTGCACTTCATACATTTTTTAAATGACTTATTCCAGTTACTAATAAGCATGGACCCATTACGAAAAGGACTGTAAAAACGGCTAAATCCCTGTGGATTGATGAGGAATTTAAAAATGTAATGGCGGAGAGGGACGAGGCAAAAGGAATGGCAAATAAGTCTGGCTGCACAATCGATTCACAAACATATTCCAAATTGAGAAATCATGAGAATAAAGAATAAACTATACTACAGTATGAAACAAAGATACATGACAAAGAATGATAGTAAAAAGCTTTGGAGCACCTAAAATTCAATTTTGGGCAAAAAGGCAAACTCAGCTCCACCATTCCCCAGCGCAGCTGTCTAGGCCCCTTACTTTTTTCAATCTTTACTAACATGCCACTGGCTTTGAGTAAAGCCAGTTTGTCTATGTACGCAGATGACACTATACACATCAGCTACTACAGCGATTGAAATTACTGCAACACTTAACAAAGAGCTGCAGTTAGTTTCAGAATGGGTGGCAAGGAATAAGTAAGTCCTAAATATTTCAAAAACTAAAAACATTGTATTCGGCACAAATCATTCACTAAACCCTAAACCTCAACTGAATTGTGTAATGAGTAATGTGGAAATTGAGCAAATTGAGGTGACTGAACTGCTTGGAGTAACCCTGGATTGTAAAACTGTCATGGTCAAAACATATTGATACAACAGTAGTTAAGATGGGGAGAAGTATGTCCATAATAAACACTATCAACAAGGCAGGTCCTACCGGCTCTAATTTTGTCGCATCTGGACTACTGTTCAGTTGTGTGGTCAGGTGCCACAAAGAAGGACCTCGGAATATAACATTTTGGCTCAGAACAGGGCAGCACAACTGGCCCTTAAAAGTACACAGACCGCTGACAACGTTATGCAAGTAAATCACTCATGGCTCAAAGTGGAGGAGAGATTGACTTCACCACTACTAGTTCTTGTAAGAAGTATTGGCTAGCTGAATGCACCGAGGTGTCTGTTGAAACTACTAAGCACACAGCTCGGACACCCATGCATACCCCACAAGACATGCCACCAGAGGTCTCTTCACAATCCCCAAGTCGAGAACAGACTATGGGAGGCACACAGTCCTACACGGAACTCTATTCCACATCAGGTAACTGATGCAAGCAGTAGAATCAGATTTAAAAAACAGATGCAAATACACATTATGGAACAGCGGGGACTGTGAAGACACACACACAATAAGGCACATGTACACATGGATGTTGTGTTGTAAAATGTGATAGTGGAGTAGTGGCAACACACTAAATGTATTGGGTAAAGTGTTCCCGAAATGTAATGTCATGTTATATTTTAAATGATATATAACTGCCTTAATGTTGCTGGACCCCAGGAATGGGGATCCTTAATAAATACAAATTCAACCTTTGTGAAGAGAAGTGAAAGCCATCCGCGTCTTAGTCTTATATTATTCAACCACGTCATTACAATGATGACGATAAGGCCAATGAAACGTAGTTCACTTAACTGTTGAGTAAGAAAAAAATGAAAGCAACAATAGAGCAAGCAAGAGGAGGTAATACACATGTCAAGTAGGCTCTATTATTTTTCAAAATGAAGATCAAATTCGGGATCCTATAATTGTAACTTTGTAGGCCGCATGTCCTGCACCAGCATCTCTTGTTCTCTCCCAGCTTCATAATTTAAAAGAGGTGAGTAATTTCGGTTCATATAACAATATAGTACAGGAATACAGTCCACACTCAAAAAGATTACTGGAGCTGGTTTCATTTATTTACCCAAGAGAACATACATCTATGGACTTTTCTGTCATGCGCAATGTGCAGTAGCCTATCATATGTCATATGTATTGGATAATCATTTAGTTTTTTTGGGCCTGGGCTCATACAATATATTTAATGTAGGGCTTATACAATGTATTTAATGTAGGGCTCAGGTAGCATCTGGCTTGAATGTTCATCCCGATCAACGCTCTAATCAAATCCAGACATACTTACAGTATATGTTTCAGAATTACACTTTTGGCGGGAAATACTGGGTTACCCGGGAGAAAAGTGATTTAATCTCGGGATGGAACATTTGTAAAATACCTGGAACATTTTAAACCCTAACACACACAGTCAGTCAGTCAGTCAGTGCCAAAGTAGAAAGCAGATGTTATATTCCCTGTATTTTACAAATGTTCCATACCAAGAATAAATCACTGAGTCCTTATGAGTCAGAGATAAGACAATTCCACTGAAGTCAACCCCATAGAGAACACCACAGTTCCCAGATTAAGATAAAAGAATATTGACCACATCAATGTGAATGTTACCAACTTCACAATTCTAACATCCTGTCTCATCCTGCTCTGTTTGGTGTGATGCCTGGCTCTTTATTATTGTCATGACTCATGATTTAAATGTGTAATGGGATGTTTTATCCGTTGACATGTTCTGTTGTTTAGTTGTCATCATTGAATGGAATCACCGGCAATATTTAAATAAGAGTATGCAAAATGGTGATAATTGGTTACTGAATATTCTGTGTGTGTGTGTGTGTGTCTGTGTCCTCACACAAGCATAAACCAGTACACGGTACTGATGGCTGCATGCATGGCTTCTGCCAGAGAGGACAAGATCGTCAAGTGTGTGGAGCTGCTCTTGTCCAGAAACGCTGAACCTAACACATTCAACAAGTGAGGGACTCTGTGTCTGTGTGCGCATGAGAATGAGTGTGTCTGTGCATTTTATAGAGTGAAATTACATTCAATATCATCACAAGATACACACAGTACATTTTAGACTCCGCAGCACAGGGAATGATATGTGAACATGCAAGCCTCCTAGCCCTGGGTGACTATGAATGTGAAACACTAATTTCATTTCAGTTCACTAGAAATAAAAAGGACCATACTGTCATTTTTGAAGTGCAGATTATAAAAGGTCACATGCAGTACAGTTTGAAGTTCCTGTTCCTGTACATTGTATGGGTGAAGATAATATACAATAGATTACAGAATACGTCATGCTAATTCTTTAATACTATGTTCTGATTACACTTTATATTCTGAAAGCTCTTTTATATATTGTTTAATGTGATGGAATGTACTATGATAGAGGCAGTGTTTCCCATTGCCTCGCAACCATGTCTGGGTTTGATCCTGGCCTTGACTACCTTAAGACTTCTTCCTTTGCTGTCAACACTGGCCCCGTACACCACTGCAACACATGGAGTACGGTGTGTGTGTGTGTGTGTGTGTGTCAGTGTTGGTTGGTGTGCGTACATTGGTCTTCTGTGTGGAATGTCCTGTTATGGCATCTGCATGCACATGTACCCAGGCCTTCTTCAGACAGACAAAAAACAAACACTCATGGAGTGGGGGGAAAGAGCCCCCCCCCTCACCACCTAAACGCACTGTACTGTACACTGCCTGATGCTGCCCAGACACAACGAGTGAGGGAGGGATGGAAAGTGAGGGAGTGAGGGAGAGAGAGGAGGGAGGGGGATTCTGGAACCACTTACCCATTGTCATCATCTGTGGACATTTCTCATGGCAAGCGAAGGGTGAAGCCCTGAACTTCGCCCTCTCCCTTTCACCTCCATCGCCCCCACAAACTCTCCACCACCCTTGTCTCTTGCCCACCGCCTGAGCCACACACCGCCCAGAGCCCTCCAACACACACCGCCCAGAGCCCTCCAACACACACCGCCCAGAGCCCTCCAACACACACCAGCCAGAGAGTGAACAAGAGCAGGCAGGGTAGGAAATGTATTGTTTCCTCTCCAGCCAAAATATTTGAAGAACGGTAACAAAAGACAGAGAGGATGCGGACAAGTGGAAAGGGGGGGGAAAAATAGAGTTTCAGCAAAGGGAGGAGAAGACCAGGAAAGAAGACCAGGAGTTCTTGTGGGCAGAGAAATATTCCCCGCCACCCCATTGGCTTTTACATTCTGAGTTTTTGACCAGCAATTCATACCAGCTGCATTTCCTTCCCTCAGTCTCATAAACAAATTAACCCCTAAAGATGCTGTGATTGTGCAAAAAACCCAACATCTTGCTCCTGAACAGACAATAGGCTATGTGATCGCATCTCTAGTTTGTCCTCTGCAACCTCTACTGTACCTGTCCTCTGGCTTGTAAACACTTTTGGATACCAGCTGAATGTCAAGCTTTTTCCTGTCGCCTAATGACCCGTCAGCTGGATAAGAGTTGGAAATCAGTTTCAGCTGAAACCTTTTTGAGTTTTTTGCAACAACAACAAAAAACATCTTTGTATCGATTCTCTGCTCTTGTGTGGGAACTGGTGATCAAAAACACTTAAAGTACAAACACACACACACACACACACACACCACCCCTTCACTCTTTGGCTGCACCCCCGCGGTGAGCGAACAACCTTGTCACCTGTTTGCCACTGAGACCAACATCTTGGGAAAACAGGTTCTCAGGAAACTAAAACCGTCAGTGACCCTCGGGAGCCTGTCATGTCTCATGTGGTCAAAGAGGAAGTAAAAAGTGAATACCTGGAATATGTCAGGATGAGGATTAATACGCCCCTGACTCTGGGGCTAGATGTCACCAATACACACACACCCCCCTCTGGCCCTGGGAAACGTCACATTGTGATGAATGACCATAGGGCGTTCCCACACCTCTGGATTGATGTAGTTTCTTACCCTCTGTTCTGAGTCACGGGTGATAAAGTTGACTTTTATCAATGGTTATTTGCACTTGCCGGTTTGTTGCTCAACATACTGAACTTTGGCACAATGGGACGGGTGATCAGTGGCATGGGCCGCCTCACTCTTGCCCAATAACATTGTGTTTTGGGTGCCAAGTCTCATTAACCTAGACCTAGAGCATAGCTTGTTTGGGCCAAACAGTGTGGTGAATCACTAAGTAATACTGAACTTACAATAGTTGTTTTACTTATTGTAACTTACAGTAAGTAGCATATGTTTTATGTTACCCTAAAGCTGTCAAAGCCATGTGCCGCAGTGTGTGTTTGAAAATAATTGCTCCCTTACAGTATGTAAGTGAGTTTGTGAGTTTGTAAAACCCTGCTGTAGTTGGTCACTCAAGTTGAGGGCTTGGTGTCTGTTGCCCTCCAGTGGTTTCAAGTGTTCAAAACCAGTTCTACCACTCCTTATTTCTTACCCAGATAGGCAGGAGACAAGTTTAGCTTAGGAGAAGACAAAATGTCTGCTTCTCTCAAAAATGTACAGTAAACAATATATTATATTTTATTCTATTCCCATTCCCAGGTCTCGTATGACCTCCCTGATGCTGGTGTCCCGAGACGGCTACAGTCAGGTAATCAACTTGCTGGTGTCTCACGGGGCAGAGGTCAACTCCCAGGATGAAAATGGGTACACAGTAAGGATGGTGCCCACCTCACCTGGCGTGATGCCTGTTGTATAAGAGAACTCTTTGGTTTCATAGCTCAGCGCTCCCTGCATCCCAATAATCCCTTCTTTCTCCCCAAGTGTGGAATTTTTTACTTCCCTTTGGAGACAGATTTGAAAAAAAATACTGTTTTAACATATATGGTGGAAACTCTGTCCAGCCCATGCTTACACCAATCAAATGTTTTTACATTCCTTTCCTTGATTTTGACTGTGATTGATATTAATGAGTGACATGGTGATGATTAACCCATAGCAGTCTAAGCCAGGGATCGACAACTGGATTCAACCGCTGACCGATTTTTTGTTTGAGCGGATGGTGGAACTTGGCTTGCATTTCTACACGATCACGTGTCTCTCCATTATGCATCGGAATACATGGGAACAGATTTCTTAAATTAAAATCACTTGGGGCTGATTTCCTGCTGTTTTACAGTCTTGTGTCCAACAATGAACATTTTAAAAAAAAGTAAAAGTTGTTTTTGTTTATTATTTTTTTGCTCTGAAAACCTGGAGGGGTTCAAATGAAACCACCCGCGGGCCAAATTCGGCCGCCAGTTGAGGCACCCTGGTGTAAGCCGTCTAAGCCGCAGCATGCAGTTACAGTTCAAAAAGGAAATCAGTCAATTTAAATCAATTCATTAGGCATTAATCTAGGAATTTCACATGACTGGGCAGGGGCGCAGCCATGGGTGTGGCTGTGAGGGCATAGGCCCACCCACTTGGGAGCCACGCCCACCCACTGGGGAACCAGGCCCAGCCAATCAGAATTAGTTTTTCCCCACAAAAGGTCTTTATGACAGAGAAGAAGAAAAAAATACTTCAGTTTTATCATCTATCCGGGTGGCTGGTCTCAGACGATCCTACAGGTTAAGAAGACGGATGTGGAGTTCCTGCGATTTTTGAGTCCGGTTGAACGTACTGCCAAATTCTCTTAAACAACGGAGGCGGCTTATGGTAGCGAAATGAACAGTAAATTCTCTGGCAACAGCTCTGGTGGACATTCCTGTAGTCACCATGCCAATTGCACGCTCCCTCAAAACTTGAGACATCTGCGGCATTGTGTTGTGTGACAAAACTGTACTTTCCAGAGTGGCCTTTTATTGTCGCCGGCGCAAAGTGCACCTGTATAATGATCATGCTGTTTAATCAGCTTCCTGTCAGGTGGATGGATTGTCTTGGCAAAGGAGAAATTATCACTAAAAGGGACGTAAACAAATTTGTGCACAGAATTTGAGAGAAGTAAGCTTTTTGTGTCAATGGAACATTTCCAGGATATTTTATTTCAGCTCATGAAACATGGGACCAACACTTTCCATGTTGCGTTTATATTTTTGTTCAGTATATATGGAATTGTTTTAAGAATGTCATATCAAGGACCATTTAGCTATTTGATTTTAAGACCCCTTGAAGTATAAAAATAATCTATAAAACATACTTTTTTTTATTTAACACTATTATTTTACAAGGCAAGTCAGTTAAGAACAAATTCTTATTTACAATGACGGCATAGGAACAGTGGGTTAACTGCCTTATTCAGGGGCAGAATGACAGATTTTTACCTTGTCAGCTCAGGGATTCGATCTTGCAACCTTTTGGTTACTAGTTCAACGCTCTAACCACTTGCCTACCTGCCACCCCCTTACTGCTATTAGCCCATACAAACGCATTAAATAACAGATTCACTACATGGAACAACAGACAAATCTAAAAGGAAGTTTGTTCTGAAGTGTCTGTCATATATCTAAGAGATATAAGAAAGATGAGGAATTATTTGTATTGAACCCCTTATTTTTGGCACTAAAGTCTCCATATATACTCTACATTACCAAAAGTATGTAGACACCTGCTCGTCAAACATCTCATTCCAAAATCATGGGCATTAATATGGAGTTAGTCCCCCTTTGCTGCTATAAAAGCCTCCACTCTTCTGGGAAGGCTTTCCACTAGATGTTGGAACATTGCTGTCGGGACTTGCTTCCATTCAGCCACAAGAGCATTAGTGAGGTCGGTCATGGATGTTGGGCGATTAGGTTGCAGTCGAGCCTAATCGCCCAACTTGACTGCCAGTTCCATTTCATCCTAAAGGTGTTTGATGGGGTTGACATCAGGGCTTTGTGCAGGCCAGTCAAGTTCTTCCTCACCAATCTCAACAAACCTTTTCTGTATGGACCTTTCTTTGTGCACAGGGGCATTGTTATGGTGAAACAGAAAAGGTCCTTCCCCAAACGGTTGCCACAAAGTCGTCTAGACTGTCATTGTATGCTGTAGCATTAAGATTTCCCTTCACTGGAACTAAGGGGCCTAACCCGAACCATGAAAAACAGCCCCAGACCATTATTTCTCCTCCACCATATTTTGCAGTTGGCACTATGCATTTGGGCAGGTAGGGTTCCCCTGGCATCCGCCAAACCCAGATTAGTCCATTGGACTGCCAGATGTTGAATTGGATTCATCACTCCAGAGAACGCGTTTCCACTGCTCCAGAGTCCAATGGCGGCGAGCTTTACACCACTCCGGTCGACGCTTGGCATTGCTCATGGTGATCTTAGGCTCGTGTGCGGCTGCTCGACCATGGAAACCCATTTCATGAAGCTCCCGACAAACAGTTATTGTGTTGACGTTGCTTCCAGAGGCAATTTGGAACTTGGTAGTGAGTGTTGCCGAGCTCTTCAATAAGTCTGTTCTACTGCCAATGTTTGTCTATGGAGATTGTATGGCTGTGTGCTCAATGTTATACACCTGTCAGCAACGGGTGTGTGTGTGGCTGAAATAGCAGAATCCACTCATTTGAAAGTGTGTCCACATAATTCTGTGTATATATAGTGTACTTCCATTCATGTTTTTAAACCTGGTACTGTGGGACCTTCAGATGAGTCTTGTGAGGCATGTGGGCATCCTAGAGCAAAACAACATGTACCCATTTGTGAGAATCTCATCTTTCCACAAAAGGGTCATATTAGTGTGTGGCCCAAAATGCTTGAACGCTACAGACAGAAGTTGGCAGATCGGCTGTACCGACTTCAGACAAGTCCCAAGACACTTGTAGGGGTCATAGATCAAAACTGAGAACACTCATCTTTCCATGGAGGGGTGATAATAGTGTGTAGGCCAAACTGTTCGGACGCCTACAAGGCGATTTTGTGAGAAGACCCATTTTTAGGATGTCTCATGGTCTGACAAATCACTGCTCTAGGTTGGTCACCTTTCAGGAAGATGCGGAAGTGCGACATTGACAGAGGTGGTGGATTGAGACGCATCCAATGCAAGAAAAAACATCTCTAGCTTAAAGTGACAGATTTCTATGGGGATTTTAAAAATGATTCTAATTAGATTTCTGCAGGTCCAATGCAGTGAGAGGTTTGGAACCCTCTTTCCTATTGGTCTATTAAATAATTTACCACCTGGTGAGGTCACCAGGCAGGCCAAAAAGCCATCCCACCAAAACAGGCTGAAATTTCAGGCGGTCTTTTCAAACAGCTCGTACACTAAGAGGACATTAGCATAATTTTCAGAATTTCACAGTACTAGTCCAACCTTAGTGTAGAAGTCAATATAAAACAACAGAAAATCTATTTTTTGACTGCACTGGGCCTTCAATGATAAGTATATAGGATGGTCCTAGATGTTGATTGTAGATAACCTGTGAGCTTTGACCCCCAGGTCCGCCATACTGTGGCGGTGCAGTATGGCAGAGAGAAGCCGGTCCTCAAGCTTCTCTAGCTGGGGGCAGACAAGACCAAAGCAGGAAAGATTGAAGACTTTGGTTGTGTCAGCAGCAAACGACCACAGGTAAAAACAAATCAAACCACTTAGTTTGACCACAACTATGTACACAACTAAATACATAACTCTGGCATTCAAAACAACCACAGGTAAACATCAACCACCACTTTGACCACAGCAAAACTAGGTTTACCAAGCAGTTTGAAATGGTAGTCCATTTTCCCTGTCCCTTGTAAAACCCATTTTAAATCAAATGGGGAAGAGTTTCAGGAAACAAAGGTCATATCTCAACATTATATCAAATATATCTGCTCTTCTTCCCCCTCAGATTGCCAGGATCCTGGCGTCCCCAGGCCATGCCCTGGTGACCATCTTCGAGGAGACCTTCTAAGTTCTTCAAGAGGGACCCCGATCCCCCTGCTGCCTCCAAGAAGAGGGGAGAACATGGTTTCACCTCAGTTCGTCTTACTATTCCTCGCATCCCATCTCCTCTTCTCAACCATATTGGAGGAGGCGAGAGGATGCGAGGAAAGATTAATTGAGAAAAGGCCCCATCACAACTGTCAGTAGAGGCCAGGAGCCATGATTGTGTATTTGTGGCCCTCTAGTGGACATTAAGGGAAATGCCCTATCCCATTAAAACCTTCATACTTGTTTAGTCCTGTTTTGGGACTAGCTGCTAAATCTTCACAATATCCCTTTATCTCATGCCATATTTCTCACTGTTGAAGATTCAGTGTTCTAAATCTGACCTGTTTAAACTGTCAATGTTTATCTGTTCTAAAATATTTTAGGCAGAATTTTTAAATGGGCCGACTTGGTTCCGTGGGGTCTGTTGTTAACAGATGGTTGATGTAGTATGCTCTTAAACCTATTTATATATTGTCTTTATTTAACCGGGTAAGTTATTGAGAACACATTGCTTGTGTTCGAGAGCATGAGCAAACTGACTGATCTACAAATAATTATGAGTAGTTGATTTAAAAAGGTGATTTGTTGATCAGTGATTCTGCACAATACGACTGCAGTGTCGTATTTTAGCATGTACAGTTGAAGTCGGAAGTTTACATACCTTAGCCAAATACATTTCAACTCAGTTTTTCACAATTCCTGACATTTTATCCTAGTAAATATTCCCCGTCTTAGTTCAGTTAGGATCACCACTTTATTTTAAGAATGTGAAATGTCAGAATAATAGTAGAGACAATGATCCATTTCAGCTTTTATTTCTTTCATCACATTCCCAGTGGGTCAGAAGTCTACATATACTCAATTAGTATTTGGTAGCATTGCCTTTAAACTGTTTATCTTGGGTGAAATGTTTCAGGAAGCCTTCCACAAGCTTCTCACAATAAGTTGGGTGAATTTTGGCCCATTTCACCTGACAGAGCTGGTGTAACCAAGTCCGGTTTGTAGGCCTCCTTGCTCGCACACGCTCACTTTTGCACACAAATGTTCTATAGGATTGAGGTCAGGGCTTTGTGATGGCCACTCCAATACCTCGACTTTACTTTTTTTGCCACAACTTTGGCAGTATGCTAGTGGTCACAGTCCATTTGGAAGACCCATTTGCAACCAAGCTTTAACTTCCTGACTGATGTCTTGTGGATATATTGAAGCAAAATCGCAATCTTCCTCCTCATGATGCCATCTATTTTGTGAAGTGCTCCAGTCCCTCCTGTAGCAAAGCACCCCCACAGCATGATGCTGTCACCCCCGTGCTTCACGGTTGGGATGGTGTTCTTCGGCTTGCAAGCCTCCCCCTTTTTCCTCCAAACATAACGATGGTCATTATGGTCAAACAGTTCTATTTTTGTTTCATCAGACCAGAGGATATTTCTCCAAAAAGTACTCTCTTTGTCCCCATGTGCAGCTGCAAACCGTAGTCTGGCTTTTTTTACAGCGGTTTTGGAGCAGTGTCTTTTTCCCTGCTGAGCAGCCTTTGTGTCGATATAGGACTCCTTTTACTGTGGATATAGATACTTTTGTACCCTTTTCCTCCAGCATCGTCACAAGGTCCTTTGCTGTTGTTCTGGGATTGATTTGCATTTTTTGCACCAAAGTACATTCATCTCTAGGAGACAGAACACGTCTCCTTCCTGAACGGTATGACGGCGGCGTGGTCCCATGGTGTTTATACTTGCGTACTATTGTTTGTACAGATGAACGTGGTACCTTCAGGCATTTGGAAATTGCTCCCAATGATGAACCAGACTTGTGGAGGTCTACAATATTTTTCCTGAGGTCATGGCTGATTTCTTTTGATTTTCCCATGATGTCAAGCAAAGAGGCACTGCGTTTGAAGGTAGGCCTTGAAATGCATCCACAGGTACACCTCCAACTGACTCAAATGGTGTCAATTAGCCTATCAGAAGCTTCTAAAGCCATGACATCATTTTCTGGAAATTTCAAGGCTATTTAAAAGGCACAGTCAACTTGGTGTATGTAAACTTCTGACCCACTGGAATTGTGATACAGTGAATTCTAAGTGATATAATCTGTCTGTAAACAACTGTTGGAAAAATTACTTGTGTCATGCACCGACTTGCCAAAACTATAGTTTGTTAATAAGAAATTTGCAGAGTGGTTGAAAAACGAGTTAATGACTCCAACCTAAGTGTATGTAAACTTCCTACTTCAACTGTAAATCTTGGTGGGGAAAACTAAAAATATATGTTTTAGATGCATGCCAGCAAAGCCACTACACTGCGAAACACTAAACAATACATGAATTGCACTATAACGGTGACAAACTCTGCCCACAAACTGTTAGAGCCTACATAAACCTGCCCCAACAGCAGAGCTTTCTTTTCAGAACCATGGAGTGACTCCTTACCACTGCAACACCTGGCTATCAGCGGAGCCTTGTCTTGCAGCTGTGGTATCCCAGAAGGTTCCCCCGGGGGATGGTAATAGAGGGGAGGTACGTGAGGCGACGTTGGCTCCCTCTGCTGGGAATACGGGAGCTGGGCACCCAGACACAGACAGCTCCAAGTGGAGGTAATTAGGGAAAGTGCCAACCAGCCGTGGAGGCCAAATAAAAGGATCACTGTGGCACACCGTGAGGGTGAACGGGGAGAGACTGACACCGAGCAAAAGTAGAGAAGGACCCAGCCAAACATAAGTGATTTTCTTTGTTTATTTTCTGTCATAGTAAAGTTGTTTTTGCGGACTAAAAATCTCTGTTTCTATCTTTGCACGCTCAACCCAACACCCCACGGTTTACCATACAGCGTAACAATTAATTCAGCCTCATTTACTGCCTTTAAAATTTAAAGAAACAAACATAGCTGTTATGGCGGACTTGCCATA
Source organism: Oncorhynchus clarkii lewisi (assembly GCF_045791955.1). NCBI lineage: Eukaryota > Metazoa > Chordata > Actinopteri > Salmoniformes > Salmonidae > Oncorhynchus > Oncorhynchus clarkii. The sequence goes on from NC_092147.1 coordinate 47,291,947, forward strand.
TATGGTTTCTACTGACAATTGACATGTACAAACTATGGCATAAGGGTCGACGAGCAGATAATATGCAATCCATAATTTCGATTAAGACATTAATGAGTGAGCTAGGGCAGACGTAGTAAATATAACTATTTGTTCAGCACTTTTGAAATGTACAGGGACAGAATTCAGAACATGGGCCATTCTTACAGTATTCTCCCTGTACACCAAAGTCAGAACCGTAGGTTAAATAAAGGGGGCATATAAGCAGACAATGAAAGCTCTTACAATAGTTGATGATCACATTTCTCTAAAACAGGCTACAGGCTACATGTGCACCACCAAGTCAGAACAGTAAGCTCAGTTGAGGGGGAAAGGGACCAAATTATTAGGGTGAGGCACATGGGCTACTAACAGCTTACTAGACAACATACACTTAGTATTACTCTTAGCTACAATATACATACCTCCCTGGCATATTACATCATTTATGCAGCAGCATACAATATATTTTGGACTCACCTTGTGCTGTGCTCACTTGAACGGTCTATGTGGGCAAATTTTGTCATCAAAGTCTGGCATTCTCTGGATTTATGGTGCTTTCAAGACACCTGGGAACTCAGATAAAAACAATGTCGAATCATGATGTCAGTGATCTTCAAGTCGGAGCTCTAGAAAGAGGACAGTTTTCCCTGCTTGGAATTCCGAGTTGGATGACCGTTCAAAACGTATTTTTCCGATCGGAGCTCGTTGTTTTTCCCCAGAGTTCCCAGTTTTCTTGAACTCACTGAAGTCTGAGATGTCCTAGTTCTGAGTTTCCAGTTGTTTTGAACACGTCAGCAGTCATGCTGGATTGACAGCATGACATGTATTCAAAGTTTTCTAGCTCATAATGTTGAATGTTCTCTTTTAAGCTTGGAAAAGAGACCCTTACACCCAGACTTGGACCACACACTCACTCCACTGAATAGCAGGCTAGTGATTGCTTTGCAACGCTTGCAGTTAGCCACTGATTCCTTCCTTGAGCCTTCTTGTATCGGCACCTTTAATGTAACTCTATGGCAGCACCAAAGTTGCTTGAATTTTTGCATTCCCCCCGTAGATTTTGCAGTGACGTAGTGTCCCCATGAGTGACAGAACAACTGAGCCAAGATCAGCAAAACTAGAGAAAGCAAAAAAAATAGACCATATTCAAATGCAGCTTTATTAACACAATGATTTTTTAAATCGATAAAAAAAATAAAAAAATACATTGTTTGCAAACTTATATAACATAATAAAATAACATGCAAAACAGGCGGCCTCTGAATGGCAGGGCGCAACTACACTAACACATACTGTAACTGTAATGTACATCTCAGGGTGCAGGCCAGGGTTTGAAGCTGTCATATATATATATTATATCGATCATTTGTTTTCTGGGAATGAAAATGACATCACTTGGAGCTACTTGTTGACCATGGAGAAGGATGACCAGGGAGAAGAAATGACCAGGGAGAAGGATGACCAGGGAGAAGGATGACCAGGGAGAAGAAATGACCAGGGAGAAGGATGACCAGGGGGAAGGATGACCAGGGAGAAGGATGACCAGGGAGAAGGATGACCAGGGAGAAGAAATGACCAGGGAGAAGAAATGACCAGGGAGAAGGATGACCAGGGAGAAGGATGACCAGGGAGAAGGTAAGAAAGGCCTCCATGTCTGTCAGGTTTGCACCTGTGCCACATTTACACTAGACATTTTCAGGAAGAGACACAATTCAAGTATGAGTGCATTGGCTGTAATGTACATCCGTAATATTGTAATGACACAATGTAAACCCTGGCTAACTTAGGGTTGCTGGTGAGTTTTCCAGGTGTTAATACTGCATTCTTCCTCAGATTGGTATCTTCAACCCAGAGGACCAGCAGAAGGTTCTGAGTGTGGTGAAGGAGATGCATCTGGACCGGGTCGACCTGGACACACTCAGCCAGCTTGAGAACATAAACAGCGGGTACAGTACAAATCTTTTTTTCTTTCTATTAGAGTAATCCCTTCCAAGTTTACACATGCATTATACTTTTAAACACATAAGCCTAAAGACCAGGGTTTCGCAACCCTATCTTCCCCCCCAGACACATCACATTTTTGTTTTAACCCTAAACTGCCACACCTGATTCAATTAGTCAAGGGCTTGATGATTACTTGACTAATTGAATCAAGTGTGGCTGGGGGGGGGGGGTATGAAACCCTGCTGTGGACATCCTCTCTCCAGGATTCAGACATTACATTCAGGACCCCCTTCCCACCGGCGAGGTCTCAGCATCATCCCCGCAAACTGTACACAGTCCATTCTCCAGTGCTGGAAGTCATCCGTCAGACAGACGGATCCCACTGTTATTCTCCCACTGCCTCTTCAAGTCTCTGAGAGCAGAGTCCTAATGGTTTAAGCGGGCCATAATGATTTGTAAGGTGAGAGGAGATGGAATGAAATCCCCCCCCCCCTCTCTCTCTTTCCACCCTCTCTGTGACTGATGACAGGCCAGCTCTCAGGCCAAGCGACCATGTCTGCCTGCAGCCCCTCACGTCATGAATCCTGAGGCCTTATGGCCATGTTCTCCCCTCTATTCTACTTTTCATGCCAGGCATACCGGGCTACTTTTACAGAGACTGTACATCCCCTGAGGTAAATCCTCTGATGATGGCCACACTGTAAACATTACACCACTAAATACAGCATAAGGGATGTGGCTATGCTCATCCCAGGAGGTAGTGGCTACACTTTGTTCAGAGAGTTCACCCGGGTTATATTGACGTGGCCCATTTCATGTTCTAGTTGGGCTGGTACATGGCCAAAAGTATGTGGAAACCTGCTCGTCGAACATCTCATTCATTCATGGGCATTGACATGGGCATTCATTCATTCATGGGCATTGACATGGAGTTGGTCCCCGCTTTGCTGCTAAAACATCCTCCACTCTTCTGGAAGGGCTTTCCACTAGATGTTGGAACATAGCTGCGGGGACTTGCTTCCATTCAGCACAATGAGTGAGGTTGGGCTCTGATGTTGGGGTATTAGGCCTGGCTCGCAGTTGGCGTTCCAAATCACCCTAAAGGTGCTCGATGGGGTTGAGGTCAGGGCTCTGTGCAGGCCAGTCAAGTTCATGCACACCGATCAACACACCATTTCTGTATGGACCTCGCTTTGCGCACAGGGTCATTGTCATGCTGAAACAGGAAAGGGTCTTCCCCAAACTGTTGCCACAAAGTTGGAAGCACAGTTTAGAATGTCTATAGTTTAGAATGTCATTGAATGCTGTAGAGTTAAGATTTCCAGTCGCTGGAACTAAGGGGCCTAGTCAGAACCATGAAAAACAGCCCCAGACCATTATTCCTCCTCCACCAAACTTTACAGTTGGCACTATGCATTTGGGCAGATTGCATTCTCCTGGCATTCCCAGATTTGTCCGTCACACTGCCAGATGGTGAAGCGTGATTCATCACTCCAGAGAACGTGTTTCCATTGCTCCACAGTCCAATGGCGGTGAGCTTTACACCACTCTTGGCATTGCGCATGGTGATCTTAGGCTTGGGTGTGGCTGCTCATTCATGGAAATCCATTTTATGAAGTTCCCGACAAAAAGTTACTGTGCTGACGTTGCTTCCGGAGGCAGTTTGGAACTCTGTAGTGAGTGTTGCAATGGAGGACAGATGATTTTTACACGCTACGCGCTTCAGCAGTCCCCTTCTGTGAGCTTGTGTGACCTACCACTTCTTCGCAGCGGAGCCGTTATTGATCCTAGATGTTTCCACTTCATAATAACAGCACTTACAGTTGACTGGGGCAGCTCTAGCAGGGCAGAAATTTCGACAAACTGATTTGTTAGAAAGGTGATATCCTATGACGGTGTCACGTTGAAAGTCACTGAGCTCCTCTGTACGGGCCATTCTACTGCCAATGTTTTCCTATGGAGATTGCATGGCTGTCTGCTCAATTGTATACACCTGTCAGCAATGGCTGTGGCTGAAATAGCAAAATCCACTAATTTGAAAGGGCGTCCACATTCTTTTGGCCATGTAGTGTATGTTAGACGGCTTTCCACCTGCAGTACATGACAAAATGTACTGACAGACAGATGGGTGGACAGGGGGACAGAGATTTTCATACCGGGGGACAACTGACACAGATAGTCAAACCCAACTGACCGCTACACAACAGACAAATACAAATACATAAGACCCTGTGTGTGGCCAATGTCCAGTATTTCCCCTCATAACTCAAAAACGACAGTATAATATATACAACAACAAAAATTTCAACGAGAAAAAAAAAAACGAAACGTCACATCCAAATGATTTGTACATCATGTTCATCAAGGCTCCATTTGTTGTTGTTGTTGCTGCTGCTATCGCTCCGCTGTCCTGTTTTCGTTGACGGGTTATTTGATTTGAAATGGTACCTTTCCCTGCATGTGTAGCAGCCGTTTTGTGATGCCCACACTCTGTCAGCTTGCCGTGTAAACAGTGTCAGTCAGATTGGAGTTACTATCTCCTCCCCGGGACCTGGGACTATAGCGCTGTTAGTTATCTATCACACCAAAGACTGATAGGCTCTCGTTGCAACACTTAGTACAGGGATAGGAGAGCAGAGGGGAAGATAGGGGGAGATGTCTGTCTGCTGCAGGCAGCCTCTCTTTCCCTCCCTCCTGGATTAGGTGTACTGTACTGTATTGTATAGGGCTTCCCAAACTCGGTCCTGGGGCCCCCCCGTGTGCACATTTTGGTTTTTGCCCGAGCACTACACAGCTGATTCAAATAACCAACTCATCATCAAGCTTTGATCATTTGAAGCAGCTGAGTAGTTCTTGGGCAAAAACAAAAATGTGCACTGCGGAGCAGCCCCAGGACCGAGTTTGGGAGGGACACAGGTTGTGCTGCTCACCCACACAATTAAGCTCAGACCGTCACACTTGGGGTCGAAGTGTGAAGAGACCCATCAACACCGAGTTGGCTGGAAGTGTACCACAACCATGTCCTGTTTGAGGTTTTGGCTCATTGTCGTCTACCGTAAGTGAGAAGCTGTCCTCTCCCTCTCTCCACTCCCCAGCTGGTGTTGTCCCTGGATCCTAAGGAGGAAGCCCAGGCCATCTGTAATGAGCTGGTGGCCCAGACTGGAGCCCTGCAGAAAGAAGTCACCTGTCTCAGGAACCTGCTTCACAAGGTAGGTATTTTTTTCCTCTGACTGCTGTGTGTCTGTGTGTCACCTCAGCCCTGCCACTCAAGAGCCCCCGCTACAATATTTCCGCTCTCCTTACTGGGCCACTCTGATTGAATGAATGCGAGTCCTGTCTCAGTTTCCTCTATCCGTCCCTGCACACCTTTTCACTGCTCTCTCTTCCCATCAGGTCCAATTCCAAACTTCTCACAACCTCGGGTCAATTCCCATTTCGCACCCTCTCTATGTGTAGGGTCCTGTGTGTAAGGGTTCTGACAGGGTGAGTCCTCACAGCCCATAACTCAGACACAGTGTGACAGTGTCCTGTCAATGTGGAGATGGGGAGGTTAGAGTGGGGAAGAAGGGGGGGGTTGGGAGCCCCGGACGCTGGCGGTGTCAGACAGGAATCTGACAACCAACGGAGGCCATTTGGAGAGACTGGCTCAGGGCCCAGGGGGGGGCAGGCCCTTGCACCAGTTTATCTTATCTGTTGGGGCTCGTCTTGACACCCACCCCCCTAAACACACATACACAGAGTGCCTGGCCAGATGGAAGGATTGTGCTTCTGCCCATCTCCAATCTATGGGGTTGGTAAAATCATAGATCTGTTCCATAAATCTACAGGGCATTCAGATGTGGAAAAAGTATTCAGACCGCTTCCCTATTTTATTACGTTACAGCCTTATTCTAAAAGTTTAAAGAAAATCTGTCGTTCTGCCCCTGAACAAGGCAGTTGGCCTACTGGGGAACAGTGGGTTGTCATTGTAAATAAGAATTTGTTCTTAACTGACTTGCCTAAAGGCTCAATGGAAGAAAAAAAATCTACAAACAATACCCCATAACGATAAAGCAAAAACAGGTTTAGAATGTTTTGCAAATGTATTAAAAATAAGACTCGAAATCGAACTCAGTGCATCATTCTTGAGATTTTTCTACAACTCTAATGGAGTCCACCTGTGATACAGGAAAGAAACACACCTGTCTATATAAGGTCCCACAGTGGACAGTGCATGTCAGAGCAAAAACCAAGCCATGAAGTCGAAGGAATTGTCCGTAGAGCTCCGAAACAGCATTGTGTCTAGGCACAGGTCTGGGGAAGGGTACCGAAAAATGTCTGTAATTGAAGGTCTCAGAACACAGTGGCCTCCATCATTCTTAAATGGAAGAAGTTTGGAACCACCAAGACTCTTCCTAGAGCTAGCCTCTCGGCCAAACTGAGCAATCGGGGGAGAAGGGCCTTGGTCAGGGAGGTGACCAAGAACCCGTTGGTTCAGAGTGACAGAGCTCCTGAGTTCCTCTGTGGAGATGGGAGAACCTTCCAGAAGGACAACCACCTCTGCAGCATTCCACCAATCAGGCCTTAATGGTAGAGTGGCCAGACAGAATCCACTACTCAGTAAAAGGCACATGGCAGCCCACTTGGAGTTTGCCAAAAAGGCACCTAAAGGGCTCTCAAAACCATGAGAAACAAGATTCTCTGGTATGATGAAACCAAGATCGATGAACTCTTTGGCTTGAATGCCAAGATTCACATCTGGAGGAAGCCTGGCACCATCCCTATGGGGAAGCATGGTAGAGGTAGCATCATGCTGTGGGGATGTTTCTTTTAGCGGCAGGGACTGGGAGACTAGTCAGGATCGAGGGAAAGATGAATGGAGCAAAGTACAGAGAGATCCTTAATGAAATCCTGCTCCAGAGCGCTCAGGACCTCAGACTACGAAGGTTCACCTTTCAACAGGACAACGACCCTAAGCACACAGCCAAGATAATACAGGAGTGGCTTCGGGACAAGTCTCTGAATGTCGTTGAGTGGCCCAGCCAGAGCCCAGACTTAAACCCGATCAAACATCTCTGGAAGAGACCTGAAAATAGCTGTGCAGCGAAGCTCTCCATCCAACTGACAGAGTTTGGGGTCTAAATACTTATGTAAATGTAATTTCAGTTTTTTTTATTTTTAATACATTTGCAAACATTTCTAAAAAATAGTTTTCGCTTTGTCATTGTGTGTAGATTGATGAGGGGAAAAAACGATTATCAATTTTAGAATAAGGCCGTAAAAGTCAAGGGGTCTGAATAGTTTCCGAATGCACTGTATATAAATGGACGTATCTTAAAACATTACAAATCATTGAAAATGAAAAATTAACCAATGGATCATAATACTTTTCTGGGGAAAAGTGGGGGTGCAAAAACATACATTTGCACCACTATTTTGTAAGTGGGAGTGCAACTGCGCCGTTTGCTCCATTGCTCAGGCGCCTATGGGAACAGTGTTATAAACAGTGCCTTGCGAAAGTATTCGGCCCCCTTGAACTTTGCGACCTTTTGCCACATTTCAGGCTTCAAACATAAAGATATAAAACTGTATTTTTTTGTTAGGAATCAACAACAAGTGGGACACAATCATGAAGTGGAACCAAATTTATTGGATATTTCAAACTTTTTTTAACAAATCAAAAACGGAAAAATTGGGCGTGTAAAATTATTCAGCCCCTTTACTTTCAGTGCAGCAAACTCTCTCCAGAAGTTCAGTGAGGATCTCTGAATTATCCAATGTTGACCTAAATGACTAATGATGATAAATACAATCCACCTGTGTGTAATCAAGTCTCCGTATAAATGCACCTGCACTGTGATAGTCTCAGAGGTCTGTTAAAAGCGCAGAGAGCATCATGAAGAACAAGGAACACACCAGGCAGGTCCGAGATACTGTTGTGAAGAAGTTTAAAGCCGAATTTGGATACAAAAAGATTTCCCAAGCTTTAAACATCCCAAGGAGCACTGTGCAAGCGATAATATTGAAATGGAAGGAGTATCAGACCACTGCAAATCTACCAAGACCTGGCCGTCCCTCTAAACTTTCAGCTCATACAAGAAGAAGACTGATCAGAGATGCAGCCAAGAGGCCCATGATCACTCTGGATGAACTGCAGAGATCTACAGCTGAGGTGGGAGACTCTGTCCATAGGACAACAATCAGTCGTATATTGCACAAATCTGGCCTTTATGGAAGAGTGGCAAGAAGAAAGCCATTTCTTAAAGATATCCATAAAAAGTGTCGTTTAAAGTTTGCCACAAGCCACCTGGGAGACACACCAAACATGTGGAAGAAGGTGCTCTGGTCAGATGAAACCAAAATTGAACTTTTTGGCAACAATGCAAAACGTTATGTTTGGCGTAAAAGCAACACAGCTGAACACACCATCCCCACTGTCAAACATAGTGGTGGCAGCATCATGGTTTGGGCCTGCTTTTCTTCAGCAGGGACAGGGAAGATGGTTAAAATTGATGGGAAGATGGATGGAGCCAAATACAGGACCATTCTGGAAGAAAACCTGATGGAGTCTGCAAAAGACCTGAGACTGGGACGGAGATTTGTCTTCCAACAAGACAATGATCCAAAACATAAAGCAAAATCTACAATGGAATGGTTCAAAAATAAACATATCCATGTGTTAGAATGGCCAAGTCAAAGTCCAGACCTGAATCCAATCGAGAATCTGTGGAAAGAACTGAAAACTGCTGTTCACAAATGCTCTCCATCCAACCTCACTGAGCTCGAGCTGTTTTGCAAGGAGGAATGGGAAAAAATGTCAGTCTCTCGATGTGCAAAACTGATAGAGACATACCCCAAGCGACTTACAGCTGTAATCGCAGCAAAAGGTGGCGCTACAAAGTATTAACTTAAGGGGGCTGAATAATTTTGCACGCCCAATTTTTCAGTTTTTGATTTGTTAAAAAAGTTAAATATCCAATAAATGTCGTTCCACTTCATGATTGTGTCCCACTTGTTGTTGATTCTTCACAAAAAAATACAGTTTTATATCTTTATGTTTGAAGCCTGAAATGTGGCAAAAGGTCGCAAAGTTCAAGGGGGCCGAATACTTTCGCAAGGCACTGTATCTGTACTATAATACAATACAGCATTATGAATGCTCATAGAGTCCATTTCGAAGGCATTTATAGAAAGCACAATAACATAGGCTACACCCTCCAACTACTATACATGCCACATATGTATTCAATTTTTTTTTTAAACATTTGAATAATTTAGCTGGCACTCTTATCCAGAGCGACTTACAATTTGTGCATTCATTTTAAGATAGCTAGGCGAGACAACCACATAATCAGTCGTAGTAAGTACATTTTCCTTCAAAGCAGTAGCTTCTAGGAATATTAGACATTCAACAAGTACGGCTACTACAGTGTTTTACAATATATTGTAACGACCCTGGGTTTAGAAGCGCGTAAATCGATAGCGCGCCGGACCTCGGGCTCGAAGGTCGAGGGTTCGAGACCTGCTCCCTGCTGTTTCATTACAATATGTAGGTCGTGGTTGGCCATGAGAGACTGAGCGAGATGGGCCATTCTTTGGGCCTGGGTGACTCGGGTGGCTGAGCAGTGAGCGGGCAGGCCTGTTAGCTCTTGAGCGGTGATCCCTGATACATGATACAATCAGACATGCCATCTCCACAGGTAGTAACTAGCTTTCTTTCCACTTTATTCAGCCAATCACCCAGCAGTCATTGAGCCAATGCCCACCCACTCAGGCTGAATTGTCTTAGGCCTGTGAACTGGCGGAAAACTAAGGGCTTGCGCCCTAAATGGCACCCTATTCCCTATACAGTGCCTTCAGAAAGTATTCACACCCCTTGACTTTTTCACATTTTGCTGTGTTACAGCCTGAATTTAAAATTGATTAAATTAAGATTTTTGTTAATTAATTCAAATTTAAAAGCTGAAATGTCTTGAGTCAATAGGTATTCAACCCCTTTGTTGTCACATAATAAGATGCATTGACTCACTCTGCGTGCAATAATAGTGTGTAGCATAATTTGTACCCCATCATCTCTGTACCCCACACATACAGATAATTGTAAGGTTCCTCAGTCAAGCAGTGAATTTCAAACACAGATTCAACCACAAAGACCAGGGAGGTTTTCCAATACCTCGCAAAGAAGGGCACCTATTGGTAGATGGGTAAAAAAAGCAAACATTGAATATCCCTTTGAGCATGGTGAAGTTATTAATTACACTGGATGGTGTATCACTCAGTCACTACAAAGGCACAGGCGCCCTTCCTAACTCAGTTGCCGGAGAGGAGGGAAACCACTCAGGGATTTCTAAAATAGTTAAGAGTTTAATGACTGTGATAGGAGAAAACTGAGGATGGCTCAACAACATTCTATTTAGCCTATACAGAATAAAATATTCCAAAACATGCATCCTGTTTTGTAATACTGCAAAAAAATGTGGCAAAACAATTCATTTTTTGTCCTGAATACAAATGTTTGTTTGGGGCAAATCTAATACAACCCATTACTAAGTACGACTCTTCACATATTCAAGAATACTGTAGTGGTTGCTGCATCGTGTTATGGGTATGCTTGTAATTGTTAAGGACTGGGGAGTTTTTCAGGATTAAAAAAAGCAACAGATTGGAGCTAAGCATAGACAAAATCCTAGAGGAAAACCTGTCTCAGTCTGCTTTCCACCAGAGACTGGGCGATGAATTCACCTTTTAGCAGGACAATAACCTAAAACACAAGGCCAAATCTACACAGCAGTTGCTTACTAAGAAGACAGTGAATGTTCCTGAGTGGCCAAGTTACAGTTTTGAATTAAATCTAATCTATGGCAAGACTTGAAAATGGTTGTCTAGCCATGATCACCAACACCTTGACAGAGCTTGAATAATTTTGAAAATAATAAAATAGGCAAATCTTGCACAATCCAGGTGTGGAAAGCTCTTAGTCTTGTGAATTTAAGTATGCTCTTTCTTTCTCGGAGGACCTGAGCCCTAGGACCATGCCTCAGGACTACCTGGCATGATGACTCCTTGCTGTCCCCAGTCCACCTAGCCGTGCTGCTGCTCCAGTTTCAACTGTTCTACCTGCGGCTATGGAACCCTGACCGGACGTGCTACCTGTCCCAGACCTGCTGTTTTCAACTCCCTAGAGACAGCAGGAGCGGTAGAGACACTCAATGATCGGCTATGAAAAGCCAACTGACATTTACTCCTGAGGTGCTAACCTGTTGCACCCTCGACAACTACTGTGATTATTATTATTATTATTATTATTATTTGACCATGCTGGTCATTTATGAACATTTGAACATCTTGGCCATGTTCTGTTATAATCTCCACCCGGCACAGTCAGAAGAGGACTGGCAACCCCTTATAGCCTGATTCCTCTCTAGGTTTCTTCCTGGGTTTTGGCCTTTCTAGGGAGTTTTTCCTAGCCACCGTGCTTCTGCATTGCTTGCTGTTTGGGGTTTTAGGCTGGGTTTCTGTACAGCACTTTGAGATATCAGCTGATCTAAGAAGGGCTAAGTAAATACATTTGATTTAAAAAGACTCACAGATGTAGTGCACTCAAAGCAAAGGCCATGTAGGGAAAAGGGTGCAATTTGGGATGCGACCCTAAAAGGGTCTGGTCAGGATTAGGTCAGAGTCTCATTAGGTAATTATGTCCACTTGAAGTGGTGTGTGTGTCAGAGTATGTGAGCGGAGTTGAGCTGTTGGAAATCCCACTCATCGGTCACGGAGTGGTCTTTGTGCACCGCTCTGGCGCTCAATGGCCCTTCCCCTGCTCCGCTACAAATTGCTTAGCACTCACAGGAAAATAAACGGTTGCTCCAAATTAGCTCCATTCATTGTTAAATTATCTTTTTTTTAAACAAACACACCATCTACTTTTGTGACTATGTACCATTTGGTTTTGAAGTAGACTATCATAAGAAGCTTCAACATCTCAACAACATGTTGTAGGTTATGAACAAGGACCTACATAGGCGACAGGCTACGTGGGCACTGTGTTAAAAAACAAATAGCTTTTTCTCTACTCTATTGATGATCAGATACAACTGAAGTAACGGGCTCTGTTGCACTCACATTTTACAGTTGATAGACAACTTTAGCAATGTTACAAACTTACTCCTCTCGTTCAACAGTAGCCTATATAGAAACCAAAACGTCTCCGGTGTTGCTGCATGGGCTCTTTGGTTGTCTTGCCATCAATTACACAGGCTGTATGACTACTTCTTGGTCGACTCATATCAACATCCCTGCGCATTAGTGGTGGGGTATACAAAAGTATAGGCCTAATTAAAAAAGAATACTGCTGGGCTGAGCATGGCTATAACTTGTGGCTTAGTGGTAGAGAAAGCCCACGCTACAGCCAAATTACTCAAACTAAACTCGACTCTAGTTCAATGCACTCGGCTCACATCCTCTGGTGAGAGAGAGAGAGAGAGAGAGAGAGACGTGTGTGTCTTGAGTTTGTGTCCACCCTACTCTTTCTCACCTATTCCCTTGTGGTGATCCTCCTCCTCCTCCTAAAATGGACCCGGCCGGAGGTTCCTGCCCGCTTCCTCGACCTGGTTCCCACGGCGACTGGAGGAAACGGGTTCTGAAGATGCTCGCACTGAGCATGCTCGGAGCAGGCCTGCTCTTTTACTAATAGACATCGACTCTGCCCGTAATATCCAATCACTATTCATTTGGATAAATGATGTCATAGGTCAAAGGTTATCAATTAATTTGCTTAATTGTTTTATCTAATTGACATTTCTGTTTGAGGAATTATGCCAAATGAGAATATCTCAAATGCAGACCTTTCAAGAAAAGTTGTAGTATTTTTGATTGACGTTCCTTATTATTTGTATACTTGGATCTTAATAGTTTTTTAAAATTTATTTTGTTCATAATCCTTTGTGGGCTTTTGAAAAGAAAAAAAACGTTCTTTATCCAGCATTTTACTGCATTAAATTGCTGCACATGTTAGAACACTGTCGGTGAAATACACTTCCCACATATTGTTCAAGATTAAAATATTTTAGTTGACTATATGACTAAAACTATTTGAATATGTTCTGATATAAAGTAAATATAGTTTGTTTTATGGAAATATCGTATTTCTTCTTGGAGATACATTTAATATACATTTTCAATTTAAACTTTGTTTACAATTTCTAACAGTTTTTGTTTTTTCAAGGGTTGATACATGTAATTGAAAAAATACTATGTTAATCTTTTGTCTCTCCAAATGGAGTTTATACTAAGCATTATAACGTTTCTCTACTGGAGGCATGTTGATTTTTATGAATAGTCCTGCGTGTTGTCTTGATCTTCCACGAAGATCATGAGAGAATCCAATTTCAGCCTTAACCTCATCCCAACAGGAGACCGAGCACCAGACCTCCCAATTACAAAGAAGAGACGGGATTGGGAACATTAAATCGCTTGCATGAAGCGGAGATCAAAGATAAAGGAAATACAATGTGACAATCGTGCAGATCGAGAAACGAGTTCAAAAGAATTTGATAATCTAATTGTAAATGCACCCAAACTATTGGGCGGCCTTTGATTAATCTGCATTTAGCTTCTGCAAATAATATTAGTCATCATGGCCGCATCTCGTCTAATTCTTAACTTGTGTGCATAATATGGCGTCATGGCTGTGCGTTTCTGGAATTTTTGGCGACTGTGTGTTATAGGCATAAGCATAACTAAGCACGTTTGCAGCGCACCAGTTCCTTCTAAACACGTCAATTTGATTGTTTTTGTTAAAACGCTCAGGGTTTAACACATTACCTCGTACCACATTCTACACCTTGCCGCTTGGAAATCGGCCAAACTTGTGTCTGGTATCAAGCTAGCCTGAACAGATACTTTCAGACATCTAATTTCTTCACCTCATTCCTGAGACAGGACTGCGCCCACCCCTTGTGTAAGCAATTTAAACCTGATAGCAAACGATCATCTGCCTATCTTTACACTGCAAATATCTGTTAACTTTAGATCGACTCAATATCTCATGCGCTTCCAATATCTAATGCGCTTCTTTTACCATTCTCTTTGTCATATAAGCGTTATGGTTTATATGTACAAAGATCCATCCGGGCGGTAAACCTCTTCTGATCGATGTATTTTTTAATGCAAGACAAAGTAGAACTTTGATTTGTGCAATCGAGAAGCTGTCAGGACTCCTGTCTGACGCGCGCCTGTGTTGTTTTCTACTCATGGAAATGCTCAGTACAAGTGCCTGAATGTGCACACCGACAAAACTTTAGTAATATGAATTTATTGCCAAGTGGAAAATGTTTTTATGTATCTGTAGTAATCTGCTGGCTAACGTCAAGGGTCGGCGGATCTTTATGGTGAGTAGACAAAACAAATGGAACATAGCACCAACCATTTAATGCAAGTGTAAAGTTAATTGAACATATATTAAATATTATGCAGTGATTTATAGGCTATATCAAAAATAAGTATAGCCTACACAATGAAGTTTGTACTTTATAATAGTCAAGGACACGTATACTGTAGGATATGATCTGTCTTTAAATTATTGTTTTAATTAAACTAAGCTGAATCATTGTCAAAAATGTATAATACATTTTTGTGTAAAATAATATAATGTATCCCCCAATAACGTTAGACATGCATGCATTTCTTCAATTTGGACACATTTTATAGGGCAGATCATTTTTTATTCCTTTATTTTAGTGTTATAGAAGCCTAGTTTCCCATAATTGCCACAAGGACATTAAAACAGATTAAATTTGCATGGTCCAAGCCAAAACCTCAACTTTCTATGCAGTCAGTGGTGTAAAGTACTTAAGTAAAAATACTTTAAAGTACTACTTAAGTAGTTTTTTGGGGGTATCTGTACTTTACTATTTATATTTTTTACTTTTACTTCACTACATTCCTTAAGAACATAGTGTAATTTTTACTCAATTTTCCTTGACACCCAAAAGTACTTGTTACATTTTGAATGCTTAGCAGGACAGGAAAATAGTGAAATGCACGTACTTATCAATCGAACATCCCTGGTCATCTCTACTGCCTCTGATCTGGCGGACTCGCTAAACACAAATGCTTTGTTTCTAAATTATGTCTGTGTTGGAGTGTGCCCATGGCTTTCCGTAAATTCAAAACATATAAAAACTGGTGCCTGGTTTGCTTAATATAAGGATTTTGAAATAATTTACACTTTTACTTTTGGTACTTAAGTATATATGAAACCAAATACATTGACTTTTACTCAAGTAGAATTGTACTGGGTGACTTACTTTTATCTTATTAGAAAATGACTCCAGTATCTCTACTTTTACTCAAGTATGACAGTTGGGTACTTTTTCCACCACTGTATGCAGGTACATGGGAACCCTTGGGTCGCAAGTGATGTGCGACAACATCCCAGGGTTAGTCAACAAACAGCGGCAGCTGTGCCGCCAGCATCCCAACATTATGCAGGCGATCGGAGCCGGGATTAAAGACTGGATCGGGGAGTGCCAACATCAGTTTCAGAACCACCGCTGGAACTGCAATACCATAGAGCGAGACCACAATGTGTTCGGACGCCTACTGCTGCGTAGTAAGTATTGAGCGCGAGAGAGAGAGAGGGAGAAAAAACCTCACGTGTAAGCCCTACTTTAAAAATATGTATTTAAGTACATGTATCGAGCGCAGACGTAGGTTTATATTTTCTGACTGAAATACAGGTATGAACTGCCCACAAAATCGATTAATTTTTACAATAAATTACTTCTACTTGCCGTTATCATTCACCTGATAAGACATTACTTTTTGACATGGCATATGACGGGTGTCCCTGGGTCGCTGGTTTGCCTAGGCGTGGGTCCCTTTGCAAGAAAAATGTGAAAACCCCTGAAATAGCTGATATACTGGGTTGTTTCTATTATGTCCTGGGAAAGTGATATAGGCTACTCATCTTTGTCCTCATTTACAAGACACGCACGTCTGCACAATAGGCTTGTAAATGGTGATCTTATCATTCACATCTGCTATAGACTATAGGCTCCTAGATCAATGGCAAAATGGTATGCGCTTTTTCTCCCACCAATTCTTCACAGTGGTGAACCTATAAAGTTCGTCTAGCGTTTATCAAAGTGAAAGAATTCGTGTGAAATACATGTTCTTCCCTAACAGATGTTTTCCCCCGTGCTTGCATTGCATTCCATGCATTGTCTCACTTTACTGTCATACATTTATCAAGTTGACGCGCGTGCTTGCTGCTGCTGCTCTGATCGGTTTCTGATCCAATGCGCGGCGTGTTTATAAAACTGCCACGCCTGACGAATGTGGGGAGTCTAGAATAAGAAAGTGTCACCTCCCATCTCGTCACCTGACCAACTATGGACTAATCAGTCTGCTCAATTTTGGAATCTCTTTTTAATTGGTATAAATCTCAGGATCCACTCGAGACCTTGGGGGGGGGGAGGGAGGGAGGGTGGGGGGGGGGGGGGGTCATAGAACTTGAATTGGTAATTGTTTTGGGCATCATGTTCCAGTCCTGCTCTTATATTCACTCTAAATTAATTTGAGGCGGAACTTTAAGGGCCAGTTTCCCGGACAAAGATTAAGACTCCTCCTGGACTAAGAAGCATGTTCAATGGAGATTCATCATTGAAAGTATTTTTTAGTCCAGGACTAGGTTTAATATGTGTCCGGGAAACTGGCCCTGAGAGTTCAGTGTAATCTGGTTATTTAATTGGGCCTGTGGTGTTCATACTTCCCAGGCACGGCTCTGGTTGTGTCACACGACATTAGGAAGCTGCTCTGATTGGCAGCATTATCGCTGTGGTACCGTGAGAGCTACTTTTTTTTGTCAATGTCAGGACGCTAATTTAAAACAATTACTGGGATTTATTTTTAATTTTATGTTCTCACCGTTTGGTTATTTTATTCTCCCTATTAACCGTGTTAAAGACACTCACCCAAAGAAGTTGGATGTTTCCTGACTGGACACCAACTCTCTCTCTCTCTCTCACACACACACACACACCTCTTGTCATCTATAGCCTTTGATCCCACAGATCTCTCATCAGTTACAAGAGCAGTCAGGTCATACGGGTCCTTTATCAGACCACTGCTGGTAAATGTTACCCATTTATCCATCTCAGAGTTAGATGAAGCAAAACACTGCCATGCATGAAATAAAAGACTGCAACAGACCGTATTCATGCAGGTACACCAACAGCACCAGCTACCTCTTTCTGTTTTGTGTTGAAGCTCCAATGAAGATCCTATTTGAACTGTGACACTCCCAAGTGAGATTATGGAAATAACATTTACGTAATGCATGATTTCTGTACACTTTCTATGCATCTTTATGGGATTACTAGATGTTATACAATTTAGATCTGCGTATTTGTGTAACTTCTAAGTGTGTACAATGAGCAAATGTATGCTTTTGTGCATTTGAGCCTTGGCCCGGCCGGTATGCCTAATACACGTGTCCACGTAATTTATCCCATCTGGTGTGCATGCTGTCCCAAGCGTGTGTGTAGTGTGTGTGTGTGTTCAACCAGTGTGCTTAGCCGCCCCCCAGGCAGTAAAAAAACACAACTCTTGTGTGTACGATGTTACGTGTGTTTGTATGTCCTTCCTGTCACACCACGAATGCTCATCCATTATCCTTTTCTCCCTTTCTTCCAGGCAGTCGTGAAGCAGCCTTTGTGTACGCCATCTCCTCGGCCGGGGTGGTCCACACCCTGACCCGAGCCTGCAGCCAGGGAGAGCTGCAGTCGTGCTCCTGCGACCCCACCAAGAAGGGCTCGTCCCGGGACGCCAAGGGGGCGTTCGACTGGGGCGGCTGCAGCGACCACGTGGAGCACGCCATGAGGTTCAGCCAGGCCTTTGTAGATGCCAAAGAGCGGAAGGAGCGAGATGCCAGGGCTCTGATGAACCTTCACAACAACCGCGCCGGGAGGAAGGTGGGGTTCAAAGTTCATACACACTAGAGGGGATGGACCAGAACCAACTGGATCTAGATCAGCGTTGAGAGGAATCACCAGACATTTTACATATTTTTTAAAAATTGTTCCTGAACTATTCACACCTGAATCAAGTAGTCAAACACTGATCTAGAGGAAGTATATCGACTGTTACCCAGTCCTTAACACACACATACACACACCCTAACGTCCTACCACCAACTTGACACACACCTAGCTCCCTGACTTGCATCTTCTCCCTCCTCATCTCCCAGGCAGTGAAGCGATTAATGTCTCTGGAGTGTAAGTGTCACGGCGTGAGCGGCTCCTGCAGTGTCCGGACCTGCTGGCTGGCCCTGGCCGACTTCCGCCGCACGGGCGACCATCTGCGGCGGCGCTACAACGGGGCAGTGCAGGTGGTTATGAACCAGTATGGCACGGGCTTCACCACCGCACAGCGGCATCTCAAACGGCCCAGCAAAAACGACCTGGTCTACTTCGAGGACTCGCCAGACTACTGCATACGAGACCAAGAGTCCGGTGAGGCTGGCGTTTTCAGATTTACTCCACAGTTCTCGATGTTCAAAGCAGTTATATACACGGACATTGGACAGACAGACAAGCAAGCAAAGAGACTGACTAGACTGTGAGTGCTGTCTGTCTATTTGACATCTGACATGACTGTCTGTCTGTAGAGTAGACCACCATACTACTTGTCCATAATATCTTCAGTATGTGGTAATATCTTCAGAGGGTAAGCGCTCAGTCTCTTGTACCCTAGGGTTATTCTTCATGCTGCACTGGATAACACCAGATGTAGTGTGTGAGTAAGTTAAAAAAGAGGGAATGCGTTTGTGTACGTGCGTGAGAGAAGTGTGTGTGTGTGTGTGTGAGATGGTAAGAAAATAAAGTGGGTGTGACAGAGAGAGAAGGGGAGAAGTGTGTGTGTGTGTGTGTGTGTGTGTGTGTGTGTGAGTGAGTGAGATGGTAAGAAAATAAAGTGGGTGTGACAGAGAGAGAAGGGGAGAAAAGTGTGTGTGATCCAGAGAACCTGGGTGCCTGTCAGGCAGCAGGTGATCCGAGGCGATCGGGTGTCGGCCAGTTTAAGGTCCATTACACAGTTCTTTGGGATGAAACCCGACCTGCTGCACACTGCTATAAATTACCCCCTCTGGAGCAAGGCACACACACACACACACACACCTCTGCACGCTTTCCCATCAAAGCCAACCACCCCTAATGTAGACCTGGGGGGCCTTTCTGAAGTTGCTTCCTCTCTTTGTCTCCTCTCCTTCATTACACTGACCTAAAGTCACAGGATTTGTGAAGGTAATCTGGAGAACAGGTCTTTCATGTCAGTGCAAGTGAAGGAAAGGATACAAGGAAACAAAGCTGGTTTAGACTATTGAGATACACTCAATCTTACAGTAGGCTACCTTCGCTGTTTTGATGACTGATGTACAGTCGTGGCCAAAAGTTTTGAGAATGACACAAATATTAATTTTCACAAAGTCTGCTGCCTCAGTTTGTATGATGGAAATTTGCATATACTCCAGAACGTTATGAAGAGTGATCAGATGAATTGCAATTAATTGCCAAGTCCCTCTTTGCAAAGCAAACGAACTGAATCCACAAAAAAACATTTCCACTGCATTTCAGCCCTGCCACAAAAGGACCAGCTAACATCATGTCAGTGATTCTCTCGTTAACACAGGTATGAGTGTTGACGAGAACAAGGCTGGAGATCACTCTGTCATGCTGATTGTGTTCGAATAACAGACTGTAAGCTTCAAAAGTAGGGTGGTGCTTGGAATCATTGTTCTTCCTCTGTCAACCATGGTTACCTGCATGGAAACACATGCCGTCATCATTGCTTTGCACAAAAAGGGCTTCACAGGCAAGGATATTGCTGGCAGTAAGATTGCACCATTTATCGGATCATCAAGACCTTCAAGGAGAGCGGTTCAATTGTTGTGAAGGCTTCAGGGTGCCCAAGAAAGTCCAGCAAGCGCCAGGACCGTCTCCTAAAGTTGATTCAGCTGCGGGATTGGGGAACCACCAGTACAGAGCTTGCTCAGGAATGGCAGCAGGCAAGTGTGAGTGCATCTGCATGCACAGTGAGGCGAAGACTTTTGGAGGATGGCCTGGTGTCAAGAAGGGCAGCAAATAAGCCACTTCTCTCCAGGAAAAACATCAGGGACAGACTGATATTCTGCAAAAGGTACAGGGATTGGACTGCTGAGGACTGGGGTAAAGTCGTTTTCTCTGATGAATCCCCTGTCCGATTGTTTGGGGCATCCGGAAAAAAAGCTTGTCTGGAGAAGTCAAGGTGAGCGCTACCATCAGTCCTGTGTCATGTCAACAGTAAAGCATCCTGAGACCATTCATGTGTGGGGTTCCTTCTCAGCCAAGGGAGTGGGCTCACTCACAATTTTGCCTAAGAACACGGCCATGAATAAAGAATGGTACCAACACATCCTCTGAGAGCAACTTCTCCCAACCATCCAGGAACAGTTTGGTGATGAACAATTCCTTTTCCAGCATGATGGAGCACCTTGCCATAAGGCTCGGGGAACAAAAAAATACATTGATATTTTGGATCCATGGCCAGGAAACTCCCCAGAACTTAATCCCATTGAGAACTTGTGGTCAACCCTCAAGAGGCAGGTGGACAAACAAAAACCCACAAACTCCAAGCATTGATTATGCAAGAATGGGCTGCAATCAGTCAGGATGTGGCCCAGAAGTAAATGGACAGCATGCCAGGGCAGATTGCAGAGGTCTTGAAAAAGAAGGGTCAACACTGCAAATATTGACTCTTTGCATCAATTTCATGTAATTGTCAATAAAAGCCTTTGACACTTATGAAATGCTTGTAATTATACCTTAGTATTCCATAGTAACATCTGACAAAAATATCTAAAGACACTAAAACAGCAAACTTTGAAAATTAATATTTGTGTCATTCTCAAAACTTTTGGCCACGACTGTTCTGTTTTGAAGTGTGTTGAAGAGTGCGTGCGTTTGGAAGTGTGTGTTTTGGAAGAGGGTCCTGTTTTGAACACTGATTTGTACAGTACAGTTCCAGTGCACGAAGGCCCTTTTATGGACTGTGTACATGTGAGCATGGGGAGTTCACTGATCAGCACCCATCTTGTGAGAACCTCTCTCCACAGACATTAGCTCCAGTCATCTGGGACTACACACACACACAGTGGAGACTGCACCCCCTTGTGCCTCTCCGAAGTGTGAAATCAATTTCCCTCAGCCGCATGGAGGCTCAGGTGCTAAACTCATCTCTCGGCGCCCCCTCATCATAATTCAATAAGCAGACGCCAGGAGAGAAGAGAGGGAGCAAGAGCGAGAGAGAAAGGAGAGGGGAAGAGTGTTTGACGTCACCCCTAGCAGTACAGCATACCGGGAACTGAACGTTGTCGGGAGTGGGTGGAGTCTCGCCGTGCCCAGACATGACCTGGCTGCTCTCCCTCTTTCTATACCTACCTCGCTCCTCCTTCTCAGCAGAGGAACAGGTGGAGTCAAATGGACAGAGGGAGAAAGAGCAGCGGGGCATAGAAATAGGCTGCCTAGAACAGACTTGGTCTGTTCCCAATCCCAAATCGACCCCTAGCTAGCCCCTTTTAAGACAGGACATTTACCTTCACCTGTCCAGGGGTTTCACCATAATGCAAAGGAAGGAGCTAAGGAAGCTACTTTAGACTATTGAGGTTTGAGTAGAGGCCTCGAGGTGAATATTCACAATTTATTGATCAGTTCATCGTGTAATTGTATTATGGGCTGATTTCTGGGAGTGAGTCCATTAAGCCTGTCAGACGCCCTTGCAGTGTCCTCATTCTGAGATGATAGGAGGTGCAAGAGTGTGTGACAGCCAACAGGGTGTGTGTTTGCGCCAGTGAGACTGTGTGCCAGCCAGGGTATACGCAGAACGAAGGCGCCTGGAAAATTACCTGATGAAGACCCTGAGCCCCAGTTGATGGCTTCTATCATCAATCTCTCATCTCTCCTCCGCCATCCTGCCTCTTTTCATCCTCTTATCCTTCCCATCCCTTGCTTTCTCCCTCAGTCCGTGTCTACCCAGTTTAGATCGAGTATGCTGTGTTCTATTGGAATGATGTCAATACCTGTAGGGTAGTGGGGCATAGACCGCTGTTTGCCAACTATCACTCTATTGCAGCTAATCTCTGGATTGCAGCTAGGTTGCTAGGATTTTTGATTAAGTATATTTGGCGAGATATAAGCACATTTGAAAAGGCTTGTATGTGGGTCACAAGGTTAAACAAGCTTTAGGAATGACTGACTCACGTATATTCTGTCTGTACATTGTCTCTTCATTTCTCTCACACTCTTCAGGTTCGGTGGGGACGGGCGGGCGGGTATGCAACCGGACATCTCGCGGCGTGGACAGCTGCGAGGTGATGTGCTGTGGCCGGGGCTACGACACATCGCACATCAGCCGCAACACCAAGTGTGAGTGCAAGTTCCACTGGTGCTGCGCCGTACACTGCCGGGACTGCAAGCTAGATGTGGATGTGCACACCTGCAAGGCCCAGACGTGACCATTGCGAACCACCAACCAACCGCTTGCACAACGTCTGTCTGAAATGGCTGCCTATTCCCTATTTAGTGCACTACTTTTGACAATGGGCCCCTATGCCACATGTCGGCTACTCCACCAATAATGCCCTTTTACAGTCCAAAGATACCCAATCTAATTTCCTTCTTCCCTTACATTCCATTATATTTATTTACTATTTTTTTTCCAGAGTACAAAATAACCTTTATGTAAATACAAACTTTATGTAATTTAAAAGAAAGTTCAGTATAGATGGGTTAGCTGACCACGTCACAAACTGTGTGTGCACTTCCATGGGGCAGAAGTCAGTGTGGTGTGATTCTGCATGGCCAGATTGCTAGCAAGAATGACAAGAAACTGCCATGTGGGGAATTGTAAGTGGCTCGTTTCATGTTATTCTTGATACCAGGTCTTGTTTTGAGGTGTTTTGGCTGATGTCAATGCTAATATGGCTAAAATTAGCTAGCTAACCAACAACTGGAACGATGTATTTGAGAGACAAGTGCTCATTGTACAAATGTATTTCTTTACAATAAACATTGGGGACGTTGTCAACTATCTAAGCCAATCCCCGTCTGTTTTGCCACTAAACAACCCAATGTCTATATAGTTTATGAAATCTGTTTGAAATTGATAGCAGACCTGACCACACCCCCCTTTCCTCAACCAGCCAGTTACAAAACACGGTTTAGTCACCTAACCTGCAGCTATGATCCAATATTTATATGCTTCACAATCAAAATGGCAGGTTAGACATTGCTATACACAAAAAGTCCTTTATTTTATGTCTTTTTCCACTTTTTTAATGATGACAATTGATCACCTTTTTTTGTACAACAAAAAAACGGTTTTACATGAGATTTGAAGACAAAATGAAAACATATCAAATAAAGTCAAAAGCAATTCAGAACTCCATGTTTCCCTTTTCTTCCAATCCATCCTCACTGTCCGTCTAATCCATGATATTGGCACAAAGAGTGTGTCAGTCAAGTCCGGGCGGGGCTGGTCACTGTCAGATGCGTGTGAGCTGATGCCACAGACTGGATGGCAGGATGCTCTCCACTTTCTCCATGATGAAGTTCAGAGGAGCAAACAGGGTGCTAAGAAACTAGAGACAGACAGCGAGAGAGAAGATGTTAGAACACATGACCTCTCTCACACACACACTACACCAATTCCTACTGGAACCAACGTGAACCAGATCTTTTCCGGAACATTTCAAGGTACTGTATGTAGACGGCCCCCCAAATGCTAGTTAGAGGCCCATGGTAGGAGCACCATAACATGCCAGTTTAGAATGTAGCCATCTCAACTGAATCTCTGCACATTTCAAGGTAGGTAGTGTGTGTTGTCGATGACCTCAAATGCTAGAGGAACATGATAGGAGCACCGTAGCATGCCAGTTGAGGTACTGTGCTCTATGGGGCAGAACCATAACTTTTCTCCCGGGTATGTTGACTACTGGCTGTGTTCTAACAACTGAGAGTGGTGGTTGACTCTCTCGGTCAGCCCCCCGTTCAACTCCCCTTTCTCTCTCAGAGGTGTTCTTTCTCTCTCTCTCTGCTCATCCCTTGTTCCTCTGTGTTTTGGCAACATGCAGTGTGGGGGATAGGGGCTCCCTCAGAGGGATTGCGGGTCATGGAGGCTCGGCTTAGTCAGATGGCAGATAAAAAGGCCATCAGGGAGAGAGAGAGAGAGGTGAAACGAGCACCTCGTTTACACGCTAAGAGGGAAAGAGGCCCTGTTCCAACCCTTTGAAGATGCACCCTTCCTTGGGAGAAGCCACTGATCTGATAGGTGAAAGTCGTGTTTTCATCAATTCAATCATATTAGATCAGTGATTACTTTAAAGTAACTGTCCGGTGAAAATCTCACTTCAAAGTTCATATTCTGTTGACTCAACAACAATATTTGGGTATGAGTTATCACATACTTGTATTTGTGGCCAAAGCATATATTGGAGGAAAAAACACCTTAAACTTGTATCTCAAAACAGCTATTTCCTCAGATAGATGAGCTGGCCTGAGGAGGATGAGCTGGCCAATCACCAGTCTAATCACATAGTTTTTTTAATGACCTGTATCCGCCCACACAAGTCTGTTGTTGGGGTACACTGACACCATTCCAACACAGAAAAGCAGCTTTTTAACATACTTAAGACATTTTTGGAAGGAAAACTATTTCACTCATATATGTAAATAATTAAATGTCATATTTCATAGAAATCTGGAAACACTGGATAATTACTTTAAGGAAGCGAGTAAGGAAGAAGGCACATCTGTTTGAACCCTAGTGTGTAAACCAGGTGCTGTCTTAGAAGAGTGCACTTTCAAAGTATTGGAAGTGGATCAGTGAGCTTGTGTGTATGTGTATACACGTGTCTGACCATTCTTTCTCTCATTCCATATACCAGAATGCTGCTATTGGTGAGGACATTCTCACCTTTATCGCTAAGGCGAGACTGCAGGTTCTACCAACAAAACAGAACATAGCACTCTGGTACCCTGCAAACCATGATCCACTTATATCTCACATGAGTCAAATGTAATGGAGTCTGTCGCACAAGTGAATGGTTGCCGTTCATACAAGGACCTATCTGTACATAGCTAGACATGACCACCTTGTTGATCTAGCTAGTGAGGTGAGACAGGTAGTACCACCATCAGTGCATATGCACAAACATTCTCTTGTCAGAGGAGGCTGGTTGGATGTTGACGATGATGTGGTTTCTTGTATACCAAATATGGCCGATATTGTTGTTGTGGGGGGAGGCCGGAGGGAGGTGCTCATTTTGGAAGAGGGTTGCTCTTTTGTACTCCTACATGGAGCAGAACTTTGCTGCCAAGTTGCTGAAATACCAGCCCTTTGTGTCACGACTGAACAGCCTTGGTTATCACTTGTGGTGCTGATATTTGGGAGTTCTATTTTGGAGTTTCGGCCAAGTACATAGGCTGACAGTACGTGGCCTTCAGGTTTCAGGCCTGCGTAGGGCAAAGGAAAAGCAGCTAGCAAGGTACTGCTCTGTTGTCAGCGATCATGGGCAGCATAGCTGTATGGAGAAGGTACTTTCTATATCCATAACTGTCCAGATATCCATGACCTTTGAAATGTTTGAATCCTTCGACTGTAATGTGATTTGTGAATTCAAATAAAGTATTTAAAATGTGTGTGTGTGTCATCAGCTCTTCGCAGGCAGCACCCAACCAGTGTGGGGTCAGAGCAAGCCCCTGCAGAGGAGATAGTAGCTGCTGATTGTGTCACACCAGGAGCAGAGACATGAGCTCACACACATTCCAGGGGAGTGGCATCAGACAGTACAAGCCTACTGAGGAAGAACATTAGGTAGAGGAGAGGACAGAGCCCTCCACTGGCAGATGGGAGAGGGAGTTGTGTCGGTTCTACATGGGTGGATTCAATAGTCTGAGGCTGCGTCCTTTACTCATTTCCTTCCCCGCTTCACCACTGATCTACAAGAACTTACATTGATAGAGGATGTTGCAACTTGTATAGAGCTTGGCTAGTCTCCTGTCATCCAGACTTGACGAAGGCAGGTCTATGATTGTTAGAGTCTGTCCAGGACACGAACACAACCAAATGAATGGCCACCTTACGAAGAATCTGAATGCAAAGAACCTTATTGGGGATTTGACTTACAAAGGCAACTGGATAGTGTGTGAGAGCGGTGCAGGAGACTCACGGCTTTAGCGAAGACTCCCATGAGCTCGGGGAACTGGTGTGTGAGGAGGGCCAGCATGGCAGTGAAGGAGCAGAGACCAGCCGTGAACAAGATGAAGAATGGCAGTTCCTTCTTAGGGTACACCGACACCTCATGAAACACTGCTTCCACATGAGAGAGATACAAAGAGAGCATCAACACACTGTACATACTTTATACACAACGTACAGTACCAGTCAAAAGTTTAGACACCTACTCATGCATGGGTTTCTTTATTTTTTACATTGTAGAATACTGGTGAAGACATCTAACTATGAAGTAATCAAAAAAGTGTAAAACAACAATCCCACATATGCTGAGCACGTGTTGGCTGCTTTTCCTTCACTCTGCAGCCCAACTCATCCCAAACCATCAAAATTGGGTTGAGGTCGGGTGATTGTGGAGGCCAGGTCATCTGATGCAGCACTCCATCACTCTCCTTCTTGGTCAAATAGCCCTTACACAGCCTGGAGGTGTGTTTTGGGTCATTGTCCTGTTGAAAAACAAATGATAGTGGAACTAAATGCGAACCAGATGGGATGGTGTATCGCTGCAGAATGCTGTGGTAGCCATGCTGGTTGTGTGCCTTGAATTCTAAATAAATCACCAACAGTGTCACCAGCCAAGCATCACCACACCTCCTCCTCCATGCTTCACGGTGGGAACCACATGCAGAGATCATCCGTTCACCTACTCTGCGTCTCACAAAGACACGGCGGTTGGAACAAAAAATCTCAAATTTGGACTCATCAGACCAAAAGACAGATTTCCACCAGTCTAATGTCCCTGCTTGGGTTTCTTGGCCCAAGCAAGTCTCTTCTTCTTATTGGTGTCCTTCAGTAGTGGTTTCTTTGCAGCAATTCGACCATGAAGGCCTGATTCATGCAGAATCCTTTAAACAGTTGATGTTGAGATGTGTGTTACTTGAACTCTGTGAAGCATTTATTTGGGTTGCAATTTCTGAGGCTGGTAACTCTAATGAACTTATACTATGCAGCAGGTCCTCATGAGAGCAAGTTTCATCATAGCGCTTGATGGTTCTTGCGACTGTACTTGATGAAACTTTCAAAGTTCTTGACATTTTTCGCATTGACTGACCTTCATGTCTTAAAGTAATGATGGACTGTTGTTTCTCTTTGCTTATTTGAGCTGTTCTTGCCATAATATGAACTTGGTCTTTTACCAAATCTTCTGTATACCTCCCCTACCTTGTCAGAACAGATTGGCTCAAATGCATGAAAAAGGAAAGAAATTCCACAAATGAACTTTAAACAAGGCACACCTGTTAATTGAAATGCATTCCAGGTGAAAACCTCATGAAGCTCGTTGAGAGAATGACAAGAGTGTACAAAGCTGTCATCAAGGCAAAGGGCGGCTACTTTGAAGAACCTGTCTGTGATTTATTTGTAATTCAAGGCACACTTAACCAGCATGGCTACCACAGCATTCTGCAGCGATGCGCCATCCCATCTGGTTTGCACTTAGTTCCACTATCATTTGTTTTTCAACAGGACTATGACCCAAAACACACCTCCAGGCTGTGTAAGGGCTATTTGACCAAGAAGGAGAGTGATGGAGTTCTGCATCAGATGACCTGGCCTCCACAATCACCCGACCTCAACCCAATTGAGATGGTATGGGATGAGTTGGACCGCGGAGTGAAGGAAAAGCAGCAACAAGTGCTCAGCTTATGTGGGAACTCCTTCAAGACTGTTGGAAAAGCATTCCAGGTGACTACCTCCTGAAGCTGGTTGAGAGAATGCCAAGAGTGTGCAAAGCTGTCATCAAGGCAAAGGGTGGAAACTTTGAAGAATCAATAATCCATTTGAATTTGTTTTAACACTTTTCTGGTTACTACATGATTTCATACATCTTATTTCATAGTTTTAATGTCTTCAATATTACTATACAATTTACAAAATCTGAAAAATAAAGATAAACCCTGGAATGAGTAGATGTGTCCAAACTTTTGACTGGTACTGTATACACACACAATGTACACCAACACCTTATGACACACTGCTTCCACAGAGAGATACATTGTCAGGGTCAACACTGTATACACACAAACACACACACAGTTCAGAGGGGTTGAAGCTAAAATAAATCCCATTACTTAAACTTAAGTCAACCTCAGATCGGTGGGAAAACTCTGACTCGAGGGCCACACAGACCTTTTTATGACCAATTTGTTTGTCTACATTTATTTGCGGGCCAGAAAAAGGGCAGTTATTTGAAAACATATAGGAATTGACTGCACTGGGCCTTTAACCCAAAATAATACCCCCCCCCACAAATCTCATGCGTCATCCATATGACTGAAATCAGTTGCAGTGACAGAGAATTTTAACCCAAGAGTACACCTCACACACAACAACTCAGTCAACACACTGTACACACACATACACTGAGTGTATAAACATTAGGAACACCTGCTCTTTCCATGACATAGAATGACCAGGTGAATCCAGGTGAAAGCTATGATGACATGATGACTCCTTGCTGTCCCCAGTCCACCTGGCCGTGCTGCTGCTCCAGTTTCAACTGTTCTGCCTTATTATTATTTGACCATGCTGGTCATTTATGAACATTTGAACATCTTGGCCATGTTCGGTTATAATCTCCACCCGGCACAGCCAGAAGAGGACTGGCCACCCCACATAGCCTGGTTCCTCTCTAGGTTTCTTCCTAGGTTTTGGCCTTTCTAGGGAGTTTTTCCTAGCCACCGTGCTTCTACACCTGCATTGCTTGCTGTTTGGGGTTTTAGGCTGGGTTTCTGTACAGCACTTTGAGATATCAGCTGATGTACGAAGGGCTTTATAATTACATTTGATTTGATTTTGATGATCCCTTATTGATGTCACTTGTTAAATCCACTTCAAATCAGTGTCGATGAGGAGACAGGGAAAATAAGAATTTTTAAGCCTTGAGACAATTGAGACATGGATTGCATATGTGTGCCATTCAGAAGGGGAATTAGAAAGAACATATTTAAGTGCATTTGAACCGGGTATGGTAGTAAGTGCCAGGCACACCAGTTTGTGTGTGTCAAGAACTGCAACGATGTTGAGCGTGAAAAACTCAGCAGGTTCCTATGTGAATCAAGAATGGTCCACCACCTAAAGGACATCCAGCCAACCTGACAAAACTGCGGGAAGCCAACATGGGCCAGCATCCCTGTGGAACGCTTTTTACACCTTGTAGAGTCCATGCCCCAACGAATTGAGGCTGTGCTGAGGGCAAAAGGGGAGGGGTGCAACTTAATATTCATGTTTTGTACACTCAGTCCATACATACCTACATACATGCATACATACACAAACTTGAATCCAGAGCGTCTCTTACTTGGTAGCAGCTCTCTGTCTGCGGTCTCGGTGCAGATGGGGTATGGGTAGAAGAGGTGGCCTTTCTCCAGAGGGTAGGGGATCATTCTAAAAGCTGGGGAGGACAGAAGACACAGCATTCAGAATAGGTACAGTCATGTACAAAAGTTTGTGTTGAGCCAAGAAGTGGGTGGGGGTGGGGGGGTCTGGTTATGCATCAAAATGGAGTACCATGAGAAAAAAACTTTAAAAATGTTTTATTGTAATCGCTGCCCTCGAAATGTGTACGTTTGTGTGTGTGTGTGTATATGTGCATATTACAGAGTAAAGGCTAAATGTGAAACACAACAAGCTGTTATGGCATATAATGTAAAGCTGATGGTGTGTGTGTGTGTGTGTGTGTGTTACTCACTGCCCTCCCAGGTACAGTGGAGCAGGTTAAGGGCCCCCTCCACCCTCTTCCAGTGCTGCAGGTGAAAGAAGGCGTAGGCTATGGCCTCACTGTCCCCTCGCTTCAGAATGTGCTCTGGGGGCAGTATTAAACTTTTCATTTCTAACAGGTACTGTGGAGAGAAGGCGAGGGGGGGCAGAGCGAGAGTCAGCAGGGACAATAGAAAATGAACAACAACATAAACATACATACTTTTTAATGCAAAGTTATACCAGTTATCTTACAACCTGGAGAACATCAATCAGCATTTCATTTAAGTAGCACCATCAGAAGCACAGTAGTTGTAATAGTAGTAGTACACCAAACAAAAATATAAATGCAAGGAAAAATTGAAATGAATTAATTAGGCCCTAATCTATGGATTTCAAATGGCTGGGTGGGCCTGGGAGGGCATAGGCCCACCCACTTGGGAGCTAGGTCCAGCCAATCAGAATCAGTTTCTCCCAACAAAAAGGCTTTTTTCCCCCTTTTTTTTTTACAGACAGAAATACTCCTCATTTTCATCAGCTGTCCCGGTGGCTGGTCTCAGATGATCCTGCAGGTGAAGAAGCTGGATGTGGAGGTCCTGGGCTGGTGTGGTTACACGTGGTCTGCGGTTGTGAAGCTGGCTGGACGTACTACCAAATTCTCTAAAACAATTTTGGAGGTGGCTTATGGTAGAGAAATTAACATTACATTCTCTGGCAACAGCTCTGGTGGACATTCCTGTAGTCAGCATGCCAATTGCACGCTCCCTCAAAACTTTCGCAAGACATATGTGGCATTGTATCTTGTGACAAAACTGCACATTTTAGAGTGGCCTTTTATTGTCCCCAGTCCGACGTGCACCTGTGTAATGATCACGCTGTTTAATCAGCTTCTTGATATGCCACACCTGTCAGGTGGATGGATTATCTTGGCAAAGGAGAAACGCTCACTAACAGGGATGTAAACACATTTATGCACAGAATTTGAGAGAAATAAGCTGTGTGTGAGAGAATGGAACATTTCTGGGATCTTTTATTTCAGCTCATGACACACGGGACCAACACTTTACACGTTGCGTTTATATTTTTGTGTTCAGTGTGTGGAGGTACAGTAGCAATAATGCTACTAGCAGTGTTAAGTGCGTAGCTCCATTGTTGTGCCTTACTTTGGGGACGTGTGGGTTGAACTCCACAGCTCTGTGTATGGCTTCTACAGCATTCATCTCTGCTGTACTCAACCCTCGCCTCGACGCTGCCTCTGGAGAAAACCTGCATGGGGAAGAAAGGACACTCTCAAAGATGGGTGTGTGTGTGTAGGTGGGGGATCAGTGTGTGTGTGTGTGTGAGAATGAGGATTATTGAGTGTATGAAAGTGTCAATGTGTGCGTGCCGGCAGGCATAAGGGCTAAGAAAAAAACGTGTTTTCACAATACACAACTATTTAAAAATAAAATGACCCCTAACCCATTTCAAAATGCAAGTCACTCAATACCATTATCTCGGTGTCGCACACATAGCCCCAGGCTAACTTTTAAATACTAATCCAGGTACTCCGCTTGGTGCCAATTTAACAGTAGTAAAAGGATACTCACTTGTCCGATACCGCCCTGGCTTTGAGCAAAGCTGCTGTGTAGCATATTGTTGCAGATTTGGGTAAACTAATATCTGCAAGGAGACAAAGCAGACATGAACAGTGTTAAGTGGAGGAAAAATAACAATTACACACAATGAAATGACAATAGACAGGGGAGAATAGGACAGTTGGGATAAGACACGAAGGGTTTACAAGGTGTCAGGATTTTACTACAATACTGTCTCACTTTACTTCAAGTCATAACGGTTAGACGTATTCATCTATTATCGAATTATTCGTTATCTAAATGTCTGTCATACAAACTTCCCCTTGCGGCTGGTCGTCTAATCCACAGAAATACAATCACAAGTGACATTGTTAGCGCTGCATAGATGTCTGTTATAGAAGCATTCGAGCGTCACCAATAAGCAACGATTAACATGGACTCTTTTCACTCACTGTGTGTGTGTGTGTGTGTGTGTGTGCGCGCGCCAGTGTGTGTGTGTCCTACCGTCGTACTTGGCTAGTACGGCCTGTACGTCTGCGTAGTTCTGTAGCTCTAGCAGCGACTCCAGCAGGTTCTCATGGATATTGAACATACTGAGGAGAGGGAACTCCTTCATTAACTGGAAAACATACAACTGTTGTTACATGTAATACCGGACAGGCAGTGAAACACAACACAGTCAGCAACATGAGTTTCAGTTCACCCCCGCCCAGTCCCACACAGCCTCAGACCTAGCCTGGTCCCAGATCTGTTTGTGCTGCCTTGTCGTCATCCCCTTTTTACTGTCATGGCAGAATTGGCATGACAATGACCATAGGGGATGGCATGTGACAGCACAAACAGATCTGGGATCAGGCTACCTCAACCCCCCCCCCCCCCATCCACAGGCCCCATCAGGCCTACATGGTCTATCTGAGATGGTAGAATTTATTAGAATTTTTCTTTTTTTACATTTACTGATACATGTCCTTATCAAATACCCCCAATTGAATGAATGTCAGAGAATATCACCATTGAAAATGTATCGTGACTGAAAACGTGGGCATATAAAAACGAGACAAATCCTAACTGTCACTCAAGTACAATTTTCACTTAGTCCCCCCCCCCCCCCTTGGACTAACTGAACATTCAAACTAAAGTGGAAACTAGGATTCACCTGTAACACCCTGGCAGCTTGGCGTATACTGTACTTACGTCTCTCATCATTTTGACAGCTTCTCTGGTTCGTCCCAGCTTTCTAGAGCACATGGCCAGTCTCCTCTTAATGTATACCAGAACATTGGTGTCCCTTCCTGAGAGACACAGCACAGTTATTTTAGCTGGTGTAACAGACACACGGACGGACACATGCTTACAGACACATGCACATTCAGACGAATCCGTCAGTGGGCACCCACGAATGCATTTATTTGCGTATATGTAAGCGTTTGAGTGCGGGTGCGTATGTCCGACTGCATGTGTGTGTGTACTCTACTCACTGTGCTGTGCCTCATACTGCGCTCCGTGGTGTTGAAGCTGTTGGCTGCGTCTGTAGCAACCTTCTCCTGCCTTCACGGCCTGTTTGAAGAGCTTCTCTGCTTCCACGATGGTGGTAGCCTCCTCCTCTGCCAGCAGGATGTACGCTGTCGCACAGCTGAGAGGAACAGAGAGAGAATTTGGGGGGGGGAAATGACACAGCAGAAGATGGCATAGCTGGAGGATACAACAGGGGGAGACCAAGTACCTGCACTAAGCAAAAATATAGTAAAAGAAGAGAGTAATGTGCAAATCTGCTGTTTGCACAAGTCAGAGGTAGGCCAATAACCTACTATATTAGCTACAAACAGTATTTTATGTGTGCATCTTACACTTTTCGTTCGGGGTGTATACAGCAGAGATGTGGTTGAATCCACTTCACTTCAGTCAATTGAGGTGAAATTATATTTACGAATGATTTATTAATGAAGAGTCCTCGTGGAGAAATAATGGGTTTATTTACACGCATGAGTGAACTGAGGCCAACCACGTTACACGGCATGATAGCGCTGTAGGTGAAATAAGCACTACTCACTCCTCTAGTTCAAGGGCTTCGTGTGCGGCAGAGATGCGTGCCTGTGGGTTCCTCTCTCTCCACGCTTTCTGCATTACTGAAGACACAAACACGTTAGTTTGTGTTATTGAGGTCAGAGAGGTCACGATGACAGCACTTGTGAACATGAATCATGAACATGACTGTGTGTGTGTGTGTCTGCGCATGTGTGAATGTGTGTGTGAATGTGTGTGCGCATGTGTGTGTGTGCGCGCGTGTGTGAATGTGTGTGTGTGTGTGTGTGAATGTGTGTGTGTGTGTGTGCGTGCGTCTCTGTGTTCCTTACTGGCGTCAGCTGGCCGGAGGTGGTCCGAATCACATGTGAAGAAGGTCTGGTGGTCTTGTGCCGAGAGATTCATGTCGTAGTACGTGAGTGGCTCTCGGCCCGTCACCCACGTATACCTGGAGGGCGCGCGCACACACATTTAAATTATTATTATTTTTTTAAGTCTAGGGGGCGTGAGAGAGAAAGAGAGAGGTAGGTTGAAGAGAAGACAGATGAGAAGAGCGAAAGAGAAAAGAGAGGTGGAAAAAGCTGATGAGGAGTCACGAGGCAGCACTGATCTAATTTACGAGTGTGGGCTCCTGGTGAGGCAGGGATTCTCTCAACCTGTTGGCATTAAAGCTGACACCATGGGACAGCATATCAGCCCCAGCCATTGCTACCAATTCTCCAGGGAGAGGGAGCGGGAACACATAGCAGGGCAGAGAAACAGAGAGAGGGAATGAGGGAAGAACAGAAAACAGGTTGGAAAATAGTGAAGAAAACAACAGATCAGAGGTTGAGAGAGAGAGAGAGACAGAGAGAGACAGAGACAGAGAGACAGAGAGAATCAGGAGTTATTGAGGGAGTGAGGGGGATGAGAAGAAAACAAAATGGAGAGTGAGGGAGGAGAGAGCTAGAAAGGGTGAGGGATCATGTGACTCACCGGTTATACTCCGCCCCTCGAAATAAATTCAGTGGATTTCGCCATACTTTACATTCTGGGGGAACAAAAGGAGAAAGACATAGTTTGGGTGTGTCAGACAAAGTAGAGTCCTAAGTGTACCTCTGAGCAAGCTAGGGATCAAGTGTACATCATGATATTCCTACACTAAAGTACCTTACAGTAAGACCATCTCATAGAGTCTATAAACTTTAGGTCCGTACTACCAGACTGCGTCCCAAATCCACAAATAAAACACCACTAGCCAGTTGTCATCTTAAAATCACTCTCCTTTACCAGACAGAGGGATTACAACAGCAAATAATTATAAAGCCATTTCTCCAATCATGCCGTGTTGATTCAACACGGCCCAGATAATCCATTTAACCCAACAAAAAACACACACGCATTGGATTTCCTATTGGTGTGGGAACGAACAATAAGGCTCTCTATGGTACTGAACGCTCTATTTGGCTGTCGTAGGCCTACATGCCTCTAATCAAGTGTGTGGGCAAAACAAAGAAGACTTCTATGGTAAATGCTCTATCTGGTACCTCTACTAAGTGAGCTGGGTTGCGTCTCTATACTTCTGGCTGTAGTAAAAGCTTGAGCACAGTGGTTCCCAACCCTTTTGTCAGTTACTGTACCACCAACTGAATTCTGCTCTGCCCAGAGTACCCCTGAAGTACCCCCTCGTGTGCATTTTACCAGTAGGCCTATGATCTCATGAGCCTTCCAAGTACCCCCTGTGGATAGGCCAGGTACCCTTCATTGGGTTTAGTAATCCGGGCTGGAAACCACTGCTCTAGCATAAGGGCGAACACTAGATGGAGCATTTACATATATATCTCTTCAGTAAATAATTGTTTATATCTAGCGAATGCTCTACCTATCTAGTAAAACTCAGAGTCTTACCGGACACACTCTGTCGGTTGGAGTCTGCGTCGCCGTTACTGCTGTTGGAGTTGGTTGGGGAGCTGTTGTCCACGCCGCCCAGCAGAGGGCGCAGGTGACTCACTGACACCTGCTCGATGAAGGAAGTACCGTACTTCCTGAAGTACCACCACTCAAATATCTGATGGGACAGACAGGAGGCAGTTCGTTCAGGGATGATTCAGCAGGGTTCGAGCCATAGAGAAACAATATGATACTTATTGTATGTGTTCTATTCAGTTTTTATCTCTACATTCAAAGACTCAATCATGGACACACTTTCTGACACTTGTGTCTGCGTCGCCTGATCTTTTGTTGTCTCTTCCTTTTTGCCCTTCGTGCTGTTGTCTGTGCCTAACATTGTACCATGCTTGTGCTGCTACCATGTTGTGCTGCTACAATGTGTTGTCGTCGTGTTGTGTTAGGTCTCTCTTGACGTAGTGTCTCTTGTCCTACATTTTTAATCCCCCGTCCCAACAGGATTGCCTTTTGACTCTTGGTAGGCCGCCATTGTAAACGAGAATGTGTTCTTAATTGACTTGCCTAGTTAAATAAATAAAAAAAAGGTCCCAAAAAATATTTCAATCCGTCTTTAGGGCTTTCAGTCCAATACCATTTGGGCTACTTCATACGACTGAGACGTTGTAATAGTGTCTTATTTTGGTATGCTGCTTTAAGTACAACATAACCCAAACTAACATAGCATAATGTTTGGAAGTTAGAGGTCTAAATACTGAAGTTATGAGACAAATTGCACGTCCGATACACATTTATACAGAAGTTGCACACAGGTAATCAACACATCAGATACTTCTGTTTTAGCATGGCCTAATCAAGACAAGATGCCCCCGACATGCAACTCAGACTCCGTGTCCGCAAACACGCACACACTCCTCGACCTTAATAGTTTTAATGGTCTTAATCCATACACACCAACGGTATCGCTTTCGTATCTAGGCTACGTCTAGAGCTGGCGATGGAGTCCTAAAGTGACCACTCAATTATCTAAACCTCTCCAGTCTCCACTGACTGTAATTCATATAACTGATATGCATCTGTATTGCAACACATCACAGCCGAGCCCAGTACACAGAATTTCTTCTCCGCTGTAATTATTCATAGGACACATTAAGACGCCTGTGAGACACGTCGTCGCTGCCAGGCGGCTAAACAAACTGGCCAGTCTACGGAGAGAGGTAGGGGGTTCGCTAGCTTGCAGCTCTTCTCTTTTTCTTCTCATTGTAAGGAAGACCACTGCAGCACAGTTCAATCACTGTACTAGACAAATGAGGGCTCAACTTGGTGATCCTGTGTGGCTCAGGTGGCAAGAGCACGGCGATAGCAACACCAGTGTTGTAGGATCAATTCCCACTGGCTTCACATAATATTTAAGTGTAGTGTAGGCTCCGCACTCCCTGTGCTGTAAGTCAGTTGCTTTGGATAAAATGGTCTGCTAAATAGCATAGATTATCATATAATAAAATGTACGTACGTCGCTTTGGATACACGTGCTAAATGGCATAATATTATCAACTTACCAGTATGAGTCCAGATATCAAGGAGGAGGTCCCCGTCAAAGCCACGTAGAACTTGGGGGTTAGGGTGTTCAGAAACATGCTTACTATAGAGGAGACACAGAAAAATACAAACACTGTTAGCATTGCTGTAAAAAAAAAAAGAGGCAAAAACACATTTCCGATACGAATTTAACAAAGCTGTATTGTAGCATAAATCCCTTCTATTACCATTATATTAGGCTATATTCCAGCTAGCTATGATACGGTAGGGTCGTTCCATCTGATTCAATCATTTTCGGACTGCACACCTTTTGATTTGAAAGAAACCTTTCACACATTTGCCCATGGTGGAAGTGGTCGGAAAGCGACCTCTCGGACCTGAATGCCAAAACATTCAGGAAATGTTGGTGCTCAAAGTTGACCCATCTTGCATACCCTGCCCTACAACGAAACGTCCACGTCTTAATCACTGAAAAAGAGAAACAGTTGAGTTTGATTTAATTTGAAAGCTTACAAAACAGGGTTGTTGTTGATTTATTGAAAATATGTTTAAAATATATATTTATTTGTTGTTTAAACGTCAATTATCTAAACGTATGAATTCCGATTTTTCTCATTTTCACAAATGTTGTAGCTTAGACCCTATTTGACATCTGATATATTTGTGTTATTCCCATCATCAGTTGAGACATCGCATAACTATTGAATACATGGTGTGTTTCATTTCAATCATAGAAAGAGAATTCATAGAATGGACCTATCCCTTCAGACCCCTGCAATTTAGCTGGTATACCATTAACATTTAATGAAACTTTAACTTCCAATTACTACCAGTAAGATGTCTATCGATCCACCTACCGTATATTCTATTATCTATATTTCTATGATTTCATTAGATTTCCTATGGAAGATTGACAGTGTAACTTATAACAATGGATATTCTCACTCAAGTCACTATTCTCACTCATGTGTGGACCTCCAACCATCTTTGTGGCAACATTTTAAAGTTGATATTGTAGCTTTATTCACATTTTAGTACATGTATCAGTCAAAACATGACACCCACCTTGTATTCAAGAGTTTGCTGTGTCTCAGCCGATGACGAGCATAACAAACACCTCAGAGGAGGTTAAATAGGGTTTAAGCCTACATACAGTACCAGTTAAAAGTTGACACACCTACTCATTCAAGGGTTTTCTTTATTTTTTATATTTTCCACATTGTAGAATAATAGTGAAGACATCAAAACTATGATATAACATATGGAATCATGCAGTACCCAAAATATTTGAGATTCTTCAAAGTAGCTACCCTTTGCCTTGATGACAGCTTTGCTCACTCTTGACATTCTCTCAACCAGCTTCATGAGGTATGCACCTGGAATGCATTTCAATTAACAGGTGTGCCTTGCCTTCCTTCTTAATGTGTTTGAGCCAATCAGTTGATGTGACAAGGTATTGGTGGTATACAGAAGATAGTCCTATTTGGGAAAAGACCAAGTCCATATTATGACAAGAACAGCTCAAATAAGCAAAGAGAAAGACAGTCCATCATTACTTTAAGGTGAGTCAATCCGGAAAATGTCAAGAACTTTGAAAGTTTCTTCAAGTGCAGTCGCAAAATCCATAAAGCGCAATGATGAAGCTGGTTATCATGAAAGGAAGACCCAGAGTTACCTCTGCCGCAGAGGGTAAGTTCATTCGAGTTATCAGCCTCAGAAATCAGCAAATAACTGCACCTCAGATTGCAGTCCAAATAAATGATTCAGTTCAAGTAACAGACACATCTCAACATCAACTGTTCAGAGGAGACTGCGTGAGTCAGGCCTTCATGGTCAAATTGCTGTAAAGAAACCACTACTGAAGGACACCAATAAGAAGACGACATGCTTGGGCCAAGAAACACGAGCAATGGACTGGTGGAAATCTGTCCTTTGGTCTGAAGAGTCCAAATTTGAGAATCTGGGTTCCAACCGCCTTCGTGAGACGCAGAGTAGGTGAACCGATGATCTTCGCATGTGTGGTTCCCACCGTGAAGCATGGAAGAGTGATGGTGTGGGGGTGTGGGATTGCTTTGCTGGTGACGCTGTCTGTAATTTATTTATAATTCAAGGCACACTTAACCAGCATGGCTACCACAAAATTCTGCAGCGATACGCCATTCCATCTGGTTTGCCCTTATTGGGACTATCATTTGTTTTTCAACAGGACTAAGACCCAAAACACACCTCCAGGCTGTGTAAAGGCTTTTTGACCAAGAAGGAGAGTGATGGAGTGCTGCATCAGATGACCTGGCCTCCACAATCACCCGACCTCAACCCAATTGAGATTGTATGGGATGAGTTGGACCGCAGAGTGAAGGAAAAGCAGCCAACAAGTGCTCAGCATATGTGGGAACTCCTTCAAGATGGTTGGAAAAGCATTCCAGGTGACTACCCCATGAAGCTGGTTGAGAGAATACCAAGAGTGTGCAAAGCTGTCATCGAGGCAAAGGGTGGCTACTTTGAAGAAGCTAAAATATATTTTGATTTGTTTCACACTTTTTTGGTTACTACATGATTCCATATGTGTTATTTCATAGTTTTGATGTCTTCACTATTATTCTACAATGTAGAAAATAGTAAAATAAATAAAAACCCTTGAATAAGTAGATGTGTCAAACCTTTTGACTGGTACTGTAAATTAACATTATGATTTTTTTTTTGGGGGGGGGGGGGGGGGGGCATTTATGCATCTGTAGAAAATGTACATTTAATCTTAAAATCA
The DNA here is from genome assembly GCF_045791955.1 of Oncorhynchus clarkii lewisi. Lineage (NCBI taxonomy): Eukaryota > Metazoa > Chordata > Actinopteri > Salmoniformes > Salmonidae > Oncorhynchus > Oncorhynchus clarkii. The sequence goes on from NC_092147.1 coordinate 47,331,697, forward strand.
TTTTTTATTTATGAATCATAAAACAGTTTGACAACCGTGTTTTTAAGCTTTCAAATTATATCAAACTCAACCATTAATCTTTTTCAGTGATGAAGACATAGAAGGCTCGTGGTAGGGTGGCGCATTCAAAATGCACTCTCTCCTGAATGTCTCCTGAATGTTTTGGGACTCAGGTTCTAAAAAGTAACTTTCTGACCACTTGTACCCAAAGGTCTCTCTAATATTTTTCGTCACTGAGCAAATTTCAGGTCTGTTGAGCGCAAACTTGAAACTTGTGAAATGTCTGGTTTGCGTTTACTGTGAACACTGAGGCTGTACCCACTTTAATTTACTGTTTTAACAGTGGCCAAGTAGGCTACTGTGGCTATTCAATCATAATGTAGGCCTACCAGAGTGGCCTACCATGAAAAACAATGGAGAAAATGCATCAGATAACATTTTAACATGGAAATAGATGTTCTATCATTCAGCTCACGGTAGCAGCCAATGCAGGCCTACATTCCATGAGACTTTTGAAAAAAAAAAAACATGCACGGCTTGACATCAACCGATTTATCCATTTGTCTTTCAGACAAGGAGGTGACTGAACATTTTGCTGTGTTATTTGATGCAAGAAACCACTTGACAAAATAAAATGTATTATTATTCTCACACTATTATTACAGAGAATCAGACAAATTATGCTACCCTCTGCCTATTGGCTACTTAGCTTATTCAAGCCGGTCTCAAAATACAACACCGCCCCTTTAAGACAAAAAAAAAAGCTCTTCACCTGACTCGCTTTTTAAATATGGCTAGAAATGCACACATTTTGTGCTCTTGTAGGGAGCAATCACTCCTACATTACTGAATACAAATTAGCTATAACTGGGCTAATAACTCATTAACTAGCAAAGAATATGAACAAATGTGCACACGTGGCTACATGCAGCTCTCGCTTTGATCTCAAAACAAAAGCAGAATAATTGCGACCGCTCATGCTGTAAAACAGTCTAGTTCAAAGTGAATGGTACAAATCCATATATAGCAATAGCCTATTTGCATATAAGCCTACTGCAGCTCTGATCGGTTATTGCGAACTGGTCTGTGTAGAGTACGGGCCTGAGTTGTGCCCGTCAATGCAATAGAATCCTACTACGATGCGCTCTGCCTACAACAAAATCTCTTGCCTAGTTCGTTGTGTTTCGGTATGTTGCATTTAAAGTGGCTAATATTGCATTGATCACAATTCCCACAGTAAAGGGAAACGTTGATCGCGTTAACTAACAGGGGAAAACTCTAGAAAGTTGAGTGAAGTTCAATCTCATGCGTCTCTGCCGGCAGTCCCTGGGGAGCTGCCCGGAGCTTAGAGGGAACATTGCTTCTACCATGGGCAAACACGTATAGAAGGTTTCGTTCAAATCAAAAGGGGTACAGTCAGAAAGTGATTGAAATCATATAAAATGACCCCGTATTGAGGATCTCATGATAAAGGGTTTTAACACACACTCTTTCATGCAACACGACAGGGGAGATCAGCACAGTGGTGTCAGTGTTACAGCAATGTCACAATGTTCACTGCTAGGTGGGCTAGCCATCATACACATGACTAACATGGGATACACCACACATGGGATCAGCCTAGGCTAAAGCCCCGCTATGCAGACTGAAGAGGCAAATCCTTAAAACCAGATCATCCCATAATGAGGTGGCCAGTGATGCGATCTGTGGGAGTTTTTGGCCTGGATGGTGGAATGTTGATACAGTAGTAGTACGCCAGAATGTACTGTACATCATGTACTGGCAAGAAAAAAATGTGGAAACACAATGCTGGTAAGGTGAATGATGTAAACACTGGTTTCAAATTGGTTTTAGGCAGATGGGCAACAGAACTAGGCCAGGCGTCTTTATCCACGTCATTTATGGTAGGGGAAACACTGGTGTATTTGTCAGTGGCGGTAGATAACAGGGTGGTTGGATGCCCGTCTAGACCAGAGGGTAGCTGGGTGTCCCTTCTCAAGGAGCCAGTTGTAGAGAGAGAGAGGCTGGGACAAAGACACCACTCAGACATGCCTCGCGCCCTTCTATTAACCACACACACACACACACGGCCAGCCCATCCTACTACTACACTGCAGCACCAGCTGTAGCTATTCCACCCTCTGGAGTGGCTTCCTTCTCCTCCTGAGAGGGTAGCATTATGGAGCAGTCAAAGCCTCACCGACCTAAAACAGGCTACACTCTATGGGAAAGGAAGTGGCGAACAGTAGGCCTATGTACATGTGTGGGGGGGGGGGGGGGGGTTGCCTTACACCTTGTGTACCGGTGAAGATACAGCTGTCCTCCAGTGTGTACAGCCCCGTGAAAGATTGAATCTGTAGGATGATGTTGTTGCAGAAGCAGATGCAGGTTCAAATCTGTCTGACCTTATAACACAGAGGAAATGAAACGTCCACGTGCGATGAATAGGACTAGATGCAATGATTCGTTTTGAGTCTTGGCTCAGTTGAGTTGCATTATAATTGACACTGCAACATATTACCAGCTCTTCACTCAAAGTTTCATTATTTCATCAGTAAAAGGGCAATTAAGATCTAGCTGGCCCACCACCGGTTGCACCATGTCTACAGAAAATGTCAACTGGCTTAATAATCAAGACAACAAAATGTCATTGCAGACCAGTAGATGCGACCTCTAGTAAGGATGGTACACCCGGGTGACCGCTGTTCTGATCAGAATGATCATGGAAGCAGGACACGCTCGCAGAAACGTTGTGTAAATACAAAATATACCACAGAACATGCATGCGCCAGTTCACGCGCAACAGTTGGCCTTTAGGAAAAAGGCAGCAGCTGCAGATCCGACTTTTTCTGAATCTTTAATCGGCCTGACTAAAGAACCTGCAGGATCCCTAAATGCATCTGCGGATGACGTTCTGCGCAGGTTTATATTCTCTAACTTACGCGTAGAGAAAAGGCTACTCAGGCGAATGGTGATCACGTAATACATTTAGGTCAAAGCTGAATCAATGTCTGCAAGATCACATAATAATAGTATTCTACATTACAGAACCAAAATATAATAGCATAGTATATTGTTACCGTAAGACAAAAACACCACCGCATTCAATAGTGAATAATATAATTTGAAGTTTTACCAGTGAAAACATCCATGCAGCATCTGCATACCAACCATTTCATCACAGCATTTAGATCTTGAGTTATACATTGTTGTTTTGAAGTAGCCTACAGTGTGTCGTTTTGAATTATGTACCGAGAGCAAATTCTGAAGTAGACGGTGTTAAAGCATAAAACAACGAGAATCTCACTGCTGATAATCTGAGGTACTCACAGTGGGAGACCATTCCCTCTCGTTAGAACAAAAGCAGTACCTGCTGCGAGCTGAACTGGTACGAACGAACTTAGCAATTCACCTTGTATAATTGCAATGCTCATCAGTGGCCAACAACTTGACTTTGAAACAATTAGAGTGCACAAACTCCCATGCACTGGTGGACTTACCATTTCCTCAGGCCTCACATCATCAAGGTGCCTCACGAACTGGCCATTAATATTTACTTTATTTCATTAAATTACAAAAATTATATACAGTACCAACTCATTCAAGGATATACAGTATATATACAGTACCTACTCATTCAATTTTTTTTTTATACCTTTAACTACATTGTAGAATAATACTGAAGACATCAAAACTATGAAATAACACATTTGGAATCATGTAGTAACCAAAAAAGTATGAAACAAATCAAAATATATTTTATAATTGAGATTCTTCAAAGTAGCCCCCCTTTTCCTTGATGACAGCTTTGCACACTCTTGGCATTCTCTCAACCAGCTTCACCTGGAATGGTTGAAGGATTTCCCACATATGCTGACCACTTGTTGGCTGCTTTTCCTTCACTCTGTGGTCCAACCCATCCCAAACCAAATCAACTGGGTTGAGTTTGGGTGATTGTGGAGCCCAGGTTATCTGATGCAGCACTACTCCATCACTCTCCTTCTTGGTCAAATAGCCCTTACACAGCCTGTAGGTGTGTTGGGTCATAGTCCTGTTGAAAAATAAATGATAGTGGGACTAAGTGCAAACCAGATGGGAGGGCGTATAGCTGCAGAAAACTATGGTAACCATGCTGGTTAAGTGTGCCTTGAATTCTAAATAAATCACAGACAGTGTCACCATTAAAGCACCCTCACACCATCACACCACCTCCTCCATGCTTCACGGTGGGAACCACACATGTGGAGATGATCCGTTCACCAACTCCGTCTCACAAAGACACAGCAGTTGGAACCAAAAATCTCAAATTTGGGCTCATCAGACCAAAAGGACAGATTTCCACCGGTCTAATGTCCATTGCTAATGTTTCTTGGCCCAAGCAAGTCTTCTTCTTCTTATTGCTGCTGTTTAGTAATGGTTTCTTTGCAGCAAATCGACTATAAAAGTTGTTTTTAAGCTGGCGCCGAAGAGGATGGCTGACAATTTACATGCCCGTAACCAATTGTGCTATTTAGTTAATTTTCTTGCGTTGTTTGTAACTTGTTTTTTAAACTTATTTGGTACATAATGTTGCTGCTACTGTCTGATATGACCAAAAATAACTTCTGGACATCAGAACTGGGATTACTCACCACGGACTGGAAGAAGATATACTGCTCTCCGGGGAACAGGCCCAGATCACCGTAATTTGCGTTAAGAAAAGACAGAGGAAAAGAAGACGCGGATCGGACTGCCTTTTGAGAATCCGTAGCCGAGCGAGTAAACTCCCACTGCCAACAATTGTACTTGCTAACATGCAAGCATTGGAAAATACTGATGACCTATGATTACAATTATCCTACACACTGGCAGTGTGGTGCGAGGACAACAACCTCTCCCACAATGCGAGCGAGACAAAGGACATGATCGTGGATTACAGGAAAAGGCGGGCCGGACAGGCCCCCATTAACATCAACGGGGCTGTAGTGGAGCGGGTCGAGAGTTCCTTGGTGTCCACATCACCAACGATCTTTCATGGTCCAAAAACACCAAGACAGTCATGAAGCGGGCACAACAAAACCTTTTCCCCCTCAGGATACTGAAAAGATTTGGCATGGGTCCCCAGATCTTCAGAAAGTTCTACAGCTGCACCATCGAGAGCATCCTGACCGGTTGCATCACCGCCTGGTATAACAACTACTCGGCATCTGACCGTAAGGCGCTAGAGGGTAATGCGTATGGCCCAGCACATCACTGGGGCCAAGCTTCCTGCAATCCAGGACCTATATAATAGGCGGTGTCAGAGAAAAGCCCATAAAATTGTCAGAGACTCCAGTCACCCTAGTCATAGACTGTTTTCTCTGCTACCGCACGGCAAACAGTACCAGAGCGCCAAGTCTAGGACCAAAAGGCTCCTTAACAGCTTCTACCCCCAAGCCATAAGACTGCTGAACAATTAATCAAATGGCCACCGGACTATTACATTGCTTTTACACTGCTGCTACTCGCTGTTTATTATCTATGCATAGTCACTTCACCCCTACCTACATGTACAAATTACCTCTAACCTGTACCCTCGCACAATGACTCGGTACCCCCGTATATAGCCTCATTATTGTTATGTTATTGTGTTACTTTTTTATTTGGTAAATATTTTCTTAACTCTTCTTTGAACTGCACTGTTTGTCGGTTAAGAGCTTGTAAGTAAGCATTTTACGGTAAGGTCTACACGTGTATTAAGCGAATGTGACAAGTAAAGTTTGATTTGAGAAGATTTTATTTGGATTCACGCAGTCTCCCCTGAGCAGTTGATGTTGAGATGTGTCTGTTACTTGAACTCTGTGAAGCATTTATTTGGGCTGCAATTTCTGAGGCTGGTAACTCTAATGAACTTAGCCTCTGCAGCAGAGGTAACTCTTCCTTTCCTGTGGCGGTCCTCAGGAGAGCCAGTTTCATCATAGTGATTGATGGTTTTTGAGACTGCACTTGAAGAAACTTGAAGAAAGTTCTTGAGATTGTCCGCATTGACTGACCTTCATGTCTTAAAGTAATGATGGACTGTCGTTTCTTTTTGCTTATTTGCTTATTTGAGCTGTTCTTGCCATTATACGGACTTGGCTTTTACCAAATACGGCTATCTTCTGTGTACCACTCCTACCTTGTCACAACACAACTGATTGGCTCAAACGCATTAAGAAGTAAAGAAATTTCACAAGTTAACTTTTATCAAGGCACACCTGTTAATTGAAATGCATTCCAGGTGACTACCTCATGAAGCTGGATGAGAGAATGCACAGCTGTGTGCAAAGCTGTCATCAAGGCAAAGGGTGGCTACTTCAAAGAATCTCAAATACAAAAATACATTGATTTGTTTAACACTTTTTGGGTTACTACATGATGACATACGTGTTATTTCATAGTTTGATGTCTTCGCTATTATTCTACAATGTAGAAAAAAGTCAAATAAAGAAAAACCCTGGACTGAGTAGGTATGTCCAAACTTTTGACTGGTACTAATTCCATGGTAAAAATTATTAGCTTCTTATCTCTCTCAGATATAGGACAGTCACTTCAAAACATTCTTCCTTTTGATAAAATGTTTGACCGTTTTTCCATGTATAAATCTGTTATTTCTATCGGACAAATGAAATGTTTCATCCCCAAAAATGTTTTAGAAAATGTTGATACCTACAGGAGCAAAATTATCCTTGAAAACACTTCAAAGTTTATAAAACTGTTAAAATAATGTCTGAGTATAACAGAACTGAAATGGCAGGCGAAAACCTGAGAAAAATCCATCCAGGAATTGGGATTCTTCTGTGTTTGTAGTTTTCCATTGACTGCCTTTTCAGATTCCATTGATTTAGGACTCAAATTGCACTTCCTATGGCTTCCACTAGATGTCAACAGTCTTTAGAAATTGTTTCAGGCTTGTATTCTGAAAAATGAGGGAGTAAGACCACTCTGAACGAGTGGACCAGAGGTTTTTCATGCGCACGACCGAGAGTGCGCCTTTCTTGTTTTCCTTTTATATTAATGAAGCTTTTGTCCGGTTGAAATATTATTGATTATTATAACTAAAAACAACCTGAGGATTGATTATAAACATCGTTTGACATGTTTCTACGAGCTTTACTGATACTTTTCGTATTTTTCATCTGCCTGTTGTGACTGCCTTTGAGCCCGTGGATTACTGAACAAAATGCGCAAACAAAATAGGTTTTTGGATATAAAGAGGGACTTTATCGAAAAAAACAAACATTTATTGAGTAAATGGGAGTGATTAATTTTATCGCTATTTCCGACTTGTGTAACTCCTGACACCGTGGTTGGATTAACAATACATTTATCTTTAAACCGATGTATAACACTGTTTTATGCATTTTTATAATGAGTATTCCTGTTTTTGAATTTGGCACTCTGCAATTTCACTGGATGTTGGCCAGGTGGGACGTTACCGTCCCACACCCCTTAGAGAGGTTAAACAGCATCATCATTACACAGGTGCAACTTGTGCTGGGGACAATAAA